>NW_008240228.1:6249493-6262093 GCF_000691975.1 Corvus brachyrhynchos
AGAAGTGCTTGAATTGAAAGACAAAATTTCTGAAAATTAGGTTTTCTGCATCCACACATGGTTATTTGCATCTATTGTGCTTTTTGTGTCTTGCTCCAATAAACTGCCCTTGACTTCTGTGGCTGCAGCTCCTCTGTCATTCTGTTGCTGTTACGGGTTTCAGAAATTATTTTGAGTGCAAGCAGGGATTTTGGCCTTTAAATCTTTTAAATTAAAATAAATTATGTGTCATTCATTTCATCACCTTTATTTTTTTCAACTCAGTCTTTGGATTTCTAATCTACATTGAAATTAGTGAGTGAGCTCTGCAATATGCTTAATATGAATAGTAAAAAGCTTTTTAGGGCAAATGCAAGATATTTAAAAGTGGTTTTTACTTTTTCTTAGGCGCGTTGTTATTCTAAATGATACCGCTGGTACTTTGGAAGACTGGGACAAGACAGAAGTTGCTTGGGGAGAAAATAAGCAAGAAAAGTTATCTCAGGATGGAGTACTTGAAGATCAGAAAGATGCCAGGCTGATGGAACATGTTTGCTGGTAGTTCTTCTGCGCGGCAACAGAGGGAGCGCTTACAGCAGGCAAGTGAAGACTCCTCCTAGCTCGGAATGAGCTGTAGGAAACACTGAGCGTTACAAACAGTGCCGAGAATGCTTTTACCAACAAATAGCAGTTATTTTCCCATTTAATATGTCTGTGTGAGAATGTGTGCATGTTTGTATTTTAACTGGAAATGTATTCTCCGTGAGGAAGAAAGCTCTGGAATGGTACGGAAATGGTAAATGCACCTACGTTCTCAGCTTCAGTACATCAGGCCTGGCCTTGCTGTGGTCTGCGCAAGGGTTTAGAGTCAGTGGGAGGGAACTGCTCTGAATGGCTCCTCATTAGGGAGCTGGACAAAGGGGATGCAGGTAGGCATGTCCCGGTGCTTGGTCTTTTTGGTTTGTTCCCTGCTAGGTCATTGCTGGAGTCATAGCACAAATTAGATTATCAAGATAATCTAACAAATCCTACCAAAACAGCAAACACCTGCCTAGAACAAGTGTAGGCTTTGGTTAATGCATCCACCTGCTCCTTGGGCTGCTGTGGGAGTTGTCTGGGTTGTGGACCATATAAAACTCTAAGAGCCAATATGAGAGCTTGGCCCAGGATATCCTTAAGAAATGGGTAATTCTGCCTTAAGGAAGAGAAAATGCCCGCTGCAGATTCCCTGGGTGCCTGTTGGTAGAGCCTCTTTTAGCTCTCAGCCCACAGCCAGTATCCACAGGAAGAATACTGAATGTCATTTGCTGTTGCAACCTGTTCCCAAATAACATTTATCTCGATAATTAAGCTACATGTAGCTACTGCTGGTTTGATTCAGATTTAATACATTTTGGCACTCTCTAAAAGTATATTTATTATATGGATAAATCTGCAGAGTTAGAATTCACAAGAGAACTGTAGTTAAAAGAATTACAAGTCTACAGATATTGGAAGTATTGTGTGGATGAGTAATAGAGAAAGGTGTGCAAGTTCACTTTTCAACATGTAGAGTGATATGCCCTTAAATATGTAAGCCTTACAAATGTAACTCAATTTACAGTGTAATAGAGATCAGATATTGACCAAAAGAGTGAAAACAGTGAATGAAAAGGTCACTCACTGACATTGTTACTGCACAGAAGCTGACATCAAGAAAGCAGTGCAGATGTAACTGCCACCCTTCCTAGAGTGATTTCATGGTTCTTGTTTAATGTTTGCAGCAGCTGAGAAATGAAAGTGCTTGTTATATCAAACAAGATGGTGATGGACCAAACCACAAAGTTTTGTTCTTTTTTTTTTTTTTCCTTTGTGCAACAGGGATTTCTAGCAGGGATGCATGATCAAATGGCAAGCCTGAGTTAGGTGCTTCTGTTGTTGACATATTTACTTGTTAGTTGTTTTGTATTCAGCATCCTCTGGAAGTTTTAGAAATCAAGCTACCTAAGAAAGTGCAGGTGAAGTGTCAAATGAATACTATCTAAAGCAAACTGGGAAGGATTGTACTGGTGTGGCCTTGTATGTCTGTGTTTCCTTCAGAAGAACTTGCTGTCTCCCAATCCAAGACTCAGTTGCTAACCGTCCATTGGGATTTAAACCAAATTAGATGTATTATTCAGCAACCTCAGGAATTTTCAGTCACTTTTATCTTGAAAAAAATAAAAACTGTCTCCAATCTCAGATATTATTAGGAAGAAAAGGTAGGTGGTTTCACAAAAGGAGAAACACGAGTGCTGTCCTGTCACCTCACTCACTGATGAGAGATTCTGAAACGTTTCAGATACTGGCAGTACTCATATTTCTTTTTTCTTATTTATTAATCAAACTCAGAATTTATCATTTTCTCAGTGTCTGACTGACTTTTGGATGAAACTGTCTGGTCAAAATATGTCATTGTGGTCCTATGCAATTTATGATTGCCAAGCTCTGAGAAGCTGAATTTATTCTTGTCTGTACTTGTCTGGTGTGCTGCAGTCACTCCCAAAGATCAGCCACAGCTTTATACCTTGATTTATGAGGAAATTAGGCTGTCACAAGATCTTACTGAATGGGAGATTAAAGATATGGGAATAAGAGGAAATGGGAGGTTACTTACATAGCCTAATGCCCAGGACACTTATCTAAAGGAGGAAGTCATAAGCTGTTCTTCCTACTTCATTGAATTCTTCTGATTTAAAAGTAATTCATTATCCATCTTCTGTCTTTAATTCGTTATTCACTGGCCAAAGTGCAAAGCTCATCCAAGATCCACTTCCTGCTGAAAAAAAAAACATATAAGATGGTTATAAGATGGTTTTGCTCCACCCCCTTGCTGAGAAGTTTCATTAGAGCTTGAGAAAGTGATAATATTATTTTTATTGAAGTCTTGTCTTTGTGAGTTTTTTTTTAATACTACTCTGACAAGTTTTATGGAGTGAAGATGGGCATAACTAAGCTTTTTGCATCCTTTAATCACAAATCTCTTATGTGATGTGAGAGTTAGGTTTTCTGAAGTTATCCAAAGCCAAATAAAATTTTGTGATACAGCTTTTACCAAATGAAAATCACAGGTAGAAGGTTATCTGTATAAAAGAATTCATGTTGATAAACAGATAAATGATAAATGTATTGGTGAGGGTTTATATTGATAAGAGTCTATAAGTGATATTCAATAGGACCTTTTAAGGGAAATCAGAATATTCAAATTTTTTAAAGTTGTTTCTTCAAGCTCTTACCATTATTTCACTTTTCTTCTTCTACCTTCCTTGTACCCCCCTGGCCCAATTATCCTTATACTTGAAATCTCAGCATGGGAGGAGCAATCTTTCCCTGACAGAAGATTAATGATATTAGCATGGTGACCTAATATGGTAAATGTGGTCTATTTCCATCCCTCTGTAATCCCATCGAAATCCATGAGTCACACTAAGGATGTTTGGCCTTAGTCCCTTTCCTCGCCTGAACTCCATGACTCTTTCTGCTCTAGAAGCTGGATGCAGCCACCTGATTTGTTGAAGCCATTAGTCAGAGCTGTGGAAAAGGCACCTCTGGCCAGTGATCCAGGCTCTCCCAGGCACAATTACCTATGGCCTAGAGACAGCAACACTTTTGACAGATGGTTTTGAAACTTCCAGATACCCTGAGAGATCCTGGTAGTTCTATTCCAAATTAATTGATGGAATCTGCTGTCTAGTCACAGCGCTCCAGACTTCATCAATTAAAGCTTCTCCCTGAATTTGGTAAGCCATAAATTCTGGACTGTGTTTTGCTCCAGTGATACTCAGTCTGACTGTTCTGCTGGATAGCTGAAAATGGAAGTAGGTTATCTCTGAAGAAAGCAGAGCAAAAAATGAAGGATTAGCTTCTGAGCTTTTTGTGGTTGGGTCTGTTGGGCTTAAACCCCAGTTGTTCTCTATTTTATGCTGAACAAAAATAAGCATAGTCTAAAAGAATTTTTTTAAAAAGCTCTATAAATACAGTGCAAGGGACAGGATTAGCATGCAGGCAGCTGCTGAAGGCAGTTGGATAAGATGGAGTAAATTAATTTAGAATGAAGCTCACATCGATATGAAATTTTAAAGGTCAAATAATTTCCTAATAACTCAACATTAGTGCCTGATGCAACTGGAACATCTAACTAGGAGTAAAAGTTAAATTATAATAAAAAGAGAGTGAAGTGTCATAGTAGCTACACTCATTTAAGATGTATCAGGACAGATATTCCGTGCTTGATGTTCCAAGTGATAGTTGCTCAAAAGCAGGAAAACCCGCACAACCCTCCCTCCTGTAATCATCAGAGCAGCAAGTAGCCAATTACAAGCATTTTGATCATAAACCATCAAGGGAGGGGGAGGCAGCCCATGGAGTTTCATAAACTGTAGGAACACAAAACCGTGTAAGAAGAATGCTATTAAAAAAGAAAAAAAAAAAAAAAAAGATTTCTTCCAATAAAACGATATTAGAAAAGAAATCTCTGCTGGATATCTTGCAGAGATTATTATTTCTTGCACAGCTATAGCACCGAGACTACATTCTCATTTCACCAGATATTGTTCAAATACCAGGAGACAGACAGCAAAGATGAAAAGAAAGCACACTACAAATATTGAAGTAGATCTGGAAAGGTCATTGATAGACACTTTTGTTTTGGTTACTTTTCTGAATTCTAAAATACACAATGAAAAGAGCAGAGGGGAGAGAGACACTGCATAATAATTTGAATTTTTTAGAGCAGTTTCTGATTCTAGAGATTAATTGCTGGTTAATTTGTACATCTGAGTTCTACTAGGACCAAAATTAAAGAGTAACAAATGTGATTGCATTATGAATATAATCTAGGTGTGTAGATAAGCTGAACAACTACAGCTTGACAGCCTTGAGTGTTAGGTTATTTTATTCGTAATTGCACAAAAATATAAGGTGGTTGCAAAATCCCAGCACTAATAAGGAGGTTGCACCTCACTCAGCTGAACTGCTCATTTCCTGAGGCTGCTGCTGTGGGCTCAGAGCGCAGAGCTGCTGCCAGAGCACACGGCTGGGCCAGGCCCCTCTCCCTGCTCCCCTCCTCAGCTGCCGTTGCTCAGGCAACAGGATCATTCAGCAGCAGAGGAACACAGAAGGAAACTGTAAGGAGTGGGAGGAGAGAGATTTCCCGAGGGCTGTAGAAAGGGTGGAGGAAAGAGGAGGGAGAATATTAGTACATGTTTCAGAGAAGATATTTGCCCTTGTTGGACAGACAATGGTGCCAGAGGCTCCTTCAAAGCACTGCAGTTATGCTGCTTTCTAAGTTTCCCGTTTGGAGCAGCTTCTTTCCCTGTCTTGGCTTTTGCAAGAGGTGAGCAGATGGAATGAGGTGCCAGGTTCTGAATAGTGTTAATATCCTCCTGGAATGGCGTGCTTGAGGGTTCATGCAAGTGACTTTACCTGGTAAACTTGGGATGAGGCATCTCATCTGATCTGTGTTGGGCCAGTAGCAAAGCTCTTCTGGCTCACAGACAAGCAGTGGGACCTCGAGGAGCCATTGGCAGCACTCAGGGCTTCTCCTCCCCTTGGGTCTCAGGAGACCATGGTCTATGTTTTGGGAGGGCCTTGCCCCAAGAATCAGAATCAGAAAGTTTCTGGTAACTGGTTTACCAAGTAGGGAAGATGGTGTCTATGATCATCCCCTCTTAAGAAGGAAAATGTTAAAAGGAAAAAGATCACCCCTCCCACTTTCCATTAGCGTTTCTACAAATGCCTTTGCAGTATTGATCCCATTATCAAAGCTGGTCAAAGTGAGGGCTTGTTACTGAAATGTCTTTAAACTTAACACTGATGAAAAAGAAATGTTTCTTAATTCTTAACATTACCTCTTCATTATAATTTGATTTAATAGCTATTACTTCATCAGTAATAGAACATGAACACTGTAGGCTTTACTGCAGTCTGTCTTTGCAATTCTGATTTCCAGTTAATTAAAATTGATTGGCTGAACTGACATTTATATCTATCACATCTTATGAAGGATCCAGGTTTTCCTTCACATAAATTTTACTGCTGTTCTCTGTTAGCTGTTTAGTGGAAAAAAGCTTTGCATTATGTCAGTTACAGTAAAAAAAAGCATCTTAATCTTTACAAGTTGCACTGCAGTCAAAGTTTCTATCAACAACAAGATTTTTCTCTTTAATTGCAAAGAATTATGTTGTTTGGATCAAAATGATTGTTTTCATGGTCATTTTTTGAAAGTTCTGAAATGAATTCTTACAGTGATGCTGACAAAAATCTTGATCATAATTGTATGATTAGCACTTCTCATGTTGGCCAATACTATTATCTCATTACTTCCCTTGTAGAAAGTTTACATGTGTTGTGTCTCATCTCAGAGGATAAATTCCTTGGAGCACTGATTGTCTTTTGTTCTATATATAGTTGTCCTGCAAATGAATCTTGTTCTTGAGCAGGGCTCTTGTGCAGCATGGTAATAGAAATCGTAACTTCCTCCTGTGTATTTTCCCATTAAAATGGGTAGTGAAGGCAGCAGCAGAACAATGATGTTGGCAGACTTGTTCATGCTGATTGGGCTGCGGAGTGCTCCCAAAGGCTGCAGGGGGCTGGTGGAAGTGGTTTTGCCACTGCTGCAAAACAAATACTCATTCAAGTTTTCACACTTTGCCTCCAAGTTTGAAGTTCATCTCTTGAGAAGAACAGTTGGCTATGTTTCTATCAGTCCCCACTGAGAGAATTCTTTGGAATGAGATGTAGAATTTAGAACCAATAAGAGGAATAAACAGAATTTATTAGATCAGGGTAGGGAGTGGTAAGGTAAGTGGAAAGGTGTCAGAAGGGGAAGAAAAGTTAGCTAAGAGTCATCTGCAAGATAATGACTGCTATGGAAAGAACAGGAGATAAGAGCTGGCAGAAGGGATGGTGATTCTGTGCTGGAATCTGAGGCACTTAACTGGTATTTAATGTTTTTCAGCAGAGCATCCAGGATCTCACATTTGGTAGAAAGCTGTGACTTTGTACCGTGTATGTGTGATATTATTCCATAAAATTGTATGTGTCACATCATCAGGTACATAAATAGGTTTTGTTTTGTAACCCTTTTCATCAGTGCTTTCATGGATGAGTGGATGGCTCAAGAACAGGAAGAGCAGAGAAGGACAGTGTATTGCTGCACAGAAAGGAAAGCTGGAAGAGGAGACCTGGATGCAAGTGATGGAGGAGGAAAGAGAAGAGGGAAGTTTAATATTGTTTCTGAACTCTCAGATGGTAGAAAAACAAAACAGGAGAAAACTATAGGAGAGGATAGAGAAATTTAAGGGAGCATAGGCACTCCTTGAGCTGTGAAAATCAAATAATGCAAATGTTTCTGGGCAAACAGCAGGCAATGCTCAAGAAAGCAACCATGAATTCATTAAAAAAGACTGAAGGAATGTCAGAAGACAGGTATATCTTTATTTTTCAGGTAGAAAAGATTGTCATCCAGTGGCCCTTCAGCTGGTGGGTGTACAGCTTGTACACCTTTCCTTTTTAGTTCCTCTAGGGGAGTCTGTTTTGGTTTTTTGGGATTTTTTTTTAGTATACAAAAAGCTCCTTTTCACTGAACTCTTCAGTAGAAGGAGACATAGGAGCCCAAAGAATGAATGGGATTGTTTACATTCCTATCAGCCATATCAGTATTGAACTGAAAACTCTGAAAAGTGAAATTATTCTGGTTAGGAGGAGGTATTTCTTTACAGTGTGGGTATTATGGAAGTGTTGTTCACTTGTTGTGTGTAGTTTTCTCCGCCGGGATATTTGAAACTGGATTGAAGACTGGTGGGTTACTGAAGGTTCTGTGTGAGCACAGGAGCAATGCAGGATCAGTGCCATGTGCAGCTGAACCAGCATTGCTTTGCCATTTGCAGCAGGTCTGTATCTTTAATTAGACTCATAGACAAGTAATGCTGCGTGAATTTGCATCCCAACAGTTGCATTCCAGGCTGGGATTTGAAGTGCAAACAGGAACTGGCAGCTGTTCATGGAATATTTGAATACAAGGTTATATTCAGGATTTTCCTTCAGCACTGAGTATGGGTATAAATATTCTTATGCATCAGGATTAATATATCCCTCATTAGTTGCACATGTCTAAATCCTCTTTGCACTGAGATACTTACAGGGTGGGTTTAGTTATTCTTAGGGTTGATCCTTTGGCAAAAAAATGTATGACAGGGTTTAATAGTTGTACACTTGCTTCTGCTAAGCCCTGCTATTAAATATACTTCTCATTTCCATTTGGTGAGTATATGCAATTTGTCTTCATAGCTGTGGTTTTAGGAACAGGTTTGTATTTTTCTTTAGCTAATGCTTCCAAATTGAGTTTTGTGTCATTGGCAGAGAATTTTAGAGCTGAATTTCTTCCTCATTCTACAGCCTACATGTGGCAGGAGGTTTTTTTTGAAGAGGGACAGCTCAATGGTCTTCTCATTCTAAAATGCTTCTGGAAATTCCCTGTTTGATTCATACACTTGTAAATTTAGATTCTGTTTGTCACACACAAAAAATGGCAAATTCTCTTGTGCCTCATGGGAATATCTGACTCTTGGAGGTATTTATTCTTCTGGGTTTGGAATGACAGAGATCTGTACAAACAACAGTTTGTTCTTTCCAGAACAGTGTGTGATGCCTTTGTCTGCAGAGAGAGAGTAAGTCTGGACTAGGAATAGGCATGAACTGGAGTCTTACATCCGTGTGTTTGTGAGCTGCAGGAAAATAGTGATTCATGGTCTTGAAGGATTCATGGGTTTGAGTCCAGATCTTGGCACAAAACACACTTTTATCTCTTATCAAAAGGTGAATCAGCCTCACTGCTGGTCAGAATGACCACAAGGCTTAGAGTCATGCAGTTGAGACCTACATTTTGGGGCTTGGTATCAACTGTTGAGACACGGTGGGGTACCAGCAGCAGCATAAACAGAACAGGGTATGCTTTAGGAGCTTTGCTGGACGTTGTGGGTAGCACACTTCGATCTCTGGAAGGGAAAATTCCTCTTGGAAGCACAGAGGTGGCCGAAATCAATGAGTTGCCGGCAGGTGGAGCCCGAGAACACAGAGTGCCTCGCCGGGTCTTTGTTCGGTGTCACCTGGTGCAGCTCCCAATGGCCTCCCCGTGGGATGCCTCCAGGAGTTAAATCCTACAGCAACAAGTAATGCACCGAAGCGACGCCCACCCATTGCTCCGTGTAAAACCGAAGCTGTGTGGAGGCTGGCTGCAGTGCTGGTGACAGGGACAGAGAAGCGCTGCAGGATTCAGAGGGTAATGCCCGTGGCGGGAGGAAAAAAATCCCTCATTCCAGATGTGGCTTCATTAAGTAGTGGCTTGTGTGAAACAAATTCATGTGGCAGATAAACCCCTTGTAAAGCCTTGCAGAAGGTTGGCTCATTGCAAATAAATAATTCTTTGGGTGGGTGTAACAGGGATGGCATGTCAGGAATGATTTTTTTTTTTTTGCTTAGTCATACTCTGCAACATGTGTTCAAGTATTTCTTTGCTCTCATAAATACTGGAGAGAATAAGATGGGAGCCTAGATGTTGGAGCTTTCTTCTCTTCTTCTCAGCACTCAGGTGAAAACACAGAGGGATTAAAGATGGATTAGATAAGCATTCTTGAGGGAGTAGAGAACTCTGGGAACAGTGCTCTGGCCTATTAATTGTGAAGGATGCAAAAAACTGCCTGGCCCTTTTCTGGTTGGAAAAGCACAATATTTATATTGGGTTTTATCTGGTGTACAGCTTGGTTTGGTTCTGTTGGACTGGATGATTATTTTTTCTGCCACATATCTTTCTTTTTAACTGTTTCAGGGTACCCAATGTGTCTGCACAATTCTATTCAGGTGTCCTTTCCCTGGTGTGTGCCTTAAAATGTCGGCAGGACTGGAAATAAAACTGTGATCCATAAATGAATACTAAAACTGTCATGTAATGCCAGCTTGTCAAGTTACAAAAATTTACTTTTAGGCAATTTATTCTCTACAGAATTCTCTGCCTGATTATTTCAGATCTTTATTGTTGAATTCAATGGGAAGGAAGTGAGGCCATGCCACGAATATACTTTGTGCGCCTATTTTGATTTAATCTTGTATGTTTGCTAGATGATGGGTGTGGAGGAGAGTCAGAGCATGTAATTATTATGTATTAATTAGTACCCTAAAGCTACATTTAATTAAACCTTTAATAGCAACAGATTACAAATATTCCTGGGAAATAAATTCCTCTTTGTGAAGCAGGGCCATTGTAGTGCAGCCTAACTACAGACCCACAGACTGACAGCTTGCACCATCCAACACTGATTTTTCTGTGGGGAAAGATAAGAACACGGGTAACGAAGGGCAAAGTGTCAGTGTCACCATTTTAGCAGCTGAATCTATTCTGTCTGTCTCCTGCCAAACAGCCTATTAAACCTTTTAGCATTATGCTGTCTGTGACAGTAGGAGTTGGTCCCATTTGTACTAATAGCTTTACTGAGAGAATAGCAGGAATACCCTTCAATAGTCCTACAGATACAATCCCACAGAGTACATGGAACAGAAGTTGCTTAAAATATGTTGTTTTCAGTGTATTGTAGCATATAATGTATTACCTACCTATGTTTAACATAAAGCCTAAATGGCACGTCACTGAAGTTGTACATTGGATTGAAAGTATGAAACTGGTGTCTATAATTTCCATTTATTCTCTGGCTTCTGTTGAATTATTTGACCCTTTACAAGTCCATTTGTCTCTTCTCTTCCATGTGTCCTCTTTGTAATTCTCAGTATAGTTTAGGGTGGCACAAAGAAAATGTGCCAAGCTGAGCAGAAGTCTGTTCCTAAGACCTGTCAAAAACATTTTCTCAGCCTTGCTGCACTTCAAAGCAACAATGTTATCCTTTCCTAAGGTTTGCTTCCTTACTTAGCAGTAGTTCAGAAATTCAATATGCCATTTGCTCATGTGCCGTGATTTGTTTCACAGAAAAGCTATTTTTTTGCAGTGATGCTAGTTAAGAACCCAAATTTGGTTTGGTTTCCCAAAGTGCAAATATTATTAGAGGTTTAAGAGTTACGGTACTGCTTAGAAACAGATCTCAGACTTTCATTGCACTCAGCAGGGACTCTAGAGTTCTGTGAGATTGCAGTGTGCAAGGTACTGAAGGAATGGACAGAGGCTGAACTCTTGTGCATGGTGAGATACCACACTGTGCTGATCCAAAAACCTAATCAAACAAAAAGAAGTCCAAGGTAGAAATGTAGCCTGTGAATATTTAGTCAGAATTAAAAATAAAATTGTGGCGGTAAAACCCCTCAGATCCTATGGAAATGTTGCTACTCACTGAGCACACTTGGAAGAAAAAGCTTCTAAGACTTGGAGTCACTGGCAGAGGCCTCCTGCTGCGGAGTGTTTGAGCATGTTATTCCATGAACAAAGACAACCCTCAGCCTCAGCAAGACAGACCTGTGTTCTAGATGAACAGAACCATCAAATAAAAAATAAGTAATTGACAGTGAGGTGAGCAGAGAGGGAAAACTGCCCCGATTTGCCTATGCAAATGCAGTTCCTCCCTGCTGTGTACGTGCACTGTGGGAAACAGCTCAGCAAAGCCACACCAGGATTTCTCCTGTCCACACTTGTGCTGCCATGCTATGCAAATGTCTACGTTCCCACATGTTTATTCTCTGCATTTCCCTTCTCTTTAGCTCCCTCCCCAAATAATTAAATAATTAAACAGCTTATTTCCTGCAAAGATCTGTTGGCCAGTAAGTTTATTTCCAACTTTGTTATTGACCAGGGTTGTAATTGCTGCAAACTGTGGTGTTAAAGCAGTGTTTCTATTTCATGGTCTAGTTTTTTCTCACACACAGTTGGTTTTCTTACTCAGTGTACCTTACTCAAAGGTACTGCTGCTCCGCTGTGAGTACCCATTTTGTGGTATCTTTCTGGTTAAATGAAGTTTTCCTCTCTCAGGCTTTTGAGTCACCAGATGCTAGTGAGACAGGCTGAGAGGTCTAAGCTGATAGAAGATTTTGTCCCCAAAGCTGCAGTCTGGGGAAACCTACAGTAAATTCCTGGTCCCCATATGCTGCTGTACGGAACAACATGTGGTGTCCTGCTGTCCTTCCCGGGGAAGCAGTGTTTGGGAGGGTGAGCTCTGTCTGGCACTAAGATGAATGGATTCATTTTTGCAGGGTTTTGTACACAACTATTGGTATTACTTCCAGGCCCTGGTTTCTGTGCAGAATGAACTGATCTTGAGACTTCCAGGGGGAAAAAAGCATCGAAAGAGAGAAATTCAGCATTTCTTCCACTAGATGTTCTCTAAGGAAAGAAGATATGCAAATTTCTTTGGCTTTCTTTATACCAGACTGCATGCTGCTGCTGCTGCTAGCTGTGTCTCCACTCAGCCCTTTGCTCCTGGATGGGCACTGCAATAAAACCTCAGAATACTTACAGTGCTGCCGTAGTGTTTGTGCCTCACACATGCAGTGGGTTTGGCTTTCATTTTCAGAATTTTCTTGTGCCACTGAAGGTTTCTTCATTTAGGTTTACTGAGCAGAGATCTTCCAGCTCCTCCTTAAAGCCTTGCAGAAAGCCTTCCTACTGAG
>NW_008240228.1:6262356-6265840 GCF_000691975.1 Corvus brachyrhynchos
GAGGCCCCACCATTTTCTGTTAGGTAATTGAGGTTATTGTAACACACTACTTGAGGGGCATACAAGAGAACAGACTTCATCTAATATTCCAAAATAAATGCTGACACAGTTTTTAAGTTAAAAAAAGTTAGTCAGAGTATTTTAGAAACTAACAATTAGATGCTAATATTTCTAGTCTAACAGGAATAGAAATTAGAATTAATGAGTTCTCTGCAGGTACATCTGTCACATACTTAATGATATGAGGTATATTTCATGCTCCCGGCACTCTGCCAACATTATGCAACCCTTGTAATAGCTCTCTGCAGTAAATACCAATCTTTACCTGCTTTGTTGCTAGGGAAAAGGAAACTTAGTTCCAGGCATGACACCCTGAGCCTTTAAGAGTGTCTCCCCCTAAAATCAGTGGATATAGACATTACTTGGGCTGTCTGTGGACTTGAGGGGATTATTCATGACAACAAATGTCCTTGTCTAAGCCCTCTGCACAGCGTGGAAGCTCTGGCTGCCATCACTCTACATGGCCTGGCTGGGTGCATCAGTTGGCTGCTGCTGAAGCCCCAAACACAGAGAAGCAGCAATTCCCAAACATACCTGTTGAGCTGCTCATGGCTTCCGGGATAGAGAGAAATGCTAAATAAATATATTTGCTTGCAGAACAAAGTTTACCCTGGAACAACACTGTCAAGCTTTCAGTGGGTGATAATTAAGGGACCTGATTAGTGTCTGTTACCATTCTGCCCTGTGTAAAATTACAATCATAATTGCACCTTAGAAGAAACTGGAAGGATAAATATTTTCCTAGTGCTGAGTCAGTGTTGATCTGATAGAAATATGTCTTCATCTTTCTTATGATAGAATAAGAGTACCAAGCTAACGTGCCAGGCGCTGCTGTCCTTGAGATTGCACATTCATTGACAGAGACATCCTCTTCTTTTGGCAAACTCTGTTCATTCCAAATAAACCGAGAGACACTGGACTGCTTCAGTCTTCCCACAATTTACAATATGGCCATAAACAAATTGCATCTGTGGTTCATTTAACCTGAAGTTTCTAAAAGAGTTTACTCATAATTGGAAATTTGCTTCAAATTTGCTGCTTTTAACTCATTTGGCTCCCCCTCACTTTTAGTCACAAGTAATATAACTGTTACTACTACTAGTAGTTTTTGAGGTAAAAGTTGAATATAAGGAACACAGGCATGATAGTTGCAACAGCTGCTGCACTTCTACCTGAGATGTTGGTGTTGGCAGGCATTGAATTCACTTCCCCAAACCAGAAAACCCACTCCCAATTGCTTTGAGCGTGGTCCTGGGAGATGTTCATGTTTCTTTTTGAGCTACCACACTTCAGGACAGGATAATTCCATGTATGATAGATGTTTTCAGGCATACAGGGGGACCTAAAAGAGAAGCTTCAATTTGGATCTTAACTTCCCTTGCATCTATGGGCTGTTTGAAGGTCTATGGGAATCCCATTAAAAGCTTGATTTCTAAAGCTCAGTTCAAGTTCTGAATTTTCCTGGGCTAGAAATAAGGAGGATTTTTTTCCGTCTAGATGTCAGGTATGTATATTGTGTCTTTGACATCACTCTTGGCAGAATTGACAGAACAGAAAACCTTTCATTTCTTCCACTAAGGGAATCTCCATTTATCCTGTGTGAGAAAAACTTTTCTCATGAACATAGGCTGTGCCTATATAATTTTGTTCTTGAACTGTGTATGAGAAGTTATTCCTTATCCTGGGAAATGGAGACAGTTCTGCAAACCAAAATACTTCCATGTAGTGCAATCTCTTGCTGCACATGAGTTAGGAGGCTTCCGTGTTGCAGTGCTAACACACCTGGCAAGCTCTGTGGTAACACTATTTTCCCCTTCCTTTCTGGTGCATCAGAACATCTGTTGTTTTAAAAATGTGCCTGTGCTTTAAAATTGGTCTCTTCCTGCAGACCAGCATCCAGCCAAAAGGACCTCTTTGCACATAGATCATCTTGGCTACTGCCTAGGAGATTCCCAAGCATATATCAGTGATCAAAATTACCCAGCAGCACTCATTGTTAGTTCCCTCACAAGGGCTTTTCAAGAACATCTTCTTTTTTAAGGATATAGAAATAAGAGTTGTTGATAAGAACTGTTGATGCCTCACCACTGGACTAAAGAAACCAGTGTACATCTGTTGCTGTTCTTTTGCTTTATTTTTGAGCTGTAGCATCTGGAAGAACTGTTTTTAAAAAGGAAAAGTAAATCCAGGATGATGTAATCCCAACAGGACACTCCTGATGACTTCAGGCTGAATGTAAGTGCTTAGTTTCCGCCTCAAGCCATGTCTGCACTGCAAATTGCATTGTGACTTCCAGGAATCCAACCTGACCCTGAACTAGGCTGTCCAGAAGCAGGGAAAATTAGCCCATGGCAGACTCTCCTCAGGATTGCTGCAGCCATGGAACTTCCAGGTCTCAGTCAAACAAGCTGGGCTTGTTTAAAACTAGTTTTGGTTTCTATGAATTGTATCTCAGGCTTCAGTAAGGATCCAGTTCTGGTTTTCCCACTTCAATCTAGGGAAAATATTCTGTGTGCTATAGGAAAAGCTTTATCAGTTGTGAATAACGATTGTTAGGTGGCGCCAGTAATTTCTGTAGAATGTTTTTAAGGGCTGCACAAGCATCAGCAATTAGGCAAGAAAGGATGCTGAAGTGGAAGGAGATAATGTCTTGGGTCTCTTCTCTATCTGAAAGGGATGTTGAAACTGCATCCAAATAGCAATAACTCTTTTGATACTACTAAAATGAATTCCTGAGAATGATGTATGAGAAAAAAAAGGATGGTTTTAATTCTTTTGATGTAATCTGTGAAGTTTAATTAGGTGTCCAGTTTGAAATCCAGTTAGGTTTGCATGTGGCTTTAGCACTGCCTCTTAATTCAAGAGGCCATGTGTCCATGTTAACAGACCGCCCTGCAAACGGTCTGTAAAGTTGAAATGCCCATCAGAAATATTCATTAGTTTTCTTCGTGACCTGCCTTATTTTATTTCTGAAAATTTGTTTACTAACAATTTAAAAATGTGAGTCAGCTTTGCTTAAAAAGCCAGAAAAACAGGCAAACTTGAGTCAGCCAAACTGACTGTTCCTTCCTTTTTCTCAGAACTGAACCTCAGGGAGGTCACAGAGGAGGTCTTGCCTGCCTTCTTACTTTACTGAAGAAACATTGCACCTTGCATATAATTCCAATTTGTAAGGATTTAAATTGTAGAGGGTGAACTAAATTGTCCAATGTTCAGCAGCCTGCACTGTTCCTGATCCCAGTTTGTGTTCTTTCAGGCCCCACAAGGGTCATTTGTGTATTGGTCATTGCCTCAGCTTCTCCTTGAAGTCCAATGTGAATAATGATGAGTTGGGATCTAGGCCTGTGAAATCCCAGAGCAAGGGCCATGTTTCCTGCTGTGCAGTTCATGTTTCACTCTGAGTCATGCTTAGACAGGTTCAGCA
>NW_008240228.1:6265896-6273029 GCF_000691975.1 Corvus brachyrhynchos
AGGTGCAGCAGCTGTGCATGTTAAATTGCTCTAAAGGCGTGTTATTTTCATGTAAAGGGAGATGTAAAGGCAGAGTCTGAAATAAATCCGGGTCGATAAATACCAGCTGTGCTAATTTTAGCTAGAATTAAAGATTTGCATTTGAGCCTGTGGATGGTTTGGGAACACCATGGACAGTTGTTTCTCCAGTTTTGATTCCTGTTGTTTTGTATGCCCACCTTTTGATTGAAATAGTCCCTTCCAAACTGGCAAGAACAACGTGTGAATGTCTGGACCTGGCCATCTTTATTTAACTACTTTGGCACAGATGTTTGAGATAACTCCCAGCTATAACCAATCTTCCACCTACCCTTTGATTTCACTAGGGTTTGATTCTGGGAATCACATCTACCTATCCATACTACCAACTATCTGTAGCAGCCAGGTACACAAGCACATACTGCACAAATTGATAGTGCATCATGTGTTCAAGTCCAGCCTCCTCCTCTGAATTCCTCTGTCTCCTATTGTCAGTTATCTGTATTATATATTTCATAACAGGGTAGCTCATGCATTAAAGATCCTTATTGATCAGCCATGATTTGAAGAGGCGCTGCTCAGACCTGGTACAGAGTTAAGCAGGAGTCAAATCAAGGACAGGGCTGGCAAGTGTTCAGGCTCAGGCACCACAATGCTGAAATCTGCATTTATTTTAATCTGTTCAGATACGATTTCTGCAATGCAGCCAGTGGCTAAGGCTGACCTTAAATCCAAAGAATCCTTGGCTGTTGGTCTGTTTCCAAAGGCTTAATCCCTTTTGGTCTTGAATTTCTTTTGTTCCTCCTTGTATTTCCACAGAGTTTAATGGTATTTCTATAGCTGTGTTAGTTTTCCTGAAGAAGTCCTTCAAATTACTTATGGATTATTGGTATTTTTGCACTTTCTTCTTGAAGTATTAATTTCCCTTAATCCTACTTCTGCAGCAGTGTTTCAGCTGACATGCAAGCACACTTGGAATTGCATCAGGGCTGCCCTGTGAGCCCAGAGGCAGGACCCAGTGTGGTACAAGGCACTCCTCCAAAGAGCCTGAGCTGAGCACTCAGCCTCTGCTTTTCTCCCTGTCTCCCTGTGGTTAAAGTCCAGCCCTGTCACGCCACAGATCAGCAGTTCAGTGCATTGTGTTACAAATGTTATGATGGGAACAAAGAGGGAGAAGTAAGAGACAAGCTGTGCTGCCCCAAGTCCCCATCTGTGATCCTTCTAGGTAACCTGTCAATGTTTTATTTTATTTTAATAGGTGAAATCTTCAGTAGGTAGAATCAGCTCTCTGTGGCTGTGCAAGCAAGACATTTTATCCCTTTTTGCTCACTTCCTGTATAGCATCCTTGCGTCAATCTGGAGAGAACAGCTGCTTTCTTGCACTGGGGAGGAGGTTACCATGGGCAGAACAGGGGTAACCAGGTTCCTGGCCCCATTGTCAGTGCCTTTGTCTTCTAGCACCTGTTTTCAGCAACTACAGATCAAAGTCCTGCAAGTGGGTAGTGCTTGCACTGTCTGATTACAGAGAGAGTTGTAAAAGATGTTGAGATCTCTAGAAATTTATGGGCTTCAAATTCAAGAAACTCTACAAGGTACATCTGAGTTAGAATTCTTCTGAGGGAGGCAATTCCCCCCCTCTATTCTGTTCTTGTGAGACCCCACCTGGAATATTGTATACAGTTCTGGTGCCCCCAACATGAGAAGGACATGGAATTGTTGGAGAAAGTCCAAAGGAGGCCAGGAAATTGGTAAGGGGGCTGGAGCACCTCACCTGTGGAGACCTCCCAGCACCTTCCAGTATCTGCAGGGGCCTACAAGGACGATAGAGTGGGACTCTTCATCAGGATCTGGAGTGACAGGAGAAGGGGGAATGGCTTCAAACTGAAAAAGGGAGAATTTAGGCTAGATACACAGAAGGAATTCTTCCCTGTGAGGGTGATGAGGCCCTGGCACAGGTTGCCCAGAGAAGCTGTGGCTGCGCCACCCCTGGCAGTGTCCAAGGCCAGGTTGGCCAAGGCTTGGAGCAACCTGGGAGAGTGGAAGGTGTCCCTGCCCATAGCAGGGGGTAGAATAAGATGATCTCTAAGATCCTTTTCAACCCAAACCATTCTATGATTCTCTATAATTCTAATATTTATGCATTTATTACAGGGACAACAAGATGCACCCTACCAGTTACATGCTCTTCCAGATAAAAAAAAAAAACCAACCAAAACCCAACCCTCTAAAAACTCTAAAAATTTCTTTTTTACTATCACCATGACAGTGTGTTTTTCCCTCTGACTTATTTCCTGGAAACAGCTGAATCATTTCTTGCTCAAAAGCTCTCCAGAATTTGCAGCCAATGGCATGGAAAATTTTGACACAAAGGTTTGTAAAAAGCTCAAATCAGATTGTTTTAATGGGGAGTGGCAGGAATGTTCACAGTATGGAATTCTGGGAGCCTAGACTCTAATCCATACATATATAAGCAGAACTATAATGTTAGATCATCCAGGGGGATAGAAGAGGAAAAACTTTTATTCTGGTTAAGGAATGCAAAAGATTTTAAAGCAATCATTTTTCACTACGAGTAATTGAGTTCCTGTGGGTAAGCAAGGCCAGCACATGAGATTTGCAAGTATTATGGAAATCTGCCCTTTCCTGTAAATCTGCGTGAGATGACATGCCTTTGGTTTCAGCCCAAGTGTAGATTTGTATCTTAACACGGTGGCTGGAAGCTTTTCTGGTTGTGGCAGACGCTGTTTAGCCACAAGCTGAGGTTCCCTATCACATGCTCAGTGAGATTCCGCAGTACAAAGGCTGTGTAAATTGAATTACACTAACACCACCTATGGATTCGGGGCTAGCCCATTTGCATTACAAATGCCCTTACAGTGTGCATGCCCTACACTCACCAATTAGGCTTTCTTCTCAACCCTCTTGGTCCTTCATAAAAAGAGGGAAGGTTTTTTCTTTCCTGATGGAGTTGCAAAGAAAAGCTGCTAATGAAGGACTGATGAATGGTCTGATTGTGTTGCTGTTTGTATAGTTTCACCTTCATTTGCATCAGTACCAGGCACAGATCCCAAGGCTCATTTTTCACTTTTCAGTGCTCCTCTTCTTTGGTCCCCGCCTGCACTAGGACCAACCAAACAAGCACATTTATCTTTGCCTCCTGGAACACAGAGAATATTTCCCTCTGTTCATCCCAGGGGCCTACACGTGGTGGGATGGGACCTCTCCCCAGCACATCTGGCTTCTGTTGCAGGTTGATTTGGAAGTCTGACACCAGCTGGAGCGACACAAAATGTACTGGGAGCAATCACTACTTTCCCTCGGGAACTCTTAATGCAGCATCTCTAAGTGTGTGTCTCCATTTCCTGCTCCAAGGAATGGATTTCCTATTTAGTATCTCTTTCTAACAGTTCCCACAGTGTGTTTGACACTGTAAAATAACTCCCCACACCCCCATGACCAGAGAAAGCATACAAAACAGCATGTTAAATTGCTTACATAGAACACCCCTAAATGATTCCAATCAAAACTCTGAGTCAATTCTGCAAACAGTGGAGCAATTCCTCGCTTCCTGTAGGAGCAAACGAGTACACACAAGCCACATTTGACAAGTGACTCTTCAGTTCTGGAGTTCTTGGGTTCTTCCTATTTTTCCTGTCATTTTGAAAATATAGCAACTGCCAAAAAATAATTATTTTCTTTTTAAAGAAGAAAAAAAAGAAAATGAAAGAATGTGGCCCTTTGTTCAGGGAACAAGCTTCATTGATTGAATGCCAGGAAGAGGATAATGCAATCTCCCATTAAGCTTGTTTGCATCTTTTTCCAGGATGACAGTTTAAGTCTGCTGGCTACAGATGGCCTTTGACAACTGACAACACTCGCTGTTATGCCAGTGCATGACTTCATCTGTGTGACACTGCATGTGACTGCAGCTTTCTTCCTCTGCTTGCAGGAACTGTTCTCCATTTCAGGAACACCAGAAGAACAGAGGTTTCCCTTGCCAGAACCAGAAGCCTAAAACTGCCCTGCAGGCACCGGAAAAACAATATTGTTGGAATACTGTTGTTTGCTTGGGGCTTTAACTGCCAAGTCTGAAGTTAGGTGGCCGGATTTGGTAAAGCTTCAATACTTTTTTGAATGGACATTTTTCTATACTGGCAAGGCCCACATGGGCATTTCAGAGTGTCTGTAGTCCCTATGTCCCACGCTCCAGAGTGCTTCCCAAAGGAACACCAAGCTTTGCAGCTTGTGCTGGAGGTGCAAAGCCTGCAGACCTGTGCTGGAATTTGGAGAAGTTTTGTCTTCTCCGAGTCTTGGCAACCTCAGGGAATGCTGCAAGTTGAATGAATGAAGTCATCCATCATCTAGCAGTAACTGGAGTAGGTTGAACTCATTCCCATTCTGTCTTTTGCTTCAGAAGCAGGAAAAAAATTAAGGCTTATATTCTAGACTTTTCTGTTTGCTACTTTTAAACAGGGGCCACAAATTGCTTTATGGTTAGTAGCTACTGCCTTGTCCTAATTTTTATTATAACTGTTTGATCTAAACTTGGTTCTCAGACCTGTTCTAACACAGATAATTTACTACTGGCTTTTTTGAAAAAGGGGGGAAATACTTTTATATTTTCTTCAACGATTTTTCTGCTTATTGCACCAGGCAAATAGAGAGCTGAGATAACAGTGGTGTGGCTCATATGCAGTGCATGCAGGTGCTGTCAAAGTAGTCCATCCCAGGCCTGAACTGGGGATGAAATTTAGCAAATACTGGGCCTCATATCAGAAGATGACAGCCAAAAAGCTAAATAGAGACAAAAATACTAGGAGTTGTATTTTTCATCCTTTTCTTTTAGTTTTAGTGGAACTCAGGGAGCCTCCTCTGAACTATATGGCACAAGTGTTTCAGAGTCTTCATATTAGTAATTCAGTTTTAGCAAAATGATGTGTTTTTCAATATCTGGGGAGCAATGAAGAGTATGTATAATGATCTCTGTTTCTTGGAAGGCCACATTTCAAAGATGATCCTGTCTTCACCTTGGAGCCACGTTACTGTGCAAATGCCACTGCCATGAGGCTGTGAACCATGCTAACGAATAGGGAAATTAATGTCCTTAGCTGAAAATTTATTTTCTTTGAGCGATCGTGTCCTTGAGTCTGGCCCACTGTCAAAAACTGTGGGCAGCCTGGGAAGGAAATAAAAGCTGACATCCCAAAATTTGTTTGGTGTTAGTGAGGAGAGCCCTGCTTCTGCAGAGCATGAGGAAATTCCATAACAGTTTCAAAAGGCAGTTCATTAAAATAAAACTTAACTGTCCTGGATAAATAAAACGTCTTAATTAGAGAGGAGTTTAGGAAAAAAAACAACATTCTGAGAAGCTGATTCTATCTCCATCTTGCAAGCAGGCCAAATAAGCCCTTGTGTGCTGAATAAGTCACAGAATAGGTCTGTGACTCTTCAGAGGATAACTTCTTCAAGTATCACTAGTATAATAATATGTTCCCCACATCCTGCTAATAATGAGTGGGACAGATGCTGCAGATTTAACTTTGACACCCCATCTGGTCAGATGGTAATCTAGGGCATGACAAAACAGAGGAATGACACTGACAAAAAGAATTTCTATCCCAGTTCCTTTAGTCATGTGGTGGACGTGTTGGATGAACAGTCAGGGTGACATCCAGCATGTTGGAAGCACTGAGTTATAGTTCCTGTTCTGTTCTGAAATCCATCACCTCCTCTATCAGGCAGTGATTGATCCCTTCAAGCTGGGAGGCACGTGGCCAGCTAAATGTCACCTCTGCTGTGATGCTCCAACCACCCTCTTCACAGGCTTTGCTACCAAAATG
Source organism: Corvus brachyrhynchos (assembly GCF_000691975.1). Classification (NCBI taxonomy): domain Eukaryota; kingdom Metazoa; phylum Chordata; class Aves; order Passeriformes; family Corvidae; genus Corvus; species Corvus brachyrhynchos. The sequence continues at coordinate 6,271,755 of NW_008240228.1, forward strand.
TTCGTATTATTCTTACAGTCTCCTAAAGCGACACCGCTTCCGAAAGATCTTGGACCAAACAAACTGATTGCTCCTTCTGCCCTTGGGTCTTATGACAGTGGATGAATCTGCTTTCTTGTTTTGAGACTTAAAAATGTGTGAATTTTCCCCTTGTTCAGGCTGATCTTTCTCTATCTGCTGATGTGAAGTTGAGCCCTTGGAAAGGACAGGAAAGAAAAGCAGCAGCTTGGCTCTGAACAATCACTTTGGCTGGCAGTCTGGGAGAGAACACAGTCTGTTGACTGGCAGTGATATAAATATTCAGGGCTGAATTGACAGTATGCAGGACATAAGCCTGCTGGGAACAGTGGAATTGAGACATGACTTCTTTTCTGCTCCTTTGTGAAGGCATGAAGGGTGTCCAGCAACAAATTTCTTTCCTTCCCCAAAATAAGCTGTTAGAGGACAAATGGAGCTGAGCGGCGAGGAGTTGTTGGTATTGTTTTCCACTTGGTTTCAAGTTCTGCAAACAAAGCTAGAGCTGGTAAGTGAATATTGTTTAGCCTGGCTGGCTGGACCTTCCCGAAAGTGCTGAGTCTCAAGGCTGTTCTTGCTTCTCCTCAGCTGAAGAGGGGCTGTGTGAATGACAGAGCACTTTGGTGTTGGCTACATGGGGCCATTTTATTTCTGTAGTTCACCTCATTGCCTATCAGTTTGAGGCTTGATGCAAAAGGTAATGAATTTCTGTAATGGTGAAGAAGAAGCTCTCAGTGATAGTTAGGGGGCTGCATTTAAAATCAGATTAATATGGTGACATCAGTACTGAGGAATGTTACTTGTGGTTTCAAAAGTGCCAAAGAGACCAAGGGTTCTACTCCAAGATGCAACCATTAAGAAAAAAACTTTAAATGGCTTTCTAGTATGCTTGTTTCCTGAACGCTGAACTGATCATTAGAGCCCTTTTTAACTTGTCCACTCATGGATCAGGTAAAACCAGTATGATTACTCAGCAGCACTCATAATACCCAGCTGGGTTGAATATGAGTGCTAAAGTAAAGATGTGCAATCCTGCTTATCAACAGACCTAAAACTGCGTCAGGTCCAAGATTTTTCCCAGTTATGTAGACAGGACCTTGAATATTTGTGTTGTGGAGTTGCATGTGAAGCAGAACCATTTAATCTCTGTACTTATATTTATGCCCTTTATTTCCTCTTTTCCTTTGGGACATTTTTGTGTGCACAGCAGTGGCACACCTGAGATGGGCTCTGAAAATCGTTGTGTAATCTGCAGGGAAA
>NW_008240228.1:6273485-6292737 GCF_000691975.1 Corvus brachyrhynchos
GGGAAAGAGCACAGCAGGGGAAAGCCATGAAAGGAAAACTACCAGATTGTGAAAGGAAACCAAGACTGACTTTCTGCATTGTTCTTATTGACACATGCAGTTTCTGCTTCACATTCTTACGTTGCTGAGAAACCCTGTCATCTGCAAACAAAACCAGCTCCTGCAGGCTAGAGTGTGTGCAGAATGTAAAGAGGGAGGTGTCTGTAGGCAGTCTGCAAAAGCTTGCCACGTTGCTTCCATGCACACAAGAAGTTCCTTACTTTTTGGCACCAGATTCACCACCCTGAGAGGCAACCTTTCTGCATTTAATGTACTTTATGTCAGGAAGTTTTTCTGAAAACTTGTCTCCCATATTCTTAAGCAGGAAATATGAAGCTGATATTAAGTTATGCATTATGTTCCAAAGCATTGGTCAGTGTTGTATTGAAATTACAGCATGTGGAATTACAGCATGTAATTTTCACCGGGAACACCCATCCCAGGGTTTGTGACTATTTCTCCATACCGTTGAAAAGATAGGTAGTTTTAGCACTAGATTTAGTAAATTCTTGCAGAGTATCTGTAGTTCATATTTTATTGATGATAGCATTTGGTCCTGTAGTATCTTTAAGAGTTTGGTTTCTGCCCATTTTGTGTGTCCTGCCATCCTCAGGAAAATAAGGAAATAAGCATCAACTCTCAGGATGAAAAAAGGTGCTTAGTTGTGGATTCCTTTCTGAGCTGTTCACCAGCATTTACCCACTAAGGGCCAAACCTGTCCTTGAACATTTAGAAGTGTAGCTCTAACTAGGAAATGCTGAGACTCTAAAATAAAAATGTGTTCCCAGTGGTGAAACAACTGAACATTTTCTCAGTCAAAAGCTGCTGAGCCAGACAGCCTGAGAGCAATGGCCTGGCTGCATTCAAGATCCCGAAGGGAAGACACTCCTGGTAATGAAGCCTTGCCACCAGGAGGCTGGTGGTAGCAGATGGCAGTGCACAGGCTGGGCCAGGGGTCTCCTCACATTCCAGTTCCCCATTATATCTGCAGGGGTCTTCTCTCCTTAATAGGGAAGTCGGAGCTGGGCTTAATGGGCTCTGACTAATGACTAAAAAGGGGAAAAGATGAAGAATTAGCTCCTTTGTGATTTTCCTTTCTCTCTTTCACCCATCTTTGACAGGCTGTAAATGGATTTTCTGTAGCTGCTACATTTCACTGGGAAAATGAGCAGGGTGTGTTTTTAGATGATTAGTCATTATCTGTAGGGTTTGTGCTCAGCTCTTGCACTACATCCCTGTGAGACCAAGGAGGCCTTTAAGTTTCCAAGTGAGAATGCCTGCTGGGGTGTTGATGGGGAAAAAAATTGCCTAAATGCTGGTCATGCCCAAGGCAGTAACAAGACCTGTCTGACCTCATGGCTTGTGACTAAAGCAGGCTCTGGGTAAGCATCGTGACTACCTGGCTCCTCTTTAGGAGCTGCATCTGTGTGTAAACGTGTGTAAGGTGGCGAGAGAAAAGACTCCATTGCCTCAGCCCACCCTCTGCCTTTTGGAAGGCTTCAGATTTCCAGATATTCATATATATGTTGAACAGACAGCTTTTTGTTGATAAGATTAAGAAATGTAGATGTTTATCCTTCAGGCTTAGCACGTAATTCCAATTTACAGGAAAACTCTGTGGAGTAGATTCCCTGATGCCCCATGTTTGTGCTCTGCTGGAGCTGGACATATGCCATGTCCCAGTGTTTGTAGGAAGTATGTTTGTTGGATCAGTATTTCACTGTTGCAGTCTTGAAATAGAATGAGGGAGATTCATGAACTGAGAATACTGCTGTCTGTATAGGAAAAACCAAAAATAAACCTTTATAATCAATTTGTAATCCAGCTAGAAAAAAGTGCTGTCTGTAATGATATGTCTTACTTAGGTGAGGCTGTAAGGTGGGGCAGGAAAAGCCTTTAGTTGAGGCAAGCTTTTTTCAGAGCTGAATAACCTGAGAATATTTGGGGTTTTTTTCAAAGTACGTGGAGTCCCCAGACAGATGCAGCCATCAGCTTCTTCCAGAAGCCCAGTGTGGTTATGCCATACTGCTCTGTGGTGAAAGAGAGATTGCAGAGGTTATTTCATGGGGATTCCCACTTGGGTGTTTGTGGGAAGAAATTTCCCAGTGTTAGTTTTTGGCAGGTGAAAATGTGTGAAGCACAACAGGGGCTGGGAAAGAGAAACCTATTTCACAGACAGGTAAATGTATAGATAATTTAGGCTACAGATTTATGTAAGATGGGTAAGTCAAGCCATGAAGATTTAATGTCTGTGGAACTCAGAGGAAAGATTCCCTAAGGAGTTGGTGTAATCTGGAGACGAAGGCTGGGAGACAAGGTTTGCTGTCACCTCACAGCTCTGTGTCCCCTTTATTAATCACCAGTGAATTTCATCACTATTTCCCCAAATACAAAAAAATTAAAATATGTTTTTGTTTAAAAACCATAAAAAGATTAGAAGGTGTTTGAAGGAAACAAGCATAGAAAGACGGAAATAACTATAGAGGAAAAGGGGAAGGGAAGGAAGGCAGAGTGTTGAAGTGAGGTCAGAAGTTGCTTTTAAAACTGCTGGATTTGGGTGTATGATTTGAGAAGAGGCTACTCCGGGCTTACTCTGGTGGCCTTTGCTGTGTTGGCTTTTACAGTCAGTAATTCTGCTTCTCCACAAGAAACAAGGGCAAGCCTAAAAACCAGACACCTCCAGGAGGCAGTTAAATTCAGCTGGCCTCAATGACACAGGTTAATTAACATAATTGGTGTCTCCTTGTTTATTGTAGCTGAGGATCTGGCCAAAATAAGTACAGTGTGTAGCACAATTGTAATGTACCTTCAATTAACAAAAAATTAGAAACACTTGTAATTGCTGGTATATCCGGTAAAATAACCAAAACAGACTCAGTCATTCATGTCTATTTGAACTCCACCCGGAAGAAGCAATGGCAGATTTTCTGACTCTGAAATGTCAAATGAACGCTTTTGTTCTGCCATGAAGCGAGACATTTGGATGTGGTAGACCACCCACACTTTGATAACATAAATAATGAAGTGGTAAAATGCTCTTAGTACCCTTTTAATTGGTTACAATGGAAGTAAATTACCTTGGTTGAAAATTGCTTAATGGGCAAGGTGAGATAGGTTTCCTTTGTTTGAGAGGTTGTTTAGGTGTTTATTGTACTGTACAGATAAGAGAGTTTTGGTCAAAAGTTTTTAGCCTAAGTCGAAAGAGCAAGATCAAAGCTCTGAAAGAAAAATCAGTCTGTTTCAGACAGGCTTTAATTGCATTTTGGAACAAGAAAAGGACAAAAATTATCTGTCTACTGTTGGTGGAGGAAGAGAAAGAAAAGGATGGTCAATAGAGCGTGGAAATTAAGAAGAATAATTGTAGTCATGTCAGTGAAAAGTTTTTTTTTTCAAGCAGGAACTCAGTTTCCGCTGTCTCAGTTTACCCACTGGCTGCTTCTTTCAGTACTTTCACTTTCAATGGCAGAACTTTCACTGATCGTTTCTCCAGCTGGACATTCCACATTTCTGCCTTCTCTCCAGAGATAAATTCTGAATATCCTACAGTCCAGGTGGTTGCTGTCTGGGCTATAAGGGGGAAAGGGACAGTTATTGAATTAATTTTTCTGGTCAGAATTTAATGAAATAACTCTCTGCTTAACTTGCTGCTCGATTTTTTATTATGCTTGAACAGGATTATGTCATGCTTTTGCATGACTGCTAGGAAGTAAGTCTCTACCAAAGGTTTTACACATCTGTCTGCTGTTCCTCTTTACCATAACGAATCTTCTGTAAGATCCCATTTGGAAAAGTCTGAAGCTGTGATAGCTTTCAGTTATGGTTAAGTACTCTTGGATCCCTGGGATCATACAGGGCTAATTCTGCAGTGCCTTGGGGCTGTACAGAAATAATGGGAGCAGGTGCTCCAGCAAGTTCTCAGGGATAGTTCCTGAAATTCAGGTCCTCTCTTTGGAGCTAATTCTTTATGCACCTCAGTGTTGCAGTTAAGCAACACAGGCTTATTTCCCTGAGTAAAAGTCACATGTGCAGGTGGGGCTTGCTGGGTTTGTTTGGCTCCAGTGTAAACATGAAGCAATGTACATCCAAGTGTGCTGTATATATTTTTGTTGCTGTTGCAATCTTGTTGCTTCAATACACAAACAGTAAAATAAAATTTAGGGGAAGCTAGAAACATTATAAGATTTATTGGAATATTTACCAGTGCAAAGGCCCAATCTTGATATCTTTGTAATGATGTAAATTATTACACCCTAATGTAAGTATCTGCTGATGTATGAGGCCTGGAAATATTTCTGCATCTTTGAAGTCAGAGGATGGATATTTGGCATGAACGGTTTCATAAAAATTGAATGCAGATCACTGCCTGACAGCCTGGTTTTCCCTGTGTGTACTAAAGACAATTGCAGGGGGTTGTACTGTGTACCATCATCTTTTTGGCTGGAGTCTGCAACTTTTATACACATGAACTATTATATTTATGTGAATACTTTTATTGAACTCTGCATGGAAATATTTTCAATGTGGAGCCTTGGTCAGTGTAAATTCTTCAGAGGAGCAATTATTATGCCTAATTTTTGGCTCTGTTGTAACAGGAATTATAATTTAAACACATACCAGAAATATATTTGTAACAACTGAGGAGGGAAATACTTTTTTTAACATGTGTTTTGAGAAAGGCCATATCACTTGCTAACCACTGAGTGGTTACAGTGGTTACAAATTTACAGGAGTGAAAAGGCATTGGATTTATGTAGGCTGGGAGACAAAATATAAATTTTTCAGATAGACTTGTCTGTGTCCATGCATTTGACTTTTCATGCTACAGATATTTAGGAAAACGGAGATTAATTTTTTAACTGACTACATTTGAAAAGAAACTTATAGTCAACGGTGTGGGCCAAGTAAAATCTGGTCTCAGTGCTTTCACTCCTGTGGATTTTAGTTGAAGTGCTTATGGTAAATCAGATTGGGACTTGACTATCAACCATTTGTTGATCTTTCCACAAAAGATCAAATACAAGTCTTGCTGTGATCAAGCAAATTTCTACTGAGGTTACCATCATTCCAACTAATTTCTGACCATGTCAGCCATTGCCCCTTTTTTCACATAATGGGATACTTAGAGTAGATTATGGTCTTTGTATGGATATGTGGGAACACTCACATATATTCTGGTAATTTGACAAAAATTTTGAGCCGAATATTCCATGTTAATTAATTATATCTGGATGAAGTTATAAACTCAGATTAGTACTTTACACTGCTGAGTAAGTTTCACCAATTTAGTAAGGAAATGTGTTAGATTGTGTAAGATTTCCTGTTGCAACACCTCTCTTACTGAAACCTTTCCTAACAGAGAAAATCTACTGACTCGGGTAAGAACACTCATTTTTTTCCTGAACCATGGAAGTGTAGGCATTCAGAGACATGTATCAGGTCTTGTAATTTATATTTTCTAACCGCTGTATAATGTCAAGGGCTTCAGCAGCATCTTTGTGTGCCAGGCTGGAGCTCACTTTGCGTGCCCAGCACTAGAAATGCCTGGCTGATAAGCTGATGCACTTTTTATCTACTTTGGAGCCTGACTGACATCTCCAAACACTGTTGTATCTAAACAGCTTGAATATGTGACCTCATTCCTTAAATACCATCACTTGAACAGCTCTTGTTGCTAAAATAAAAGCAGTGTTGATTCTCTGTTGTGAAAACTCCCCCAGCCCCTCTGACAGGCGCAAACCAAACCACACCTTCTTTTTACTATGATAAAAAGGTTGGTTTGTAGCAATTCCAGGGTACCTGCAGCGAAGGCACAGTGAGTGAGGGGTTTGTCACTCTCTTTATGTTGACCTGCGACTGCCACAGAAATTCAGGCACATGGAATAGGACTAGGGAACAGATCTCAAGGAAAATGATCCCAGAAAGGTGAAGTGGCTGAGTAGTTTTGTTTTCTTAGGCTGACAAGTAGTTTAACTACTTTCTAAATGGAGGGAAGATTGGAGTTGAGCCAAACTTTCCAGTAAAAAGAGGCCAGTATCAGCTTTCCCCTTTTATGCTGGCTTTTAAAGCTCAGAAATAAGCCCTCTGCATTGCAGGCCTGTGTCAGTACTTTGTTAAATATAACCAGAGTTTTGAAAACACAAGCTATGCCCTCCATTCAAACACAACCACATGTTCCTCTGCAAACAGCGTCTGTTAAAAAAAGCTTAAAATTTTAATCTGAAAACCATTTTTGTGGGAGAGCTGAGGTGCACATCCCCTGCAAAGTAAATAAAAAAGAAAAAACTGTTCTTTTGTGAGTGCCCATACTTGCTGCCTAATGCTGAAACAGTCTTTTCAGTTTGGTGCCGAAAATCTCCAAAGAGAACTCACTCTTTTTAATCTTTTCATCCAGTGATAGGAACTGTCATCAGGGTTGGTGTCTGATTGTCACCTTCTTCTTAAAGCTCAGTATTGTTTTGGTGAGGGAAGAGTGACCGAGAGTGACAACTGCAGTTTGTATTTTAATTTATAGCAACCAGATGCAGCATTTACTTAGAAATAAAGGACTTCCGTGTAGCTTTGGACACCAAACCTGCATTTTGGGGTAAAAAAGAGTAAGAACTCCTGTGTAACTGTGGTGATCACAGCAGGTTGGACATGTCTGCAGGAGAAAGACAGTCCGTGCTGCTGACTTGCCCATTACCTGGGCACACCTGGTACCTGCTGGTGGGACAAGGAGGACTCAGGTGAGCCTGGGTTTGGCACTTGGAAGGTGAGGGAATCACTGTCATGGAGAAAGTGCTCAGTGGCGACTCCACAAGGCTCTAAAGGTCAAGAGGAAGCACCTTGAGGCCAATATTGAATGTAGCTGCAACCAGGGTAACTAAGCCTCTAAAGGAGTTATGTGCTTACTCTGCCTGCTGCCAACAAAACTCCTGCCAACATCTTTTTGTAGCAGATGAAGTCTATTAATTCTGCATGCATACACAGCAGCAGAGAGGGTCTGACATCACGCTGGCCTCAATGGAACAAAACACAGACATGAGGAAGGGCAGGCGCATCCCAAAGTGGCAAGGAAGTGGATTGGCAATATTCCCAAAAAGCAAGGAGGAGCATTTCACTCCCACGAAGGCACACTGGTTGTGTGCTGGTCCCTAGGGTTGAGAAGGAGCACTGTGAGATGTTGTAAAGGATCACAGGGTTTAAGGGTACCTAACAGGCATTTTCTCTGCTCATACTGCAATAATTTGCAGACTTCTTAGCACTCTGCCTACAGAGGAGTCAGGTGCACTGACAGTGCACAGAAGTGGCAGATGGAATCCTGGTAATGATTTTTAATTACATCTTTGTGATACTTGGCATATGAATGAAATTTAGGCTTTGTGATGGTTTTATTAGATCCATAACTGAAAAATTTACAGACTGAAGGAAAGAGCTGAAAATAGGGCTGTGAGGAGATCCATAATGAGTGATTTAATGAAGTAGTTAAATCCACTGTAGAACACAAACTGGTTTTAATTGGAAACATTGGACAGTTTAATCTTTCTATCAACTGTTCAGAGGAAATCAAATACCCTGTTGTATAAAAAGCAGCTGGGACATGGGGAGAATGGCCCTTATATCAGTGCTCTGTAAGAGGTCAATGACGATTTTAATTGATGCTATTTCAGTTCTTGTGGTATGGTGGTAACTAGAATAGAAATATCTGAACTGCTTGTTCTTAGAAATATGTAGACTTTATCCAGGAGTATTTTCAGCTTAGAATCAAGCACAAAGATTAGATGAAATCTGCAAACACAAAAAAATGGGTGCAGTTAAAGATCGTTTTTTTGGGTACATCCCATTCCATTAATTTCTGAAAAATACATGGAGTGGCAACATTCACTTATTATCAAAGACACAGAGTTAGCAGTGAGGCCAGGTATCACTAAAAATGCATGTTGTACAAAACCTAGTATACAGTTCTAGAAAAAAAGTTTATAAACAACAATTGCTTTAAAACCTTATCTTGATTTTTTAAAAAGCTTTGCAAAGCCCTTTTTATGCCTCTTTCTTTGTCCTCCTGAGAGCACAGCATGGTCCTACTAAATCCGTCTCTTTGGTGTCAGTGCTGCATACCATCCCAAGTAGAAACTAAAGGAGTGGGAATATGGGCTCAAATTGGAACAATAGCAGTATTCCCAGCTTGGTTTTGCTTTTTTCAAATACGCAGAGGAAGATTGCTGCGGGGGATTAGAGACAATAACAGGAAACAGAATGTAACCAATTTTGAAGGTAGAGTATTTCTAAAGTTTATCTGTCAAGAGACCTACATTCATTCATTTAAAAAAAAAAAAAAAAGAAGAAAGAAAGTAAAAAGAAGAAATCTCTGGTCTTTTGGTGTTTACTGTGGGCTGAAAGATGTAGTAGGGCATTGGGAGGTGGTTTTTGGCTCTGCACTAAACATCTGGAAGGTGGGCTTCAGGAGTCTGTGACACAGGGTGAGTTTGGTATCAGCCCTTAGCTTGGAGCGTTCAGCACAGAGATACCTGCTGGTACTGTGCTTTTCATGTAGCCCATGTTTCATGTAGGTAATCTTTAACCTCTCCAGCCTGAGTGCAGCCAGCCAGGGGCTGAGCTCACATCAATCCCCAGCAGGGGAGTTGCACTGGAGCAGCCTGAATCCGTGCAAGCTGAGGGTCTCATCCAATAGCTCATTGCTTAAGAAGCTTGGATCTTATTTTAGTGACAATTCTCTTAAATGCATAATGTGAACTCTCTAGAGCTAATCTTTTCCCAGGCTGGTAAAAATTAAGGGTTGCTTCCCTTTTCCCAGAAGCAAATACACCTTTGCAAGGTTTCACACATTTCCTGGGTTATCTTTTGAAAATGCTGTAGTTTACCAATGTCATTAATGTGTAAAGCTGTGCTGTGTATTCTTAGAAGGAGGTTGTTCTCCTTCCACTGCAGAGCTGTGCAGAAAAGCTCCCTCTGGAGAACCAAGAAGGAGAGGATTTCTCTGCCCTGCTGCATGCCCAGAAAGTGGTCCCTAATCCACAGCTCCAACCACTGCAGCAAGGCTTCACATCAGTGGAACTTCAAACCCTTGTGAGTGCTGAGGATTATATCAGTATTGGTAACTGTGTTAGGATAACACCCACTTTTAAAGTGTCCTTTTTCCCCTGCTAGCTGGGCTTCATGTTGCTTTCCCAGACCTTTGTTAGTTTGGCTCACTTGTATTTCTCCCTTGGTCCCAGCAGTCCCTGGGTTTGAGTGGCAGAACTGTCAGTCCTGTAGATGTACAGAAGGAGAAATGCTGAGCTGAGCAGCTGCATCTCTTCAACTGTACATTTCCAAGTCTGAACACCTTTTGATTTTTCTCCCCAGCTCCTTTGTGCTTTCTAGGTTTTAGGTGTAATCCTTCCAAAATGCATTAATCACATTAAAGGTTTAGTCGTACTGATGGTTTTGCTTATTACTATTATTATACATTCAAATATCTTTTCAGCTTTATTTGTGGGTGGGATTTTTTGCTTAATAGTCAGTTGAGGCTGGATTCTTAGTCTACAAGAAATTTAATCTGAGTGATATTCATAAATGCAGAGACTCAAATTTGTTATTATTCGGTAAATGAATGCATGGCTGTTTCGGAGAATTGTGTCAGGACCTTCCTATTTTGATATCTTTGTACAACTGGAACAAGCAGAATGGAAGGTCAAGCTGTAAAGTCAGTCCTGGTCATACTGAGAGCACTGTAACAACTGTCTCTTGATTTATCTTGCACCAGATTTTAGTTCTCTTGCCTTCAGATACCCAGAAGAAGTTGCATTTTACTGTAGTAACACTTAGATACACATCCCTGAGAGAAAAACTGGTCCTCAGAAATAAATATGAATAAAAAGGTGAGTAGAGAAAATACAGACTTAATTGTATGTCTAAAATAACAGAACTGACTCAAACTGTAGATACATTAAGTGCAGCAAGGGAACCTGAAATTAGAATATTTTTCTTTTGTTTTCTGCCTCATCTGGTTTTCTGCTTATAACAAGGGCTTTATGCCCTTTCTTTCTTCTGTCATCTTTTCAAATAAAACTGAATCAAACTATTAATACATTCAGTACAGCAAGGTAACCTAAAATTACACTTTTCACTGTTTCTCTGCCTCATCTATTTTTGTGCTAGAAAAGGGGATTTCTTGCCCTTTCCCTTTTGTCTTCATATGTTACAATTTCTGTATATTAGGCTCATGATTCATTTCACTCTTTTCTCCTAACCCTCTCATGTCTGGCCACAGGCCACTTTTGCAAAACCTCATGGATACGGATTCCATTTTGTTCTGTTTTCTTCTTTCTCCACCTGCTGCTGACTGAATCTGCTTGGCTTGTCCTCTGTCCCAAAGCTTGCTCAGCGACCAGCACAGCTTCTGTCCACAGCTTCCATTCACAACTTCCCACCTATCCCATTTGCTGTTTCAACCTCTCCCCCACGTAACCATTGCCGGTGAGCCCCAAAACTCCCAGCTCCAGTGTTGGTTGCTCTGCCCAAGAAACTGATTTTATTCAGGCCCATGGGCAGGAACTGCCAGCCATTCTCTGTGCTGGCTCTGTTGGATGACCAGGATTTTTGGAAGAGCAGCACACAGCTTACGGCAGGGAGAGAGTTTCTGTGTAGCAGCACTGAGAACACAAATACATGCACGAACCATGTGCGTTCCTTATCTAGGTATTGCCAAACCCCAAACCCGCCTGTCTTGTCCAATCCCATGTGATGTTGCCCCAGGTGACACAGCTATAAACACACATATCTCACGCATCTGTGTGTTGCCAAGGCTCAGAGAGGATTTTAGACCAAACCAGTCCTGTGCTGACATGACACAGAACAAATGAAAATGAAATTGTTCTTTGTATCATGCCTTAACTCCATGGGCAGAACGATTCCTCTGAAGTTTGCCAGTGTGGGTTACCAGGTTCGGCAGTGCTCCCAGCTGACGTGTCTGGTCTGGCTGCCAAGTGGTGAGAAATCTGATTGGAAAAGATTTGAAAAAGCCCATGCTGGCAGAAGGTATTTATAGCCCCGCCACAGCATCAGGGGCTGCCTTCGGCATCGTGGGTTCGTGGTGCTGCGCTCTGTAAATCGCAGATTATGGGGGCTTTGCCTTAGGAGCTTACTGCTGAGGAGGGCTCACAGGAGTGTGTGCCATTACCTGTCAGAGAACAGATAGTGCCTGGATATGGAGCTAAACCGAGTATTATGGGATGTTATTCTGAGCTCTCTTTTATTTTCTCAACGCATGTATATCTTTCTTTACTTGTTCAAGACCTGTCTTGCAAATCCAAGCAAATCCCAAACATCTGCAAGAGAAAACAACTACCCAAGAACGAGAGGTGGCAAAGCTGACTGCTCTTTTTCCACTGACCCCTTTGGTTTGTTGTTGCATCAGTTTTCCAAAACACCCCTACGCAACACATCTTTCATCCACCTGTTATATTGTACTTTGTGAACTGTGTGTAGGAGGAATTGACTTTGTAACGTGCCAGTGTTGTGTAACACACTGAGCCTTGATACTTGACTGGGGAGCCTGAGCACTCCAGAGGGTAAACTGAACCTGACGAATGTCCCCCAGCCAGTCTGATACATTTGGCTTTTTTGGTTCACATTTTGGATATGTATTTATCCATCCGTCCATATATATGCCACGCACAACTATAAATGTAAAAATACTTAGACTGAAGGAAAAACTGTAATTTGTACCAAAGTTTCTAAGCAGAGAGGAAAAAAATCCCTAACAGTGTGTTAAAAATTACACATTGGTGGGAATGCAAAAAAAAATACCATTCAGTTGCCATAAAACGATCTGAAACTGAACCCATGTATCATATACTATGTATTTATATTGTGGCCCCTGATTTCATTGTCAAAGCAGTTTAAATAGCTCTTGCTATTTCTGAAAAATATGAGCGATGATATCCTGTGCTATTTTTAGGAATAATAAGTTTATCTTTATTTAGTTGCGCTTAGACGGATGCTATATGGAGAAGTCAGAGTTACCCAGTCCTGGGCTGTTTCAGTCTGGAGAACTAAAGTTAATGATTTGAGATGGTGCCAGTTGCTGGTGCTGATCTTTCTGTTCTGTGGGTCAGCGGCCGGAGGTCTAGTCCATTTTGGAATCTCTTCTTGTCTGCTCCCAGCTGTCTTCCCTCTTATTCCATAGTGGGATCCATAAATTACTTTTACAATTTCAGCATTCTGGAGCAGTCATAGAAATTGGGTTTTATCCATAGAATGTATTTTAAGGCGGGGGGGGGGGGGGAATATACTCAAATGAGGGAAGAGAGGCTGATTCTCCTGAGGTAGTAACCATTGCCCATCTCATGGAAAAGCCAGGATGGAATATTACACTTATTTAATATAAAAAGCATATACTTTGTGGTGCCTTGCAATTTTCTTTTTCTTATATTCTTGAAGAAAAAGAAAGAATACTTTGCTTCAAAGAAAGAATTCAGTGCAACAATTGAACATCTGTATGAACTTCCAAGCTATAAGAAGGGCAGATGAGCAGAACATGAGGGCAGTGATGATCTGCTGAGGGGATTTGGCTGCAAGTGGACTGAATTTGAGGATTCTCTGAGGCAAGAGTAGAAGGTAAGCGTGACACTTCCGTAAGTACTGCAAAGACATCACATGAGTGACCAGAGGTACATTTGACCATCACATCAGCTACATGAGCACCCCAAAGTATCAAGGAACTGCCTATATGCAATCTGGGATCACCAGTTGCTGAGCAAAATGAAGGAATTTTTAGATGTGACTAATACAAACAAGGAGGTTGTCTTCTGAATACATCCAAAGAATGTATTTAAAATGCCAATCAATAGGTGTTTGTTTTGAGTCTGGGCTTTTTTGCTAGGACATCTACAAAACAGTTCTACCCTGTAAGAAATACAATATGCTGAAAGAACAACTAAAACTGATGTGAATTCAGTGGCAGCCTAAAAGGGAGCACATATCTGTGTGCCTCGTTCCTCCTCCAGGTTACAGTGTAGGTAAAAACCTGCTACTGCTGTAGTGTCCAAAAACTGCTCAGGGAGATTGGCTTTACAGCCCACTGCAGAGTTGAAGAATTATATGATTATGTGATTTACACTTCCCTGGAGTGTTCAAGGCCAGGTTGATCTTGGAGCAACTCGTTCTAGTGAAAGGTGTCCCTGCCCATGGAATGGGGGGAATGAAATGGTCTTGAAGGTCCCTTCCAACCCAAACCATTTTATGATTCCATGATATTATTCTTTTAAGCAGCCATCATCTAGAAGAACCGTGTTGAATCAGTTTAGCTGGATAACTCATAAAAGACTGCTAGTTCTGAATTCTGATTTTAGTTTCAAAAACTTCTAATGGGTAGAATTGGATAAGAAACAAATAACATACAACTAACTACCTCTAAAGCCAAACTGATTGGTTTTTTTCAATTTACCCAGGCATTTCTACTCAGGATATGGTCAAGTTATGTCCAGGCTCATGTATTAAAACTTGCACTGTTTAGCAACCTGATTCTACCTGATGGAATAAATCCAGTAAATCTTAGCTAACAACCTGTGCTGAGGTAGTAATTTGAGCAGATGTTACATGTCATTCAAGTAGCTAGTTTTTACTGAAATATGTTAGTTTTTCAAAAGTTATAATGAGAAGAGTAAAAGCTGTGCACTGAAAAAAATGCATTGAAAATAGTTTAGACTAAGGGATACCTGCCAAACATCATGCTCCACCAGTCTGAAGAACTTTGGTTTTCTGTAGGGGAATAAAGTAGCCCTGTGCCACTTCTTTTTCGTGTGCTGTTTTCTCAGTATCTTTTCCTTTTGTTTCTGCTCCTTTTCACAGGATATATCAGAAAGAATGTAGCCTACAAGATTTATTTTCCTTTTTTTCCCTTGCCAACACTGTGGTTGCACTTAGGTAGTCTTCACTACTGGCATGACTCACCTAAAATATACCCCTATCTACACCAGTCAGAAACTAATTCCAAAACCAGTAAAACAAGCAAATTCAGGTTTCCTATGGCTCCAGGTCTTACATTGTTTGCATCTCTATCCTGGAATATCTTCAGTCGTTCTCACACCTCTCATCCTCCTTTTTGGTTTTGCCATCTGGGTAAATGACAGACAGGCCTGTAAAAACTACTTATATATACACCAGTGGAATGGGGAACCACCAGGTTCTCCTGGCTCCCTCTCCACAGGAGAGCTCATCAGCTCTCTGTAATTTAGCCAGCTGTTGGTTTCTATAAAACTATCAGGGGTTTAATATCCTTGAATCTTCTGCCACTACCACAGTTAACTGAAATTGTCCGAAGTGTTCGAAAGCTGGAATATTTTATCTGGGGAAGGGTGAGGAAGGTAAAGGGCTTCAGTGTATGACCAGCTGGCCGTGATGCTGCGAAAGCAGGGAAGTCATGTTGGACATTTCTTAGCTGTCCTATCTTTGTCTGACCCAGATAAAAGGAAGAGCTCCCTAAATACTCTAAGATAGACATCCCAGTCCTGGTGGTGTTTTCCAAAGCTGCCCTACATTCTGTCCCTGGAAGTCAGAAATCCTCTGTGGCCCCAAGCACCACCATGACCCAGGTGAAGACTCCAGCTGCTGTAGCCTGCTAAAAGCAGTTGCAAGGGACAAGTCATTAAGCAGTGAGAGAAGTGGAAAGTAGCAGCTCTTCCTTTCAAATGTGAGTTCAGATCAGTGCTGCTGCTCCCTCTGCACACTTTGCCTGTATAGTTAAGTTTCCTAATTCCAGCAGTGATGATATCAGCCTTGTCTACAGTAATGGTGAAAATGTTGCCACCGTCAATCTGTTTTCTCCTCGGGCACATTTGGCAGCTGAGGGAATAACCCTGAATGTTGGTTACTAGGTTGTTTCTCTCCTAAGTGAGTCAATATCAATGCTGAGAAAGAGCAAAAATTGATTTCTAATATAAATTAATTATATGCACTTTTCCCTTTACAAAGCAAACCAGTTTAAATTCCAATTTATTATAACTGTAATAAATCCCTACGTTTTAAAAAAGCTGTTAAAATAATGTAGGTAAAATGCCATGATTTCAGTGCTCATTCTTACTGTTGGAAGTTCTAGTCACTGGGTGAATAGCACCACTAGCTCAGTACCTGGAGTCAGTGTGGAGGTGATTTAAAATGAAAAGTAGGAGGGGGGGAACATGAATTAGAAAAAGTAGTTGGTACAACCTGGAGCCGTTTGCAAGAGGTGTTAATAGAGAACGGATTTTTTGTGTCTAGGTCCAATGGAGCTGATGGTCCTTATGTTCCTTAAGAGTGACAAGTATTATGGCCAAGCTGGTAAGTGAATAATTTAATTGTATTTCTTGAAAGTGTGAGGGGCTGACAAGTAGTAACATTAAACCTAATGTGGGGAAGTACCTGTATTCTGAGAATTAGAAAATTCTTGGAGTGTCAATAAGACATAAAATTAATTGTATTGTCCTTTAAGTAAGACCTAAATGGTTTTTTTCCAAGAAAAAGAGTAATCAGACCAAAATCCCATTAACAGTGGATCCCTGTGCAGCTTTAGTGAGGTGAATTTTTCATGTCATAGTCTCGTTTGCTGGAGAGCATTATCATTTCGGTTCCCTTCAAATGTTACTTATTTTAATGATGAACAGATGTATTCTTGTTCACTGTTGTAATATCATTTAATGCCGTGCATCAGCTTTGGTCCCTTTGAACGAGAGCTTACAGAGACCAAAAAGAAATTACCTGGATGTAGGAATTTAAAGCTACAGCTAATGGCAGCTTTTCACTGGTGGCACTTTGTGTCTTGTAGAGCTGTCCTGAAACTGCTCTCATTTATGCAGACTTAGGCTTAGCACTTGGCTGGCTGAAGGGAGTGCTAAAGGCTGTGTTGTGACCGGTCTGAATCAGAATACTGTATACTGACATGGTTACTAGGACATTTACTATAGAAATGGATGGGCTTGATTCCAATCAAACAATTCCAGAATAAGAAGTGCCTGCAACACTAAAGAATATAACAGGTTAAAAAAGTTATCACCAAAAAATGTTATTTATAGCAGAGGACAAGGCAGGCCCCACAGAAGATTCTGATACAGCCCAGCCTGGCTCAGTTACCATCAAGAGATGGAAATCCCTTTGTTCTATTGTTTTCACACCTTCCCCTCTCCATATGCTGCATTTGTATTAATAAACTAAACAGTGATTTTTGTCACAATATCCCACTGCTGATCTTGAAAAGAAGTACAGCAGGTGTTCAAGGGAAGACAAACCTGTGAGGCAAATCCGCTTGACGCCCAAGGCTCTGCAGCAGAGGCATAATCTGAAAACAAAGAATTGCAGAGTTTTATCCTTCCAGAGATAAAGACATTATGTCTGAAACCTGGGAGATTGTCCGTAAAGCTTGAAAGGAGGGACAGAAATCCAGCCACCTTCTCAATTTTAACTTTATCTTTTAAAATCAGGGTGTTTCTGTTGGATCATGCTGTGAAGAGACAGTACTGCATTTATCCCATCACCATTATTATCCTAGTCTGTGGTAAGCTGTGATATCATGACTTCTGTGTAAGATCAAGCAGAAGATCGGAGTGGACTGAAAAAATCCCACCAGTACATAACCATTGGCAGTACCACTGTGGAAATTCAGAAACATCCCTCCTAGGGTTTCACTCATGGAATGCTTTCCTTCCTAACTTTGCTGTAGGAAAACAGCTCACGAAAACTAAGTTGGTAAATTAAATTGCTGAGTATCTGCAAAATAATCCTACTTGTTGACAGTCTTCCTAGCAAAATTGTAAAGTACTTTTCTAAAGAGCTCAAATCCGGGGTGTTTTGCAATATACTTTCAGTACTGCAGAGCTCTGTTTTCCTCTCACTTGTTAATTTGACTTGCTCAGGGAATCTGGAACTCCCTTCCTGTTTCCCTCCAAGACTTTTAGTCACTTCCTGTCTCTAAATAAAAACCCCTTTCATTTGTCCTTAATTGATGATAGATACTCTTCCAAGTATTCTGATAAAATCAGCCAAATTATATATAGATTTTTCCTTCTTGTAGATGACCAAAAATCCCTGTAGTTAAATATGTTAAATTTGGTTTCAGCACCGTGTCTGTACTATACTCAGAATTTTACAAATTTTTAAAGGTACCTTGTTGCCTTAGGTTATATTATAATGGAATTTTTAAAATCCATTTTCTTGTTTAACCAAGAGATGCAAAAAGTAGATTTGCTGATGAAATTATAAAGACCTTATTGAATCAAACTATTTTATTTGCTGTGCATCTATTCTGCTGCTGCTGTAACATCCCTTATATCACTGTAAAAGGGGCTGACTTGAAAATAGAAATGGATAATTTGTCAAAGAACGTACAAAATCTTAGGGGCAAAGAATGACTTACAAAGACCTCACAGGTTGTCAAGGGCTTATTCACCTCCTGGAAACATTTATTTCCATCAGGATAACAATGTTGCCATCACTTTGTTTATAAAAATACTTTGCACATATGTTCTGGTAATTTCTGATAGCGATAGGGAATATTGATGTCTTTGTGCATTCTTGAAAAAAAAAAAAATCTCATCTGGAATTTCCTGTGCCTGATCTGAGACTGGATTGGGTGCAGGGAAAGGCTGCTTGGAGGAGCAGGGGAAAGGGTGATAGCACAACTTCTCCACTGTTAGCTTAGGAAGGCAAGGGCTAGACAAAGTGTATTGTTGGGAATTAAAACTCAGAGAAAAAAACCGATATAAATTAAAAGAAAAAGTGGTAAGAGGATATTCATTGGCCTTGAGCAAATTAGGACTGGAAGCTGGAAGGTCTCTAGTTAATTGGAAAAGGGGGTATCTTAGAATGGCCTTGCCAATACAAATAGCAGCAACAAGTATTTGGGTTCAGACAGTTCATGCAAAGAACACGATATGTTTTCCTGAGGCAAGAGAGGACTCAGTGCTGGGACCCCTTGGAGCCCCTCCATTCACTTGTTGCCATCCCGTTTTTCAGACAGTAACTGAAGCTGGTGATTGAACTCCGGTTTCCAGCCAGAAACTCTTCCCTCTGCAGTGTGAGAGGCAGCTGCCCCTCAGTCCCTCCGTGTGCTCAGGTACACTGAACTCATCCCACTCAGGAGCTTCTGCTCCAGGGTGTCAGTCCCTGCCTAATGGGACAGCTCACGGAATGTCCATCTCGGCAGCCATTGCATCCTACACGGCAGAAGGGAAGTGACAGGAGAGCTGCTGCTTTTCCTTCACTTCTCGTGTCTCACTGAACTGGCAGCTGCTTGCTCTGAATGTTTCCATGAACTAATCTCTTTATATGGGCATATGTGGGGGAATAAATAATCTGTGGGTTAAAAACCCATAATAATGTTGGAGTAGTGTTAAATATAGAATTATAAGGCCTTTTGGTCTTACTGAGGCAGCTGTGTGGGTGGAAATTGCATCCAAATTGACGCTATTTTAGTTAAATTAAGTGTTACCCTAAGGGCTTTGGCCAATGTTCCATCTCTGAGCAGAAAGCTGGAGACCACACCAGAGTCTAACACCAAGTTTTCTTCTGCTCTCCCTCTCCTCTTTCCTTACCTCTTTCCATTCCTCTTTTTTTCCCCCATCCCTCTTTCCTTAAATTTCTCCTTCCCTATTTTCTTTCTCATCTTTGCTTTCCTCTTAGTCCTTTTTCCTTTCTTTCCTTCTTCCTTTCCTTCCTTTTTTCTGTTTCCTCTTCCCTTTCCTCCCTTTCCCCCCTTTCCTTCCTTTCCCCCCTTTCCTTCCTTTCCCCCTTTCTTTTCCTTCCTTTCCCCCTTTCTTTTCCTTCCTTTCCCCCCCTTTCCTCTTTCTTTTGTTTTTTCCTTTTTCCTTTCATTTTTCCCCTTTCTTTTTTCTTTTCCTTTCCATACTTTCCTCCAGAAGATGCACAATTTAAATTCATACTCTAAAGACATGATGAGATCTGCTCGTAGTGCCTTACACTAACACGGGTGGTTAAACAAGTTTGTCTCTTCTGACAATGTTTCCTCTCTGGTGGGTTTTTTTTTGTTTTTGGTTTTTATTTTTTTTTTTTTTGGTTTGGTTTGGTTTTTTTTCCAGACACGGGAAGGTTTTTGCATCATGTTTTGGTTAAAACTTCCATTCCCATCGGAGGAAGGCGCTGCCTGACTCCGCTTTCCGCCCCAGGGGGATGTGCCTGCGGTGATCGGCGCGATGCCCAAGGAACAGGAGCGGGACGACGCCTCACCCTTCCCCGGCCCCGC
>NW_008240228.1:6294372-6316517 GCF_000691975.1 Corvus brachyrhynchos
CATAAGATACTTGTAATCTTACTCATGTTTAACACGGCGCCTGGAGGGAGGGGCGAGGCGAGGGACTGCGGAGCCGCCAGCCGTTCACCTGGCCGGCACAGCCCTGCGGCCCGCGGCCTGCGTGGGCACGCCGCGCCCCGACCGCGGACTGCGGGGCTGAGCCCTGGAGAGGGAACCGCTGACCTAGGGAGGAATGTGTGGTAGCACAAAGGGCGACCAGGCTGCTCGCTGTTGTAGGTGTGGCAGTCCTGGAGAAGAATGTCAACCTCGCGTCCTGGATGGCCGCCGCTTAGCCACGGCTGTCACCTGGGGCTTCTCCAAGGCGTCGCCCCGTGATGTGGGGGTTCGCTGGAGTCCAGGCTGTGGAGCGGAGGGCGTGTCACCCCCCAACAATTGCTTGTGCTGCCTGAGTGCCAGAGCCCTTCTCAGGTCTAATCCGGGAGCTGACCCGCATGACTAATGCCTTGCATGCAGATTGCGAGTGTGCTTTGGCTCCACTTCTCCTTAATTCAAAGTGCAAGAGCTGACTTGAGGCCACTAAAACAGTGAAAAGGAACAAATTCAAGTGCCTTGAGATCATCATGGTGTGTGCTTATCTTCATTGCTCTTGTCGTGTTTGTCGTGTTGGTATGTTGTAAAGATGCAGGATTTCAATAATAACTAAACAGGATGAGGGGGCATGATACTCAAGATCTAATAAAAAAAAGCATCTGGAACAATGGTTTTTTAAAAAAGCCTGTTAAAATATGAATTTAGTTTTGTCAGGGGAAGTTTCACAATGCATTTTATTTACATGTGTGACAGGACTTGTGCTGTTGTCTTTCATGAAGCCTACTTTGTTTTGTTCCTCTCGAAGCTCTCTATGTTGCAATATGCCGAGGAGATGAATTTTTTTTTGTTTCCACCATTTGGAGGGCAGATGATGACAAAAGCTTGCAACAGACTGAAGAGGAGGGATTCTATATGATGGATGAACAGAATTTTTCCTAGGCATGTTCTCTGACTGGAGCTCTGGATGGTTTAAACAGAACTGAATGGAAGAAATAGGATCTACCAAATCATGTTGCTTTGAAAAGGAGGGATGAAAGCGTGTTTTCTGGAAATGATTTGGTTTTTTTTCTCTCTGACCCCTGAAGGATAAGGGAAAAAGAGCACAGTAATTCCTGAAATAGTTCTCTGTTAAGAGACCTATCTGTGAGAATTGCGTAGTATAGCTGAGAAGTGGCATCAAAGAGTTATTTTAGTTTGTCAGTGATGATTAATTTAGGGCTCTGAAGTAAGGACTGGTATCTGGGGGAGGCCTGGTTTCCAAAGACAAGGTGGTGTAACACAATGCTCATCTAATGATGAGTTGAAATATTAGAAGCTCTGTACTTGAAACTCCTAGATGAGAGCAAATTGATGTTGATAAAAGCATTGCCAGGTTATCTAATGAGTACTTTGGCCTTCTCAGATGCAGGAGCATCATGTTAAATATCCATTTAAACATCAAATATTTGTTAGTTTTGCATTTAGCAGTGGGTGTTAAAACTGTCTGGGTCAAGACATTTGGCTTGGCTTCAAATGAGTTCACTCTGTCATGCTGGGAGACTGGCAAAATGAATTTGCTGGCTGCAGCTGGTGGCAGGGCGACCATGGCAGGGACAGCCACGTGGCCCTGTGGTTTGCTCTCTGCAGAGTTGTGGTTTCACTTACTTTGACCTCTGCTGTTTGAATTTAAGGTATAACTGAAGACTTACAGTTCACAGTCTAGAAATTTTGAAAAAAAATCTTTGTATTTGAAATCTAATGCTTTGATTTATGGGGATTTGAGGCAAATAACTTTGAAATTCTGTTTCCAAGTGGAGGAGAGTAAGGCCTGTAGTAAGTACGCAGAGAATAGTAGGGTTTCTTTTATCTGCAACAATTGGCTGTGGTGCTGCCTTTTGTCAGGAGAACAATAGCAAAAATGTATTGCCTACTTGATGGCCCATTGAAATGTATTTTATGTATATATGGAGGTGGTTTTTTTAAAAAAAAACCCTTTGTAATTGCTATTAGTTACACACTTAAGAGTATCCAGTATCATTGTGACATAATTATATGTAATGCAAGTCTCTGGCAGGGTAACAGCAGCCTACCATCTGAAGAGCTAATATAAATATTTGCAGGAGGAGAAAACAAGCAGGAGCTCTGTAGTCGAACTTGGGTTCTCCTGAACAATTTCTGGGGTTGTGGTACTTGCTGTTTTGTGAGTAGCAGAAACTGCAGTTCTGGAGGGATTACTGCTTAAATCTTTCGATTACTTGAATTTACATAGGGTGCAAAAAAAAGTTAGTTTGAGGTAGTTATATATGGTCAAAGTAATACTCCCCTCTTTTCTGGCTAGCTGCCCAAAGTAAGAATAACCAGTGTACTATGATGAATAGATACCACTTTCCTTCTTCGAGTCCTACATCCTGCAGCAAAAGGAGGATCATATATATCACTTTCCTGGAAGGGACTGTTGTGTTTTGCAGTTAAACTCCACTTACCAGAAGCCTGTATACAAAATCCACCAGACTGGCCCTAGGCCAGCATGCAGAGAGAATAAAGATGTTTCCTTGTGTGTCCATTGCCTTCAGCTGACCTAGGTTAAATACCTATGCAAATGTTGTGAAGGGCCAGTTTATTAATTAGTCTTGCTTTTCCATTTGATTATGTAGGATTTTTTCTTTAAGTCATCCATGTTGAGGAGAGGTTTCAGGAAGGTTTGCCAGACAGTGTCAAGTAGAGGTCAGCAGAGCTGCCCGGAGCTGTCCCTGGCCAGGCTGAGCCCAGCCGCAGGAGGTGCTGAATAAATGCAGATCTATACACGCTTCTGCTCACCCCAGCGAGTGAACCTTTTACCCTGCACATCCTGCATTTGCATTTTATACAAATTCTAAACCAGCATATTTGCTCCTCAGATTCTTTCTGCTTCTGTGTCTGCATGGGCTCCTCTAGAGGAGTTGTGTGCATTTTAAGGACAGGATGCAGCAGGACTTGGAAAAAACAGAGCTGTCCTTGAATACTACCACTGGTGACTTTCATTTGCACCCTTCATTTATTAAAATATGTACCCACTGATTTTCAGTGTTTCTCTGAGAGGCAAGACCCTTTCTCTTCCCTCGTACAGTCAGCACAGCCCTAAGGGAGGTGTTCATAACCTAGGTTGTCTAATTTAGAACGTAATTTTCTTTCTGTTGTAAAGAGGAGACTAGTGGGCAATTTGACTGGTATAGTAAACCTTCATTTTCGTATTTCATGTTCCCATCTTGGTGAGTTCAACCAAGGATCATTTTATTCAGTTTTATTCATTGTCATGTGCAGTGTCTAGCACTGCGGCCTGCGTCTGTAACTGAGCTGGTGTAAGAGTTTCAGAAGCCAAACAGCTCTGTCTTCTGTTAACCAGGAGTGTGTGCAAGGATAGTCCTGCCACGTTTGATGGTATGTTTGCTTTGTGTGTGTATCCCTTGACTTGCTTTCCAGGATAAAACCACACAGCTTCCACCTACCCTATAAAGATGTAGCCCTCAGGGAAGTTTTGAATTGCACTGGGAGTTTTTGCCTTGGAGATGAAATCCTACAAACCACAAGTGAGGAGACAGTGAAGAGCCACTGTTTGTTTGCTCTCTTCCCCGTCCTCCCAGCCTGTACTTAAGGAAGCTTGGAGCATGGCTGTGGAGTGACCACTGTCTTGTCCACCTTGTTGCATCATCACTGGCGGCCACAGAACCTCTTTCTTATCTCACAGATAACCACAAACAGCTGCACTTGTGGAAGTTGAGGGGAGCGTTCAGGCTTCCCAGTCAGAGGTTTTCTCAAAGTTGCTGGGAAAGTGGATGTTGTTTTCATTTTCCTTCCTCTTCCTCCAGTGCCCAGGATTTTGGAAAGCACTCAGTCTGGGAATCTGGCTACTTAGCAGGAGGCATTTATGCATCAGTCTTCTTAACCCTGGAGCCCAGTGTTCCCATGCTGCTGGAATTTTGGGGGCTCTGGTGCGAGGCTTTGTCTGCCCGTTTCCATGTCCATTCTGCCACACCCAGCTTCTTGATGGCTCTCCTCATATCTGCCTGGCCTTTGTGCGCTGGGAAGGAACAAAGGGTGGTTAACCTTCAACTGGAGCAGAGAAAAGAAAGTTATATTTCTTTATTTTCTGTTAATATTTTGACAGAAGTGTCTTTTGTGTGTGTGTGTGCGGTGGCAGGTTTCTATAGTAACTATGAAACTCAGATAGAAAAATTAGCAAAGCATAGTTCCATCTGAAAATGTCCTTTGGGTTCTAGTTTGGAGGCAAGGAAATAGTTCTTGGTCTTTTATTGGCTAGAAAATGGAAAGCAACTTGGAGCTTACAGGTAAATTATCTTGAGATAGTCAGAAGTGCTTATGCATGAAGTAGGAGGAAAATTGTGTAACTCAAGCTGCTTTAGAAATGAAAGAAAAAAAAAGAGCTATTATTGCCAAGTAAAAATAGCGAACTGTGAGACCTCAGTAGAAAAGTAATGTTTTCGTGCAGGTTTTTTTAAAATTTTTTTGTTTATGATCTAAAATAGAAATTGTTCCTGTGTATGCTTTGGAAACGCTGTATAATGTTATCTACTTATTCTGCAGTCTCAGTTTTTAGGGCAGCACAGGACAGCCAGCACTGAGATCCTGCACTCCAGACCGATGACACGTGCTTGGTGGATGGCTTTTCTAACTGGTTTTTCCATCAATAAGAACTATTACAACAGCAATTAAATAATGGCCTTATTAATATTCACAAAGTCTGAGAAAATCAAATTATCTCAGTAGAATGTTTTTTATCTTTCAAATGGAAATAATCAATCTGCTGCCAACTGTAGCTGTCAAAATATGAAGATTTTAAGTTAGGTTAGATTTTATGGTTTTAAATTACTGCTTTTCCCATTATTTTAATGGGTTTGTCTCAATTTGTTGCTTTCTGATGTATAAAGAAAAAGTACTTTTAATTTTATCTTCCTTCTCTGGGTAGAAGTATTAGAAATACCAGTGTGACCCTCCCTGGTTTTGCTGGGAGACTTGCTTTGTGTCTGAGAAAATACTCTCAGCTTCTACTGGCAGCTTTTTAATGAACAGGGCAATCATGTCATCAACTTCATCAGCTAGGGAGAATATGTTAGTTAAGATGTCTTCAAATAAGATGCAAGACTGAGATAAATATAAACTTTCCTGTTGCCAGTTAAAAATGTTCTCAGTCTGTTAAAATCTCCTCCTGCTTATCCAGTCAGCACTGGTTTGTGACAGTTTTCCTTGAACTCTGCTGTCCCCTCTTTCCTGACAGGAGAGAAAATTCCTTAATGCCTGTTGTTCTGCATCCCCTGTGTGTGGCAAGGAAACCAGTGCCAAGGAAAACAGATGAAAGAGCATGTGTGAGGCCTTGCAAAGCAGGTTGTAGCTGCAGAACAGAAAGGAACAAGGAAGAAGAAAAATGTCACCGGTGGCAGAGAGGCTCCTTCTTTCATGGGCTTCAGCCAGGTCTGCCTGGTGGTGCCTTCAGCCTGCTTAGAGGGATGGATTTAGAGTGCTTTAAACCCAAGTTTTCCTTAAAAGATCACACTGTTAGACAAGAAAATGGGTTTTCCCGTCTGTGTATTGTGGCTTAAATGACAAAAAAATCAGATGGTTGGGCAAAACCTTTTTTGACCAAAAATCTGTTGTAGAGCTGTTGATACCTGATCCCCTTGGTTTTCAGGAGGGCATCAAGACTCTGAATCTTCACACTGCTTTTTCCCTTTAATTAAAAGATATTCTGCAGATACTAATGGCTACAATGAATCCATGTTCTTGCTCCTTGTTTTTCATATCTTATACATCAGACATCTTATGCACCAATTTGTTTTTATTTTGCAGACTGTAAGCTCTTATGTCAGAGGCTTGTCACACAAGGTAATGTGTTGGGAAGAGATGCCAAAAGAAATCAGTAGCATCTCGTCTCCATTCTTTAAAGATTATTTTAGCTAATAAATACATTCTTCTGCAATGATAAGGTTGCTCATCTAAATACTGCTTAATTTGTTTAATTGTGGGGAAAGCAGGGAAAAATCCATCTGTACAAATCAGTGAAAGGGAATCTTATGATTGGTATAATCTCTAAAATTAAATTGGATAATGTCTGCATAATGATAGGATTTGCATGGCTCTTTAGACCTCCTGCCTTTGAATAAGTTCTGATGTAATTACTGTATTTTTCTGCTTTGTGGCACTGCCAGAACTCAAATTTCTTTTTGTTATTTCAACGTATGGTTAAAGAGTCTGGGTCTTAAGGAAAAGTTACTTCATTTTTAGAGGAATTATGTAGCATTTTTTTGGTTACAAATGTTGCCAAAGACTGAGTACGTGGCTTCAAAGCTATGTCTAGCTGGACGCATGTGTTTGCAGTTGGCTAGATGTTTCTTTCTGCTTCTCTTTAATCGAATGGATTGAAACAGTATAAATTGGTGGCTGTAAATGCTGAATCTGGGAACGTTCATATCTTAGATTGTTCTAAATTAATTTTTGGTTTTGCTATTAAATACATTCAATTTCTATATTAAATGTAGTTGTGATTATGAAGTGGGTATTTCAGGCCATCAGAGATAGGTTGTGAACAGTTGGGATTAATTGTGGCCACCTGACTTCAATAAAAGGAGGCTTTACCCAGCACCTGATGCTAATTTGGGTAATAAAGCAGAATTTCTGTGATTGGGCAGTTGGGAGCCTTGAGGGGAAGGTACAGTCAAGGTGTGTGGTAGTCGTGCTGTGCCATTTACTCCTCCCTGAGCTTCAGTTGTGCTCAGGAGCAGAACACTTTTCTCTTTGTTCCTGAGAGGATTTAATTTCCTCGTGGTGAGCTCCTGCGGATTGCTGGCCTGGGATAGGTACGTGCATCCTGTTTCTGGGAATTCTCTGTGTACGTGGTGGGAGAGTAGTGAAAAATTTCTTTGGAGCTGAGCTGTGAGACTTTTTTCTTTGTTTAGTTTTAGTAACAAAAGGTGGCAGATAAAATCCTGTCCCTGCTCTGAGGGGATGGGGTGACACTAAGTAGATGAGAGACTTTTAGCAGAAAAACCACTCTCTGAAATGCTTTGGATCCTGGTCTGGTGTTACTGATCAAAATGGTTGCAAGAGATGAGAGTGGCAGTTGTGTCTGAAGTATTTCATGGCCTTTTAAAAACACCCTCGTGGTGGGTTCTTACTTTGGCAGCTTGGAAATTGGAACAGGGAGCAGTATTGATAGAGCCAGGATTAATGTCTCTTCCTTGTGTCCCTCTGTTCGTGCTTAGGTTGGCACTTGGGTATTGCAGGGGAGTGGAACTGCCTTCTTTTCACTCAAGAGCTGATCAAAAGAAGAAGAAATGGCACATAGCTCACCTCTGTCCCGGTCCTTTACAGCCCCTGTGTTGCTGGGCAGCTTGTCTCAAGTGGAGTTTTTTTAAAAGAGGAGATGCTGCAAAATTGGACCATATAAAAATGATATTGAAGAAAGCTTGCCTAAACCATTTTGGTTATAGATTTGTGCTTAGACAACAAGAAAATGTTACTTGCAGAAGCAGACTATTTAAAATGCTTGTTTTGGACTTGATTTCTGTATGCATTTCAAGTAGTGCAGGACAACTCTCCTTGCAGGTGATGCATGATTCCACTTTGCAGTAATTGCCATGAAAGCCTGAAATGACCTATGGCTAGGGGTTGTTAATGATCAAAGGTCTTGGCTCCTTTTGTGATCCCAGCTGTGATGCCCTCAGGATGTCCAAAATGGAGCTCCTTTTTCCCCTTAAATCTTCAACAATCCCTATCTTTTGTAGCAGTTTGCATGCTTTTCTCCCAAGATTTCCAAATAGTTTCCTAAACTGGAAACTTCTCTGTAAAAACTTGCACGTATAACTAAAAAGAGCCAAATGAGAAAAACGAATTTTGCTGTGGCTCTGCTGCCTGATCTAATGATGTGAGAAGGTGCTATTAATAGTTAATGTTCTTAATCTCGAATGGTTTAAATATTTGGCGAAATCCCGTATTTAGAACAATCACATCATAACAGGAGATGATTTAAATGGAGTTTGTGTAGGTAGCTGCTTTTCTCAGGAATTCTTGTGAAGTTGTGTGCCCTTGTTTTGTACTGCAGTAGGAAAGTAGGCATCCAAGAACTTGAAATAATTAACTTTTAAATGGCCACATGTGTTGCGAAACAGCTTGAGATAGAAATGCTGCTGGGGCAGCCTCCACTGTGGGCACATGAACAACTTGATGCATTGAAGGAACAATTCCTCTTTCATATCTGTCCTAGAGGGGTTGCTGCAAATGGAACTTTTACAGGATGTGCGAGTCATGTCACAGATGCCATTCCTTGGAGTATTAATTTTACCCTGTTTTCCTTTATTGTTAAATATTTATGTTAACAGGAGAGGCTTCTCACGATGTCCCCCCTGTGGGAGGTCTGTAAGGTAAATGCAGTCCCTGGCGTGTTAGTTTGGTATCTTGCTCATTTCCTAAGCTTGCAAAGGTGGATTCTTAAAGACTCCATTTTTGCTAATTTTGTTTTAAGAATAGCACGCATTTTGCAGCAAACTAATCCAGGAAGTGGTTTGTGAGTTCAGAAGGCTGAAACTCCCATCTAGCAGCCTAATGCAGTCTCCTGCCAAAGCTAAACTGGGCATCAGATGAAGTTTGCTCTGTATTTTTGCAGGTTTTTTTTGTTTTAATGTTGAGCTTGTGCACAAAAATAAGGAGAGCAGCAGAACAATAAAGCCACTTTACCGCAGTCCTGCTGGTGCTGATTGGAAGGAGGCACATGGGAGCAGATGTGAAGTTTGCTCTGTATTTTTGCAGGTTTTTTTCTGTTTTAATGTTGAGCTCGTGCACAAAAATAAGGAGAGCAGCAGAACAATAAATGAAGTTTGCTCTGTATTTTTGCAGGTTTTTTTTGTTTTAATGTTGAGCTTGTGCACAAAAATAAGGAGAGCAGCAGAACAATAAAGCCACTTTACCGCAGTCCTGCTGGTGCTGATTGGAAGGAGGCACATGGGAGCAGATGGAAGGGTCCTTCACTTACACAAATCCAGCGATGAGGGATAGGAATTGTTCTGGCTCAGTTCTTATTTTCTCTGAATAGCCTGATGTCTTCTGCTTTCCTTTGTCAAGTCTGTTTTGTGGGGAAAAAAAAGGCTTTTTTCTCATAAATTGCTTTTCTTGGAATTGTCAGTTTACCACTTTTTCATTTTAAATATTTTTCTCTTTTTCTCTGGAAGTCTTTGCAGATAACTTTCATTTCATTAGTTGTATAAGAAATCTCTCTCCATTTATTTCTCTCCTTTTTATCTGAAATGTTGATATTTAAATGTTAAGTTTTATGCTGGTAATGTCAGCATCTTGTGGCATCAGCAGTTAGTGGGAAATCAGCAAAAATTGAAATGAGGGTTTAAAATTACACATCTTTGTCACACTGGTGTCAGGGTTCTTTATTTTTAAACAAAACTAAAATCTGATTCTTGTTATGTTTTAGCTGAAATCATAATGCAGTTTTAAAGTATGAGACTTCATGCTAATGAAAGAAGCTATGGGGCTATTTGTGGGTGATTTGTCTTTTGGTTTTGGAGGGTTTTTTAGGGACTATTTAATTTGCGAAAATCCAAGGTAAAATTTACCAAATGTTTAAAAACAGGAATGCAGTCAGGCTGAGTCTCTAAAGTTCTCTCTAAAAGCCATCAGCTGGAGTGCCTCAGTAACTCATATAAAGTGGTACCACTCATAAATAAGAGGTCAACCTTTATCTTGGCTGCAATGCTGAAAGTACTTTACTAACTTACATCATTACGGATTTTTGGCAGAAAAAAATTGGAGTAAAAACTCTTTTCATGGAGATTGTGTTCATTTTGAGGTCTCATTCTTCTGTGTTTCATGCAACAAAATCTGCCTGCTGATGGAAGTGTTTATTGAGCAGTTCTTACTGAAGGAGTTTTTAGTTATGATTTGTAAAAAGTGAAGATCACTGAGATTTTTTCTGTACTTATTTGGGTGGAGCTTTGCTGTAGTGAAACTCACTTTGTAGGTCAGTTAAGGTGTTTTGAATATCTACTTTTGCTTGACAATAATCTTGCTTAGAGCTCGATGTATTCTGAAGTTTTTTTACTTGGTTCTGTTGTACTGCTTGGTTGTGTTTGTTTTTGTCACCTAATTTCTGCCACTGAGATGCAAATAGGAGAAGCCACCCCTGGTGATGGATCCTAGAAGTGTCCTACTTACCCACAGAGCTGTGTTTCTGAGAGGTTTCTACCTCCACATGGGACGTGGGGATTCTTCAGCAGTGTCACTGCTGGAAGAAATCCCTTTCACCATGTCACTTCAATTCCCCTCTGCAGAGAGTGGTGGTTCAGTCAGCAGCGATGCTGATGGGGGAGTTGTCCTACTCCATTTTCCCTGCTTGCCTGGAGGTGTTACACAGGACCCACAAGGGCAGGAAAAAGCCCTTGTATCTTTTTAAAAATGCCATTTTGATGTGGGTGGAGGGAAAGTGGGTGGTTCTCCTTGGCTGGTTAGGAAACACTGCTTTTATGTAATCTCTTTTCACACTCCAGCTATGTGTGGAAAATAAAGTTTGGGTGTGGACATAATATCCATCCATTAAGACAACCTGGGAATTCAGTGGCTGGCATAGCTATTTCATGGTTCTGTGCTGAGTAAATGGAAGCCAGACCTCAGAAGGAGTTTTTTGCCTTGTGCTGTCTTAAGGAACCACTGAAAAATGAGAGCCCATGCTCTTAAACCCAGTGCCCTTCCCTAGAAACTGAAATCTCTTTCTCTGGGGTTGGAAAGCATTCAAAAGATTTTAAATGTGGAATTTTTGGTAGAGATTGCAGTTGGCCTTTAGACAGGAAGGGAGCTGCACCTTTCAGGGATGACTTGTGTGTTTTCCCTTCACCTCCTTACACCCCTTGCTGTATTTCTTTGCCCTTCCTCCTGCGTTTCCAGCATCTCCTCTCCACTGTCCTGGTGTTGGTTTCCCTGGGAGGCCCTATTCTTTGGGGCTGTCAGGGTCTCTGTTCACAATGTGGTCCCATCAGGTCCATCCTGCTTTCTCTCCTGCCCGAAAGTGCAGACCCCTTCCAGGAAATCTGGGTTGTGCTGCTCTGAGATGATCTGGAGGAGGGCAGGTGTATGGTTTCAGGAAAGGTGTGGGCTGAGGAGAAGTCTCTGCTTGTGGAAAGGATCCTGGTGAGCCAGGGGATGTGGAATCAAGCAGCTACTGGAATAAAGGGCCTGTAGTGGTACATGGTGTTGCAGTTCTGTGACTGTGTCACATACCCATCAGCTGTCCTCCAGCGTGGCTTTTGTCCTTAAAAGCTTTGCCACCATTGAACTGTGACACTGCTTTAATGTGCTCTAAATTTGGAATTGAGGTTTCTCTCTATATGGTCCTTAATTGAAAAATGTAATTTTTAGAAAACTGAGCAGAAATCCCTTTGGCCCAGCAGGAGTTGAGGAACCTTCTGAATACCAAGTCCTACACTCGGCTTTATTTCTTACTCTGTTTTCTGTCATATTCAAGTGGTACTTATAATCCACAAAATACAGCAAGAGAGAAATGTTCTGTGAAACAAACCCAACTGACTGTGTATTGTGACAGGAAAGGCAGGTTGTGAGGAGACTTGATTTTTGGAAAACTGCTGGTGGGATTAACTTGAATAAGCCAGATGGGTCATGAGTGTCTGCAAGTGGCCTTGCTTCTGCACAAGTCATGGTTTAGTGCCAAAACACAGCTTAGCTTAATACCTTGCCTGACTGGGTTATTATGTATGTGCTGCTTCATCTACCATATTTCTCACTCTTGCCTTTCATCTTTTCAAATCAATTGTTTCTATTATTTCTTGCTTTTAATAATAGTTTAAAAAACCCCAAAAAAACAAACAAGCCAAAAATACCCCCACCTCTTTTCCACTACTTGGTTTTGTCCAGGCAAATAGCAAAATTAAAGACTGTTGGTGTCTGTACTGAGAATAAAAATCTGATTTAAGTGCTTTAATATAATTTAGTGTCTGCTAATACAAGTGTCTGCTAATTGATGTAAATTGCAAATATCCTTTAACAGCCTCAATTTGAAAACTTTATGCACTTTTAGGTAAATTTATTTCATTCTGGAATGTTAGAATTCTTAGATCAATGTAAAGCAAACAGGCCATGATGGACCTGGGAAAAAACACTGCTGCTGACACAGAAATCCAGAGAACGTAAAGCAAACAGGCCATGATGGACCTCGGAAAAACACTGCTGCTGACACAGAAATCCAGAGAAGGACTGCTTTTGCTTTACCTGCTTCCTCGTGATGGCTGCTACTGCTGCTTTGAGTGGAAATTGGAGAGCTGGGTTTGTCTTAGGAGATATTAGGCTTAAAACAAACTCAGCAAAGCCAAATACACTCCTTAGATCGTGCCAAAAAAGGCTTTAAAGCTGTCACCTTCCTCTGGGGTCTTGTCTATGTCACACAGAAAAGAAAAGAGTTGACAAAAAGCAGACAGTATGGCCATGCCTGAGGAGTGCTGCGTTTGTGGGGTGTTTCAGAGCTTGCTTTAGCCATTTGAACTTTCACCGGTGTTTGGCTGAGTTTGTTGGGGCTGCGCTCACACGCACCGAGGGGTGTGAGGAGAGCAGAGTAAGGACCGTGTGCCACTGGCAATGGCAGGTGTAGCTGCTCAGTGGTGTGCAAGGTCAGGGAATGAAAATAAAGAGTAGCTGCCAGGGTGTGTCTCACCCTAAGGTTGGTCACTGGCTTGGAGGGTGGAGATCCCTCAGTAAAGATCCCGTTGTGAATGGGGAAATCTGGGTGTTAGCTGCCCCAAATCAGCTGGCTCCGATGATGGTGTTCCGTGGTTCTCTTGGGTGTTGGCTGTGGATCTGTTGGGTTTATTGGGAACTGACTCCTTGTGTGCTTTCTCCCTTCTTCACCTTGGCCCTTCCTTCTGCTGAGGTTATTTGTTTGTTTTTCAGATGAGACCCTTTTTGCTCTTCCTGCTACATCTACGCCTCTGATGCACTCCTCTGCAGGCAAGTTCTTTCTGCTCCCCTTTGTCTGAGTACCTCCTGCCTTTCTGATCTCATTAACCCTTTCCCATTAGTCTGCCTCTACTAAAAGTCAGCATGGGTCCAAGAATAGCCTCTGTCACATTTTTCAGTTTTGACTTTTCAGTTGATCTATTCCAGATTTTAATATGCATTCATTTGTTTATGTGGTAAACTGTTTCATAAACAAGATATAGCCATCTGTGAATTCTTGGACCCTTGATGTAGGAGAGAAGTTGATACTGTTAACAGGTTAACACATCAGAGCATAGTTGCTTTGCTGTTTGAGCAGAAAGATTTAATCTATAGTAACTTTCTGCAGTATTTTAAAGAAGTAAAATTTGCACCCGTAGTATTGAGTTAGTGGTTTTTATTAGGTACACCATCCACAAATTCCCATTTTAAAAAAGGTGCCCAAAAAAGGCTTTGGCACACATTTGTGCAATATGTTTGTGCCCAAGCATCCACACATCCCCTCTCTCTGTCTCCCCTTGCCACCCTCCTGTTCTGGCTTTGTTAATATTGCCCCCTGTACTTGTCTGGCATCTTCAACTTTACTGAGACCTTTGCACTGCATAAAGTTGCTGCTTCTTGAGCCTCTTGCTCACTTCTCTCCTAGCAGAGAAATAGAATAGCTTTAAGTGATACTGTGTATTAATGGCTTATAGTATCCATGCCAGTACTTGGAAGAGCCTTTTAGTCGCTAAAATCACGTGAACCTGTTGAAAGTTTGCATTGACTTTGAGAGCACTTGCATTCTCTAATTTTCCTTTCTGTCCACGGTCACAGAAAAAGTTATGGACTTGCAGGAGCAGCCAGGTAGCACTAAGTCGCTTGGTCAAGAGGATTTTACTGCAGTCCCGCTTGATCCTGCTCCTTCTCTTCCCTCCTTCTCTCCTCTCTCAGCCGATCCCTTTAAAGAGCACACAGCCTTTGGTACCCTCTCAGATGGATTTCCTGCAAGAGGCACTTACAAAGAGAGCTCCGGGGAGGTTTATAAAGAACCTATGAAAAATTCCAGAAACCCCTTTCTTGCAGAGGGAAATGACAAAGACGTTTCAGAGACGAAATACTCGCAACCCCCATTTGCTAAAGAAGAAGCAGCCATTTTGTCTCCAGCTAAAGAAAATACACAGCTAGAGGGCCCTAAAGAATTACCTAACCTGGAGAAAATGCCTGCAGAGCAGCTGAAAATGTCTCCAGAATCTCCCCAAGATTTGTTTGAGAGGAATGAGGAAGATCTCTTCGATAACAAAGACAAGTACGGAGGAGATGGTGATCATGGTGAAAAAGGGGTGGTGAAAGAAGATCCTCTTAGAAGGGAAGAATATGCAGACTTCAAACCATTCGAGCCAGTATGGGAAGTCAAAGGTGCTAGTCATGGATTGAGCAGCATGAGAGAGGATGTTGGAAGTAAGATCGATGCCAAGCTGGAGAGCAGTTTGGGTGAGAAATATGGTGTGGGTATGCTGAATGTGCAGAAGGATTACGAAAGAGAGAGTGAAGGCAGCGCTGAAGATCCCTCTTTCCCAAGCACCCCAGAAGCTGTAAAAGAACCTTCGCAGACTTACATCACTTGTACTAAATTTGACTCCTCTCCAAGTCCAGGTGGTAACAAAGGCAAATCTCTTTCTCCACTAGAGGAAGGCACTTCAGAAAATAGAACTGACGATGAGAAAAAGATTGCAGAACTGAAAGCTCAGACAGGCCCAGAACAAGGTAATTTTGGTGCTGGAGCAGTTGGGCAGGAAGGGCAGGGAGCTGAGTCCCCTAAAGCACAGGGGGTCCCACCAGTGCCGCCCGACAGCGCCACAAGCATGCCCGAGGGTCTCACTCCTGACCTGGTGCAGGAGGCGTACGAGATGCACGATGCAGCCTGCACAAAACTGGCTTATGAAACCAAGATTGATTTAGTGCAAACCTCCGAGGCGGCGCAGGAGACTCTGAAACCCACGGCGCAAATCTGCCCCTCCTTCGAAGGCTCGGAAGCTGCTCCGTCGCCGATATTGCCGGATATTGTTATGGAAGCCCCGCTAAGCACTGGGACTGCTGGGGCAGAAGCATCTGCTGTGCAGCTGGAAGCTTCCCCACTAGAAACGTTTATTCCCACTGCCAAGTATGAGAATGTAAAAGAGGCTGAAAAACCTCCTGTATACCAAGAGGCAGTGAATGTACCGCTGACACAGACCCAGGAAGCAAAGGAGACATTGGCATTTAAACAACCTGATGGGGAGAGTAGCACCACTCCTGAAGATCTGGAGACTCCTTATATATCTATTGCGTGTGACTTAATTAAGGGAACAAAGGTGTCTGGTGAATCTCCTTCTCCATCCTTCGCAGAGTATTCAAAGACACCGGTAACAGAAAGCATTTCTCAGGATGTACCTGAACACAAGGAACTAGATGGAAAAATGTCTCCACAGTTTGGAAAAGCTGGCCTGTTTAATAGCCAGATGATATCTGACTTTGCTGAGGAAGCGAGTGAAGATCCATCTCTCCTCTTAAAAAGTAAATCCACTGAGAGTATTCCAACTGATGAAGAACATGAGGAAGGACTGGTGGATTCAGTAGCTGCCACGGGCAAGCCTTATCTGGAGTCATTCCAACCCGAGCTGGACTCTTCCAAAATTGTTGCTGCTCCACCATCTGAGCCAATACCTGCAAAAACAGCCAAGGCAGAGAAGATTCCTCTTCAAATGGAAGAGCTGGATGCTTTGGCTTATTCAGCTGATGAATCTGTTGCTATGGAACCAAAAACAGGAGATGACAAAGCTCTCTCACCCATGGAGTCTTCCCCAGGCTCAGTGGAAGAAGACTTCGTCATGTTAGGTCATCCTAAAACTGCTCCTGAATTTGTGACAGAGGTCACTGACAGAGAAATAATGCACAAAGATGAAGGTGAAGACATCAGTAAGGTGATCCAGGGTGAGAAGAGGCAGTTGCCTTGCCCAGAGCTGCCCTGTGATCTGTCTGTGAAGAATGTAGAAGTAAAAGCTGAGGAAGATACCAATGCCTTGAAAAAGTCGTTGGAGGCTGTGGACAAAGAAGTGCCTGAAGTATCCACCACGTGCTTACCAGCCACAGATACCTCACCTCTATCTGCTGAAAAAGAGATAGTCAGTGTAGTAAAACCAGGAGCTTTTGAGAAGGAAGCTGAGAAAGAAGCTGCTTCTGTTAAAGAAAAGAAAAAACCTACTGCTGTATTTTCAGCAAAGCTGAATAAGTCTTCAGGTAATCTGTGTATGCTGTCTTGCAGTTTGCTAATCTGCATAATTCTTTAGCTAAACTTAAGCATGTCACAACTTAGTCTTTTTAAATCACTTTCTGTAAACTTCTCTGTAGGCTGAGGGTAAAAGAAAATGTCAGTGCCTGCACTTGGACCTTTTTCATATTCTGATTGCTTTAGTGCCTTTTTTCTGTTTATCAGGGATGGACTCAGCATCTCCAGGTTTCTCCTCCAGCTCTGCTGCTTGTGGTCTGTCGACGCAGAAATGAGTGTCTGCTCACTGCAGGCCCTCCCATGGTTGTCCACAGGCTGGGCATTGGGTGGCCTCCCAAACTCTGGATGTGGGATACTGTTTGCTGTGTGCACATGATTTGAAGAGGCATTTCTTCCTTCTCATTAGCATTTCAGACATCAGATTGTAAAACTCAGGAAAATACTCCTGCTGCTCCTATATGTGCCTGGAATCTGTACAAGAGCCTGTGCATCTCCGGCGTGCATTAGATCAAGGCCAGTGGTTTAAAACAAGTGGTGAACATGAGGGAGCTTAGTATGCAGGTTTCTAGAAAAGTGGTTGTTAAGAAGTTGAGTGTTCTGTGAACACTAAAATTGGTTTATGCCCACAGCACAGGTACTCATTTCTGTTTCTCTTTTCAGGTGGGGCTTGCACTTCAGTGTAACCCTAATTTTTCTTAGAGTAATGTGTAGTTACAGTAGAAGGAAGTTGTATTCTTTTCTGTAAACTGAACACCTCATGAAATTCCAGCTTTTTGTAGACTCTAGGAGTACTTTGCTTTTTGATATCGCAGCACTCTGCTGCTATTTAAGCTTTGACCAGAAGCATTCACACCAAAAAAGACAGCCACTGCAGAAAGCACAGTGCTCTAAATAGAAAACCAGGAGTTAGTTTGACTCAGCAGCAGTACTGTATTTATGCAGTAGCTGCAGCCTACAGCTCATAAAATAGAATTATACCCTGAGTTGGAAGAGGATAGCAAGTGTATGTTGAAGTGAACATCAGTGTTGGTGCAATTGAAATAGGTTTGGGAAATAAGGCAGAAGATGTATTTCTTATGTTTACCTTTGCCATTTCTCATGTCTCACCTCCTGTATATGTACAGGTAAGGCAGAAAGGAGAGAGTTTTGCTTTTCCCTTGGGGCAAAATTTCAGTGATAACCTGCACTGCTAAAACTCCGTGTGTGTCTGTGTGTTCTGTGAAGGCTCCCCAGGCTTCCAGCAGATAGTACTGTCTAGAGAGCAGCTGCTGTGTATCTTGGACTTCATGTCAAGGGGTTAATTGCTTAGAGCTCAGACTACTTAAAAAAACAACAAAGCAAAATGCTGCACTTAATAGAAGAGCTTTTGTTAGTTCTTTTAAAGGGAGACCTTTGCAGAGAGTCTTTAATCATTGCATGGGTGTAGTAGGCTGGCGGTAGCAAGTCCTTGCCTGGGGAAGGCAGCCCCTCACTGTGGGTCTGAGGAGGACACAGCTGCTGCTCTTCCATCTGTGGGAAGCTGCCCCAGAAGCTGCAGAGACCCAGCTGCCAGAGCAGAGAGGAGGAAGTTGAACTTGAACAGTGTCATCGCTCTCCCATCCATGGCCCAGTGCAGGGACAGGGCCCAGATCTGTCCAGTGAGCTGGGCTGGGGAGCTGCAGCCTCTCAGCGTTGTGTTCACTCTGGAAAGCAGCTGCAGCTTTCCTTTTTGACATGCTGTGTTGTTTGGGAAGAAATTTTTTTGCTTTACTCCAGAGGAGTATTTGCTTAAAGCTAAACAGATGAGAATACCAACTCAAAAATGGGCCTTTTTTTCTGGATTTTTCTCCACACTCTGCTGTGTTGCAAAATACAGAACTGGACTTCTGAGGCAAGCCACAAACAACATCAGTTGTCTGCTTTAAATACCACACTGCTTAGGCACAATTTCAGAGAATCGTTGAGGAACTAACAAGGAGGGATTGTTCATCACAAGGCCAAGTGCATTTGTGCATGTGTTTGGCCTTCTGAGTCTACCTTTGTTCTTTGGGGTTTTTTTCCTACCCATCAGTGGAACTGAAATAGATTTTACTGTGTCTTAAGACTTGTGGAATTCAGCTGGTGTGATGGTGTGACTGATGCTTGTTAAAGCTTTAATCTGAGCTGCCTTACTGGTGCGCTTAAATCCAAAGTTGTGGAATGCTTACTTAACAGTGCTATTTTTTGGAAGCTAACCTAAATGCCAGTATGTTGTAACTTCCCACAGCCCCAGTGGGCTGCGGGGAGCTAACAGGGATTCTAAAAAGGTTGCAGACACTTTTTAAACTTCCCTACTTCTCTGAAGCAAATGTAAAGCTCTGAAGGGCCTCCTGGGTAGAAGGAGGTTTGTTAAATGGTGCCTGGCACACCTTTGGGTAACCCGGATAGATTTAAGAAACAGAAAACCAAAAAACCCCAAACCCAAACAAATTCAGAACTGTAGGTAGTTATACAGAAACCCCTCTCCTTGTAACAATTGGAACCATTTCAAGGGCAAACACCTCCCTGCAATACCAGCAATTTCTGATGTCTTGAATACTGTGGGGTTTTTTTTTTCAAATTTGTATTTCTCAGTAGGTGCTGTATTTGGCTTTGAGCAAATAGCCTTGCTTCTGTCACCCTCACCAGACCTCAAAATACGCATTCCTGAGCTCCATCAATGCACTGCCTGGTAAGATGTGACCTCAGAGGGCAGCTTCTGTGGGTTCAGGTGCTGCTGCCCCAGCTCCTGCAGGAGGTGTGAGCACCAGGCCAGTGCAGCGGGCACTGGGGAGCCATGGATTAGGGCCAGCCTGTGTGACAGGGCTTTAATGCCATCTAGTGTTTGTCACCGAGGTGGAACCTCAGCTCCTGCTGGACGGGAAGGGATCCATCCCGGGTTTGGAGAAATTCCCAACTCCTGAAATGAGTCTGAGAGGTGAAAGCTAAATATACACATTACATCTCTCAGCCCTTCTGTTGCACAGTCTATCTTCTCTCATACAGATCATTAATCCTCCCCAACTTGTGCTTTCCACAAACCTGGTTTTGATTGACAGGATGTGGAGGTTTTTACATTATTGATATTATTGAATTATAGACTCAAAACCTCTGACCACTACAAAGTTATGAACTAGAATGGAAATTGGCAGTTTAAATCTCTGTGTGTCCATGTTGAGCATTACAATAATATTTGGAAATAATGTTGAGATCTTTGCCATCAAGACACTCAGTTTCTCAGAACACCCTTGTTTCATGGCTCTGTAGACATTCCTTTCAGGTTAAATCTAACTGGTTTATTTGCTTTCATTACAGGCACTCAGAAATGCAGCTAATTACTAATATTGTACATTTCCTGGATTTTCTTGAGGGGGCAAACACAAAGGTGAAGCCCAGGTGGGAAATGTGCTAATGCTGAGTCTTTCCTTTTTCCCTCTGCAACATGGGGGCAGAAATCAAATACTTCCTGTGATGCTGTAACACAAACCAGGTCATTGCAGTTGTGTGAAGCTTAAAGGGCATTAGATGTTCTGCCTGATACCAGCTGTACCCATTTGGTGAATTTCTGTTATTTTCTGTGTTTGTAGTGAGTTAAATGGAGCCACTCAGCAGATGGGAGGTGTTGGGTTCTATTTGTTGTTTTTCACTGGAGAAAAAATGCCTTGGAATGTCTCTGGAGCTTCTTTCAGAAGCAGATTGGTTAAATGCCATTTAATTCAACATAAAATATCTTGATTTAATTTCATTTCATTGTATTCCTAGATTCTTTGCTTGTTCAGGTCATCTTTTATGCTAGCAGGTAAATAATAATAATTGGAGAGTACCAGAGGGCAGAGAATTTGGAGAGGAGTAGGAGGAATGAGGAAAAAACCAAACCCAATGAGTGAAAATTTTCTGAAGGAAAGACACAGAGCTGCTGTGTTTCATTAGAGCTCTTGTGACCCCTGTTGAGAGGCAAAGACTTGTTGTGTAGCTGAGGCTGCTAAAAGAGCAAAGCCTGAGGGATGTTCCTTCAGAGTGGCAGAATTAGGGAGAAAATGGAGCATTTGGGCTAAGTTTCCAACTTTGCCAGGAGCACAGATAGGCACCAGCACTGAGGGAGAGCAGAAGGAAGTGCAGTGCAAAAGTGCTGTTCTCAGTGCCCCTGCTCAGGGTGATTTACGGTGTGAGTAGGGACTGAGTAAAGCCCTCGCCCTGCCAGGCAGCAGCTCCTTGGAGCCTGGGGCGTTCCGTGACACGTGTCCAGAACTGATTGTGTCTGACTTGTCTGGGGGACCTGATAATGCCACCTCCTCTGGACTTGGCATTCAGGCGTGCTGTAGAGGCAGGTGTGCAATATCCCTGCTGAAAACAGAGCTTCTCCAGAG
Organism: Corvus brachyrhynchos; assembly: GCF_000691975.1. NCBI lineage: Eukaryota > Metazoa > Chordata > Aves > Passeriformes > Corvidae > Corvus > Corvus brachyrhynchos. The sequence goes on from NW_008240228.1 coordinate 6,315,007, forward strand.
GTTTGGCAGTGCTGGTGCCTGGTTTATGTGCAGAGTAGGGTTCCCTCTTGCTGGAAAGGGGAGATGGATTTCATTACGGGTGTGTTTGCATGGAGTGGTGAGAGTGAACACTGAGTATGCAAAGAGTAAAGAGGAGGATCTGGGGGGCAGTGAGGGTGCACTGGAGATGAGAGGAACAGGACAGGTGGTGCAGCCTCTCTGCTGTGGCCACAACAAACCCTCTGGTTAGAGAAAGTTGCATAAATGCACTATTTTAAGTATAAGATACAAAGAATATAAATACGAAATGAAGAGGCTTTAATTGGGTATCTTTAGAAATTAGATAATTAGTGGAAAGACCTTTGAAAGCATGATGTTTTTTGGCAAATACAGTGGCAGTGCAAATATGGAGAGAGACTCAGGTTTTGGTGGTTTCCAGTTCAGCTTGAAGACAGAAGCAGATTCTCAGATGTATTTTGTACTTTTTTTTTGGTACAGTGCAACTTTTCACATTTGCTTGCACTTTGATGTTTGAATATACACTCCCTACTTCCCTCCTAGTTTGGATTTACCTGTTGAAATTGGAACTGAAATGCATGTCTTTGTCTAAGTTAAAAAGAGATGTAACTGGTAAAGGAGGCCTTAAATTTATGTAGCAGTTGAAGTCAAACCCAGGGCTTTTGGGTATCTTTGTAGTAATCTTTCTCAGTGTAAGATTGTTCTAATGAGAAGAGAAACTGTCTATTTAAGGTCTGAATCTGGATCTCTAGCCCTCCTGGTCTGCTGTATTTTTGTGGAAATGTGGGAATGCCCTTTTCTAGTTCTTTAGAAAATGATGTATTAGATTTTTAAGAGGCTTTGGAGCAGTCCTGGGAAGATTTTTGTTGTCAGCCCCAGATCTTAAGAAGAGACTCCAAACTGGGAAAGAAATGGTGGTTTTTCCAGCAGGGTTTGAAACAAAATGACAACGTGATTCCCACAGCTCTTCTCTTTCAGATTTGGAGTTGTAGTTCACCTCCTCTCCTGTTTGTGCAATACTTTCTATATGTTACCTTCTATATGTTGGTACTGTAAACTGTCAGGTTCCGGTTTTTATTTAAATGAAGGGAACAGTTAATTGTCAGGTCAGCAGCTGCTGACAGAGAATGCTGATGTAAAATAAAAAAGGGGAAGGTGTTTGCTGGTAGGAATTGGGTAAAGGGCTGAGTAACTTTTTCTGCGGGCTTCCTTAAGAGGAATAAATACGGCTGAGCAGCTCCTGAGGACTAAAGATACCAGCAAAAGGATTAATCGTGTTCTTCATGAGCCTCTGCTTTTGTTCCAGGCACAGAAAGGGTCCTTTTCTGTTTCCCTTCACGCTGCTTGTTGTGAAGGGAGAGGTGTTACAAAGATGTCGCTGTTAGTCCTCCAGCAGCCAGACATTAGTTTACAGAAACCCGAGGGGAAGCCATACATCTGGGAGCTTTGTAAACGCCTTTGAACCTCTGTTTGAAAAGCAATCTATTTAAAGCTCGTCTGGTGACTACTTTTAG
>NW_008240228.1:6316627-6320147 GCF_000691975.1 Corvus brachyrhynchos
CCACTGCGGAGCCCGGGGAAGCCCATGGTTCCCTCCCTGGGCTGCAGGGCGCTTCTCCCGCAGCTCTCCCCTCTTGGAATGCATAATTGATAATCGCAGCTGGAGAGATGGACAGTCAGCCGAGCAGTTGGAAGGATAAGGGTATTTATTCTTTCACCTTTTTTCCTTATTTTATTCCTTAAAGATGCCGCGGGTTGTTTTCAGCAAATGGTGTCTGTAGCTTGTATTAATCTGATTGTGAAGTGTAGCCGAAGGTGCGGGGTCTCTTTGTGCTGCATGCAGAATTATAAAAGCTGCAGGTTAAAATGGGTAAATATGAGCAATACAGAAGAATAAATAATTTATGTAGGTGAAACAGCTCGTGTGACACTGCAGATCTTTTCCAGTCCTACAGAGCATATTAATGAAGGGCTTGTTTTGGTATGCGTGGCACAAATACTGGCATAGTCCGAATTTAGTCCGTGGTCTTTGGAAATTTCGAGATTATTAGCAATCTAACAGCACTAACCATTAACTGAAAAGCCCCACAAAGTCTGCAGGTCATGCTCTAATATTTTTAAGAGGAGAAATTGCATGCAGGCTACAGCAGGGTGGGGGGATTTTCTCTAAAAATCTGTTTGAAATATACCCTTAATCCTATTTGCTTTGTATTGTTCATAATTCTGTCGAATTCTAGGTAAAACTGTGTCTGATTTTTCAATATTTACAGCCATAATAACAAATTGTTTTAGGTAAATAAGTAGCTAACCTTAAATTAGTGTGGTGCTGACCTTTGTTCCTGTAAGCACCAATGGGAGATCTCCGGTGTAAATCTCTGTGGATCATTACATTAGTGCTCAGTGTGTTAGAGTTTAAGCCTTATTTGAATACATAATCTTCATACTTTATCAACAGGACAAGCTTTAAAAAAATGTCATCATCTCTGGATACTTGAATATATTTTAAAGGGCCCTATCGTGCTTGGTGCTTGTGAAGTTTTCATCTTCTTTAGGGAATTATTGTTTAAAATCCGGGGTTTTTTATCTTTTTCCACTTGTACAAAATTGCCAGCTGTCTGAAATCCATAGAATGCTTTATCAGAACCTGAATATATAGCAAAAAAAGCCCTGCAGGTGAAAACACTTTGCCCCTGCAAAATCAGGTTCTCAAAGTTTAATCTTTCATTAAAGGGCTGTAAAATATTAGGAAAAAATATTATGCGGTGTTTAGTAATATGTTATTGATGTGTAAGTAATTTAAATGTTCAAGGCTTTGTACCTCAGGCCTGAAATTCTTGGGGAAAAAAGAAAGGAAAGGGGGAAAAAAAGAAAAAAAAAAAAAGAAAGGGGTGAGGTCAGAAGGTTTTGGTAAAAATCGAAAGGCAGGTTCCCTTTTTGTGCTCAGGCCCAATTTGCAGGTTTCTTTTACAGCCAGCCAAGCAGGGGTGGTGCTGATCTGAAAGCACTTTTCCCACCCTGGAATTTGAGGCCTTGAGAATAATGGAGTCTGTTTGGGTTTAAAACCCCTGAATTGCCCATTCTGAGCAGAGATCAGGTCTAAAAGAAAATGGAAGCAGAAATGAAGGTTTTCGGGGAAGCAGAAGACCCTGGTTCCTCTCCTTTTGCAGCTGCTGTTCAAGCCTGGTTTAGTGTTGTTTTTTTGTTTAGAACAAGACGAAGACGCCGTGTTTCACGTTCTTCCTTCCTTAGGTCAGGCTCCAGTGGCATGGAAAATGATGGGTAAAGTTCAGGGACTGATTGCACTATTCATCAAGCCCCAAAATAAATATAGAAGCAAATATTGCAACATGCTTCTTTCCATGCTAAAAAATGACTTTAAAAAAAAATAAATCTAAAACAAGAGAAGAGCAGAAAGTATGGTGGTTCATAGTTGGATTTTGCAGCTGAAACACTACATGCTAATGAATATAGTCTTAAATTTAGATTTGGTATATGTGTTGTAGTTGGGGAACAAGCACAATGCAAGTGGTGCAACTTGTGGCATTGATTAATACCTGTGGTATTGATCATCTAGATAGGATGAAAGAGGTCTACCCTGGGGGGGGGTAGAATGATTTTAAATTTTAATGCTTTTAAAGATAGGCCCTATGGAGTAATTGATACTAAACTGTAACATTTTTTAATTTAATTTTTAATAATTTCAATGAATTGTCAAGTTTTAATGGCTGAATATTGATAGATGAACAGCACAGCTATACTTCCAGGTTATCCCAGGATTCTTTTCTAATTAATGAGCAGAAAATCTCTCTGAATTTTGGTTCAACTTAGTTAACTGATGGCAAGGACTGCATAGGCAACCTTTATCTTGAATATTTGGGGCTTTGGAATGGTTTTCCCAGTTGGTACATTGTGCACACATGCACGAGCATCTGGCCAAGTAGAAATGAAAGAAAAACGTTGGTTTTGGCTTATCAGTATTTGGGATTTTTTTTTTTTTTTTTTTTTTTTGGAATCTGTTAGTGTTGGTCATGTTGTTGTTTTAACATGTACTTGTGAAATCTGTATCACTTTTCTTGCTGTGGGTTGTGGTGCAGCCTTGTTTTGTGCCCTCTGGCACCCATTCGGAGCCGCCTGTCCCGCTGGACGTGCTGCTCCGCGGGGATGCCTGTCCCTGGGACAGGGACAGCTCTGTTGGTGGCAGTCCCACGTGGTTGGCACCACCTGCAGTCCTGCTGTCACCACCCAGCTTCTCCAGCCTGGGGCTGGTGGTTGTTCCTGGCCTGTAGGGAGACAGTCAAGGACCGAACTGGCTTCCCATGTGGCTGATGAGCGTAAATGGAGGCTGCAATTTTGTGGCCTTGTCTCTGCTCCTGTTAGGATGTCAGCCAGGATTTTGAATAATCATCTTGATGTAGGAAGCCTTGAAAATGCCAGAGCCCAGTCTGTGGTGGTGCTGGTGCTTGACACACCAACCACTGGATGGTTGATGGCTTCTCCTGGAGGTTGGGCTGTGTCCCGGCCCCACTCCAGTGGAGCTGCGGGGTCCGCACTTGGACTCTCTGCACAGAGATCAGTAGAAGCCCTGAAGATCGCATATTTACACATCCTGTGTAAATATGAAGTTTTTTACGTGTAAGTGGAAAAGGCCTCTCTGAGCAGAAATGCAGAGCAATTTGTGGTTGTGGATTTTGTCCCCAGCAGCTTTTCCTGCTCGGTGACAGATGGGACACTGCGCCCCAGCCGTGCTGAAAGCTGCCCGTTCTCAGCACTGCTGTCCCATTTCTCTATTGGCACAACGCTAAATGGATCCAGAAAAGGCTCCTCCCTGTGCCTCCACACTGTTACTAGGAGAATATAAAGGATCTGTGCCTACCTTTCACGTTACAGAAAGGTTCCAGTGTAACAACGCCCGTAAATCACACAGTGTTTCTTCCCCCCTCTCCCCTCCCCTTTGACACAAACAGCCTTTCTTTGGCGCTGAAGCCCGGCGTTTGTTGGGCTGTAAATACTGGATAGAGGGGAGTTGTTCATTGTGCAGGGAGCCCGTGGCTCCGCAGCTGCGTTCCAAGGATTTAGCGCGC
>NW_008240228.1:6320161-6381995 GCF_000691975.1 Corvus brachyrhynchos
CTGCCGCTGGATTTGGGATGGCAGCGGGCGGAGGTTGCGTAGCTCCGACCTCCGAGTGCCCTCGCAGGAAGTGGAAAGCGCCGGGAGCGAGCCGTGCCAGGGCTGGGTGCTTGCAGCACGCTCAAGATGGATGCCAAAATGGGTTAGTCCCTTTTTCCTGGTTTTCTCTGGTACACGTGAGCTCAACTCGCTCGTAGGTCTCGCTTTTAACTTCTCTTTCAAAAGAAGAAAAAGACAGTTTCTTGGTTCAGAGTTTTTTAAAAAAGGATTATCAGGTTAAGTGTATCAGACCGCTTGTTTTTGTCATCAAAACCCGGTATGACTTGCTCAGTTTTAAGTTAAATATCTGAAAGGAAAAGACTTTAAGAAATACAGTGCCAAAGCTATCGCAGCACTTGCTTTAAAAGCAAAATGTAACTGGATGAGTTGTGCATGTAAGGCACGGATGGTACGGGACTATTTTTAGACGTGCCAAGTGACAGTTCGTGCTTACCAAATGTAGGCAGCTGTTCTTGTTTTAGAACAGGCCTGCAAGACGTGCATTAATATTATTTATTTTATTAGACTTCATATTGTATAGAATGCAGCTCAGAACAGTTTTCATAAGGAAAGACATTGTGGGGCTGTTGCTGAGAATTGGTTTGGGGGTTTTGTTTTTCTGGTTTTATTTTTAATCTGCTGTGAATATCTCGTGTGTAAATTAAAGCCAGAAAGCTGCTTCTAGTAATGCTTTCAATCTTTTCCTTTTGAAATGAATGAAAATAATCTCCTTCTGATCAATGGGAGAATACAAATCAGTGGTATCATGTGCTTTCTTGGATTGCAAAATTACAAAGCAGTTTTTCAGTGACTTAAACACCGAATTTCCTTTGAGGAATTTAGGATGAAACCAGATCCATATGCCATTAAGCCGGAACTTGTTTGCTCGTTCTCTGAAAGGAGTGAAGATGGAATGAGGAAAAATGTTTTATGTGCAGCTTAACTCTGACCCAGGAGCTCCTGGCATGAGGATTTTTCTTACTGATTACCGAGAACAAAAGACTTGATGGGTCGCTAAAGGCCATTTAGCTTTCGGCGTGTGCTTTAATTCCAGCAATGTACCTTTGTTTCTGGCATTCTGGAACTGTCATACAGATGAATTACTCTCTTTACATTTCCCATAACTGGTATAATGCATTAATGCATGGGGTAAGTGATTTCCTATGGAGCGGGAAGAACCCACAGCTTTAAAGCTGTGCAGAGAGGAGGGAGCAGCTCATTTACAGAAATAATGCTGTCTGCAGGCAGAGAGGAGCAGGGCTCATACTGAATGTGACACCTGATACAGGGGCAGCCCCAAATTCGAGTGCATGGATGCTCAAATTGCAACATTTAAAAATAAACACAGTTTCAGTGCTTGCAGCAAATGCTCCAAAATAAATGAGTTTGGGGTTTTTTGGGGTTTTTTTTGGTTGGTTGGTGTTTTTTTTTTTTTTTCCCAAAGATGCCTTACATGATTTAAGAGCACAAAATCCATCAACTGGTTTTGGCAAGACTGGTTGTGAAGATCTCACCCAGGTGTTGAGGCTCCTTGGAGCTCAGTTTAGGTTTACTGGTTACAAGGATTCTTAGGTCAATCTCATGGTTTTGTTGATGCTTAATGCAAGGTGTGTAGAGACACTTTTGTGTCCGGAAGCAAAGAAAGAACCCAAAGAAAAAGTTAGATTTTGGGATCGCAACCCACACAAAAGGAGATCTACAATGACTTGATTTTGTTTGTTTGATTTTTACAAATGCTAAGGAAAAGTTGTATTGCTTGGGGCCTGGGCTGCAGTGGGAGGAGGAGTTTGGATTGGAGATGCTGGGGAGAGCAGGAGCGTTGCCTCCGGGCGATGCCGCTCTATCTCTGCCCCCATATGTTTGTGCAGTCACATGGTGGCAGCTCCAGGCCCTGATCTGGCTGGCTCCTGGCTTTCTGGGATGGTTTTGGCACAGCACAGGCAGCCAGGCTGGAAGAAAGGAGTGGGATGGATAGTGGTGGAGCGATCAGGCTGTTCCTTCCACAGCACTTCTGGTCTGTGATAATTTGAAGGTGTTGGTGCAGCTGTAACCTGGCTCTGTCTGTGAGGCTGCAGGAAACTTCTGCTGAAATGTGAATTAAATATCGGGGTAAGATACTTTGTATTATGGTACGTTTAAGTTTCTGACTGTGGTTTTCATTTTCCTGCTATGCAGTACAGTTTCCCTGTGGGAATAACTGGAAAGGATTTCAGCTCTTGAAAGTCTGGAAAAACACACCCCAGCCCCAGGGGCTTTGGCATATTGTACCTACAAAAGGGTTTCACAGACTTTGCCCTGCAGAGGTTACCAAGTGTTGAATGTTGGTGCATGACTGTGTGTTCATCCTGCAAGAAATAATAGACAAATTCTACTTTTAAATGGTTTTATAGTCATCCAGACAAAGACTCTGTTCTAAGTTGTGGTACACTGTTTTGCAGTCAATTTTGCTGATGTTTAGGATGAGGTAGGATTACTAAATGTGCAGTGCAACAGTAATAATGTTTCTGTAATTCATCTTGAGCTCTGTATCTAGTAGGTTATTGCTGCTCTGCAATGAGTGTGTCAGGCCATTACCTACGCCTTGTGTAAGGGTGTAGTTTGCTCTGAACAGTGATGCTAAAAATGGCATAATACTGTGTTCTCTAATGAGGGTCACTTAAGGAAAACTAAACGGGGTTTGCAAATGAAGTCTTCTGCATTGGAGCACAGTAGATTTAGCCTGGATTGACATTTCAGGGAGTGTATTCCCTCTTGATGGCTCAGTCTGTCACCCATAATCAACATTATAAACTCCCATGGGAATGCTTTCATCAAAAGAAAACAAAATGAACTGTTAATGAGTCTTTGAGCAGTGCCTTTGCCTCTACCAGGCTTGGAAAGATATAATGGTTTGGAGATCTGCTGGTGTCTTGTCATGTGTCCTAACAGGGGAATTGGAATCAATCTCTCCAGGGAGTGACCTCCACAAAATGCCCGACAATGAGAGGAAATGAAGCACAAAGTGCTGTGATTCTGGTGCAGAACAGAGCACAGTAGCTGAAGAGATGCATTCTGACATTGCTTTAAGGGCAGCATTGGTTTAAAATTTGAACAGTTGCATCTGAGGTAGTCCTAATAGCAGTAATTCCAATAATCTGAAGTCCAGAGCAGAGCCAGTACTAAATAACCTATTTCTAGTTGTGATTTCAGCTCTGGTTTGGCGGGGGTTCGCAAGTTCCACTCTTGGTGACTCTCAGCAGTCGAGTGAATAATGAAATTTTACTGTCTTCATATGGCTGTAAAAGGTGTCTTGTTCTAATTTCTTACCTCTTTTAAATTGTAGTTGTTGACCTCCTTTACTGGCGAGACATTAAGAAGACCGGGGTGGTGTTTGGAGCCAGCTTGTTCCTGCTGCTCTCATTAACAGTGTTCAGCATCGTGAGCGTCACAGCCTACATTGCCCTGGCCCTGCTCTCTGTCACCATCAGCTTTAGGATATACAAGGGAGTTATCCAGGCAATCCAGAAGTCTGATGAGGGCCACCCCTTCAGGTGAGATTTTTCTTTTAATCGAGCAAAAGTGTGTAGTTTTGGAGAGCAGCAGTGTTGGTGCTGCCAGAAGCAGTGGGTGACACGTGCTGGAAGATGTTGCATAATAATGTAACAAGACTCTGCACTGAAAAATGTGTTCCCCGCTTTCAGATTTTCTCAGGAGTCATACAATAAATACAGAAAATGGACTGAGGGCTTGGTACAAGGGATGGAAAAATCAGAATAAATGTAGCAGGGTTTAAACCATGACAAGGGACTACTTCTATCTTTTGGAACTTTTAAGGATGTTCTTAAAACGTGTGGTTTGGTGTGCAGCAGTGTAGCTGTGCTCCCCACTTGCAAGGCTGCCCTGTCAGTGACAGGATGCAGGTACCCACTGCTGCAGAGCTGCCTCTTAAGAGAAACAAAACTTTATTAATCTGTGTTGGAGGACTTGTAGGAGTGTGTGTTTCCTGTTTCCCTGCCAGCCCTGTCCCACTCTGCCCAGCCTTCCTGTTCCCTTTTATTAATGAGTGAAGTGGCTCAGTCTCTCCTTGCAGCCTTCAGAAAGTCCTTTTTGCCCCTCTGTCTACAGCCCTCTTGCTAATTCTGTGGTATTCCCTTCTTCCCATCTTTTGTAAGGCAAAGCAAAGTGTTTCCGTAGGTTTCCCTCCATTCCTCCCAGACCACGTGCAGTGGCTCCTTTTCCAGTGGAAGCCAGTCTGTGGGACAAAACTCTGTGGAGAAAACACCCCCTCGTCAGGGTGAATATTCCCAGTTGAAATCTCGTTTGCTTCTCATTATCCAAACAACAATTTCAAGTTTTTTCTTAGCAGGAACAAGCAGAACTTGTTCTACCTGTGCTCTTTCTACAGTTTATTTCTGAAAATACTGATATTCTTGAGCAGCTTCCAGACATTCTTGCCCAGCATACCTGGTTGCTTACTTTTTTCTGTATAGCTTAGCTACAAGAAGGGTGTTTTTACTTGAAAAATCTCATGAGAACAGTTGGATTTTAGATGCAGGTACTGAGTATTCTGTGGATGAGCTGGGAGGGGTGAGCAGATGGAAGCCAAGGGTGGATGGCAGAATGCAGCCCTGAAATGGCCAACTGCTGCATTCACCATTTGAAGTATTTTCATTTGTCTTGGACTTGCCACAAGGTCATGTTTAGCTTTGCCTTAAATTGCACAATGCTCCCATGTATGTCATTTTCTTATTAAAGAAGCCCAAACAAAATCACCCCGAAGCAGAATCCCCCTAAGCAAAGTTTAACAACTGTAAAATGATTGCATTGCTCCTTCTGCCTCCAGCATGCACATTAGAAAATTAATTTATACTTTGTTTAAAGACTCCTAATTGCCATAGCCACTACAATTACAGATAAAAGTGACAGTGGAGTGGAAAGAACACATAACCAGATAGGGGCTTATATCTTTATGTAAAAGAACTGCTCTCACTAGCTGTAAGAATTTTTTCTAGCAAATGAGGAATTTAGCCCATTTTCTTGTGCCATAGTGTGTTACAGCTTAATGGTAACTCCACAAGGTCCTTCCAGGGGCAGAAATGGATATATTGCTTTTGTAGGATTTTTTTTTTTCCTTGTCTGAGGCTGCCCACCTTTTCTGCCTGGTGCAGGTGACTGAGTAAGTAGCAGCGAGAAAAAAATGGTTCACGAAGAATACCTGAAGTTAGTTCTGTTCTGTCCTTTCAGCATTCCTCGCACTGTGAAGTTTGTTTCTCTAGAACGCAGAAAGGAGGTTCTAGTGATACTGTATCTAACACACAGCTCTGTTTGCAGCGCTGTTACAGTGAGGCTTCTCTCCTGCAGGGCTTACCTGGACTCCGATGTAGCCGTGTCGGAGGAGCTCATCCAGAAGTACAGCAACGTCGTGCTGGGCCACGTGAACGGCACCGTCCGGGAGCTGCGGCGCCTCTTCCTCGTCGATGACCTGGTGGATTCCCTCAAGGTGAGTTTGCCTCTGGGAGGACATTGCTGCTGACCCAGCTTAGCAAAGCCTGCTGCTCCTTGCAGAATGAACAGTGGCTCTGGTTAAGTAAATAACGAGGTGTAGTTTGTTGGTGGAAGTGTTTGGCACAGGGCTGGCTATCGAGTGCTGCCTGCAGTGATAGGGGTAGCTGTAGAGGATAGCTTGATCTGCACCTGGGCAGAGCAGGAGAACGAATGGAAAGCAGAAATAAGCTGTAGCTGCCTGCAGTTCCCTGTTCCAGCTCCTCGCTAGTGCCTCTCACAGCAGGGATCTTCTGAAAAAACAAGCCATGCTCCAGTCTTGGGCGTTGGGGGTGTGTCGCTGATGTGTGTGTCCCTCTGGAAAACCTGGCTCTGGGCTGGATTGCCCCAGCCTGGTTTGGAGTTGGTTTTCTGTTTGTGGTTAGTGCACAGCTCCCTGTCTCAAACAGGAGTTCTTGTTCCACTTCTGCTGGAAGAGTGGGGGCTGAGCAATGCCCGTGTGTTACTGGGAAGGTGGACACTTGTTCCAGCCCCTGGGTTTGGGAGTGAAAGCTGCTGCTTTTAGTGATGGGAATTACTGAAATGGGGTTTGCAAATTACTCTACCCAGTGTGAGCGGTGCTGTGTAACAGCTTGAGTACATCCATGTAGAATTTAATGGGATTTATTGAGGGTGGCAGAGCACAACTGACTGTGAAGAATAGTAATAAATTAAACAAAGTGTAACCAAAAAAGAAAGAAAACAACAAATCATACCAAAAAAACCCTCCAGAATAAAAGAATTGGCTGAAAATGCTTCAGTTTTGTTCTGGGAGAATTATATTCTCTCCTTTCAAGCTCTAACTGCCTTTCTTTGTTTTTGAAACTGGTTCTTCCTTTACCAAGTAGTGTGTTGTCCACTTCTTTTTCAGTTTGCTTAATCTTCTTGAAAAAAACTTGCATTTATCCTGCAGTAAATCCCCTTAGTGCTTTATAAAGTCCTTTGAGTTGTTGTGGAGTTGGGGGAGGGGTTCCTTGTGAAATGTGGGGAAAACCAGGAAGGCTGTCCAAGTCCTTGTTGTATTTGTGCAATAGAAATCTGCAGGCAGATCTCGGGATCTTACCCAGAGTTTGTAGATCCAGTTTCTCATTATGCTCCAAGTTAAACAAAGTTTGTGCCAGCAAAGCTGCACCTGATGCCCTGCTGGCTCCTGCAGTGAGGCAGTTCCCTCTGGCAGCAGGAGGGGTGGGAGCTATAAGGGGGCTCTGCTGCTCCCAGGACAGATCTCTTTTCTCAGGAGGGAGAGAGGAGATGGAGTATTGGCCTGGGGGTTGTACAATAATTTCCCTGCTCCTAAAGGGCTCTGCAGGAAAAGGCTTTTTAGGAGCTGGTTGTGCATTCCTTTTCTGGTTGTTTTTTGAGACATGATCAATAGTGCTGCTGCTTAAGTCCTGTTTGGATCTGATTATCAACAGCACAGAAAAACTCAGAATCACAAAGTCGCTTGTGCTTCTGATTAAACCCTTCGTGATCTGTGCCTTGGTCTGAGTTAGGAGACTTCTCACAGTTTGTGTAGAGATCCCAACCCATTGCAGTGAGCAGCCAACTGCTGTTCCACTAAACACTGGTCTAAAAACAGGGCCTTCTGGAGGAATTATGTTAGAAGCAGAATTAATTCCAGCCAGAATGTCTTCAAGGCACTGTAATCACTTAAAATACTACAGTCCATAGGAAAGATGTGTTTATTCAGCTGAACTAATCCATTTCCCCTCTCTCCTTCTGACATTTAAAATGTTTTATGTAGGTTAATTAGTCTAATTTATGGTAGTTGGAAACAGCCCTTTATCAGGAACCAGTGAATGTCAGGACAGTTTACCAGCACAAGTTACTGATTTTGAAGAGTTTGTGCTCGAGGAGAACATTGGGATTCCGGGGTCTTATGTAATATAATGGCCCTGGTTTAAAAAATAAAAATACCTTGGCTTGTGTAGTTTAAACATCTTCACTATAGGAAACCACATGTTTGTGTATAATTCAAGTTACAGAGCTCTAATGTAGAAAATGTCTGCAGGTCAGTTTATTGTGTGTAATAGTTCTGACTGTAAAATCTGTCTTGTTAAGATTTCTTTTCTTCTTTATTAAACAATGCTTCAGTCAGGGAAGTCTTAAAATGGACTCTAAATATTTATGCAGCACAAGGAGAAATTCCTCACAGCTCTTGAGGAGTAATTCCAGACGAGCCCTTGCCAGAGCCCCAGGAGAAGCTGCATTTTGTCCTGGTAAAGGCTGTGCTGGCACTTGGCATGGCTGCTCTTGCACTTGCTCAGCTGAGGCTTTGAGGAACAGAGCTCTGTGCTGTATTCTGAGTATTCTATAGTAGAGAAGGGGTGCAGGGGCAGTTCTGGATTTGCCCATTTTGGCTGGCAAAACTGGGTTCAGTCCATCATCCACACAGGGCTTTCACTGCCTGGCGTACATGTCCTTGGAAGGGTCAGGCCAAGCTTGGCTCCTGAGCTTCCCCTCACTCCAAGTGGATGGGAGGGACAGTATCAGCTCTGGAAGGAGGTGGAGCCTGGGCTGCCTTCTGCTTATTTTTCTTGTCTTAGAGCTTTATTTAGAGATGTTTCAGGGAAGGTTTTTGTGTTTGTAAAGGTCTCTTAGGTGTGTTTCAGGCAAGCCTTTTTGTGTTTCTGAGCGTGTCTGGGTTTGCATCATTTATAAGAAAAAGAAAATAGGGACCAGTAGGTAAATGTGGGATTGAGATGGATTCCAGGATGGATAATCCTGGGAGAGCTGAAGTGTCAGAATGGTGCAGGGAGAGAAGTTGTGGGATCAGGGTCCTTCTCCCACTCAGTGCTAGCAAGTAAAGGGGATTAAAACCTGCACATGCAGCAGTTTATGGTTCTACCCCGACGCTGCTCTGGACAGACTTTGGGTGGAGAAAAGCTTGTGTGGTCAAGTGTGAACTTCTGGATTTTGCTCTTTCTTGAACCATAAATTTAATGCTCACTAAATGGGAGAGTTCTGATAATTGTTGGACTTTGGGATTGATTTGTCTTGTTACCCCTGTGCTTACGTAAACTCACATATTCTGCCCTGGGCAGAATCATCAGCAGTGTTGCTGGCTGCTGAGCTGGCTGGGGGTGCTGAGCTTCAGGAGTTGTGTCCATGTGGAGCAGGTCATGGATAGCTGTTGGGATGCAAGAGAACCATTGTGAACCATCACACGCTCAGGGGCTCTTTGCCCAGTGCAAGCTGGTGCCTTTTGTCCCTCTGGGGGCGTGCTGCACCCACATGGGAGTGTTTGCTCCGTTAAAATGCCTGGTGCAAAGAGGTCGGCTCCAGGCTCACCTGGAGGTGAGTTCTGCAGGGCAGAACTAGGCCAGGGTTTGAATCAGTCATGAGGGAGTTCAGTAAAATCTGCATTATTTTCCTTGAGAAGCCTGCCAGAATCCTTCAGTGGGAATGCAGCTGCTGGGAATGGTGCAGCCTCTCCAGGGGTTAACTTTGTGCCCCTCCCTGGTGCTCCTTTGTCACATCTCAAAAGTGCTGACAGATAAAGAACTGCATCACTTGCAGTTAATGCTCCTGAATTTTGAACAGGATCAGTTTTGAGTGAAGCTCTTGAAGTCAACTCGATTTCATTGTGGGGATCATGGAATTAAACTTGTATTGATTGTCATGCCCTTATCTTGTTGCTGGCTGTTGATTTTGTTTGGTTTGGATATTTTACATCTTTTGATAAGCTAAAATTGGATGTTGGGATACCTAAGTTCAGAGTACCTTGGCTGCAGGCCAGTTACCAGCATCCTGGCCCACACCCGCAGTCCTGCACTGTGCATTGTTTTCCTTGCCAGCACTCTGTACCCATCCTTTCCTTGGGTGCAGCTCCTGCTGTTGGGAGTGTTTCCACCTTGGGTTGTTCACTGTGCCCAGGTCTGCCCTTCCTAGTGCCAGTGCCAGCCTTCCTGTGGTGCCTGTCTAGGGTTCTGCTGGAAAACAACCCTGTGTGCAGAGCTGACCAGGGGCTGGAGATCTCTGCTCTGTGCAGAGCAAGGAGTAAACACTGGGAAAGCCACTGTTCCTGGCTGCTGCTCAGCTCCTCACCAGCCCTGCAACTCTAGAAGAAAGCGGCTGATTTTCCTTGCGAGGAATGCTGCCCCAAAATAGAGCTGGCAGCCCTTGGCCCCTTCCCACTGCTATAGGTCAGAGGTGTGCCTGGGACACTCCACCTGGCACTAAATGTGGGCAGACCTTTGTGTGGAGCTGGGAAGCAGAGCCTGTGTCCCCCTGGGAGCGGGACAAGTGCTGTCAGCAGGGAGGGGGAACAGGGCTGGGATAGGGAGCCAGCAGTGATGGCAGTGCGGGGCTTTAGGGATGTCTTTGCCTCTGAGCTTGATTCTGACCTGGAGCCAGCTGGAGCACTGTTGACTCCTCTCTTTCCTAAATTTTTTTATTATATAATATCCAATATAATATCCAAAGTGCCTTTGGGTTTTTTTAAGCCCACCCTAGCCCATTACCTTCCAGATGGGCTTTTCCTGATGAAACAGAGCCTCTGCCTGGTCTGGTCAGAGCGTGGCTGGGCAGGTGGGTGGGCACTTGGGTGGCAGCAGGGCCACCACACACACAAGTGACCCCCTTTCTCTCTGGCTCTGTCGTGCACCAGCTCTTTGGCCTCTCCTAGCCTGGCCTGTCTCCTCTCTCTGGAGGATGGGAGGTAGGAACTGTGTTTGCCCATCATTCCTCACCATGGAATTGGCAGTGCCCTGTGAAGGCACGGGGCAGTGTTTGGTCACTGCTGACTCGGGCTGAATTCAGCCCCGTGACCTGGACGCAGGAGGCCACGTATCCTATTACTGAATCCTTCAGCCATCTCATCACCCAGCTCTGGTTACAGGAGCTGTACAGGGGTGAAGTGCAGTTTGGGGCTGGTTAGTTTGTGTTTACAGCAGACTGTGGGGTGTCCTGGTCACAGACTGGGTGCTGACGGGCTCTTTTTCCCTTGCAGTTCGCAGTGTTGATGTGGGTTTTCACTTATGTTGGTGCCTTGTTCAATGGTCTGACATTACTGATCCTGGGTAAGTGTTTGCATTGTGTTACACACCAGGCACACAAAATAACCCTGGGAAAGCAGTGGGGTCTGGTCAACACTGGGAGGCTGATCTGTAGCCTTAAGATGTTGCACTTTTAGGTCCTTTTTTTTTTTTTTGGATAACACAACAGAACAGGTACTTTTGTGTTGTTGAATTCCTTGGGATTGCTGGTGTCCAGACATTACACTGTTTACAGGCAGGTTTGCTGTGCTTGTCCATGTCAGGGTCAACCTGCCCTGAATGTCCTTGCTGTGCTGGGGCTTTGGAGGAAGTGCAAGATTTGCTGTGGCCCTGTCCCACTGCAGGATTTAATTTCTTGTATCCCAGAGCAGGCTGGCTTCAGGTGTCAGAACCAACTGATGCCTGAGCAGCCTTTGGGAAGAATTTGCATAACCCACAGTGAAAAAGTGGCCTGTGACCAGACTTGTACTGTGGTGAGACCTGGAGAACAGCCCAGGCTCTCCTTAACAGGGATTATTGAATTTACTGGCCAACAATTGGTGCGTGGGGCTTAGTTACTCCTTGTTCTTGTACCTTTTTGCAAGACATGCTGAGGTGTGGAAACCAGTTCTTGTTCTGCCTGAACACCATCCCTGTTCTCAATATTTATACATGTGACGTGCTCTTTTCCAGCTTTGATTTCGCTCTTCAGTGTTCCTGTTATTTATGAGAGACATCAGGTGAGTGTTTAATAGAATTCATTAAATGTTTCATAAAATCAGCTCTGGTGAAGCAAAACCAGAAGCAAATAATTAATTAAAATTAATTTCAGTCTTCTGAAATATTTAAAGCCTTTTAAAATAGGCCTTTACCCAGGAGCCAGGGCCAGGGAAAGCTAGTTCAGTTTGAAGTTCAGATTGTGTGTGCTTTCCCTTTTCCTGCTTGGTAGAAGTGGAAGAAGTTTCCCCAGCAAAAAGTCCTGGAAAAGGCCGGATGAACCTGGAGGCCTTTTCTGCTGGTCCAGCCGTGGTCAGGACTGGAGCAGCACAGGGTATGGTGTGTTAATCCTGCTGTACCTCTTGGAGCTGCTATTCAGGATTGGTGTCCCAAAGCTCTGTGGAATTTGTAGCCCTGGCAAAAACAGGAGGTGGGAGCTGCTTGGTCTAGTCCAGTGCTGCTCTTAGGGAGAGACTCCCATGTAAAAGGAGGAGGGAAGAAGGAGCCAAAGTAAAATGCTTTTGATCAAATTATGGCCAGGGCTGATCTTGGGCAGGTCACTGCACAGGAGGGGGGAGCCAGCTCTGGCTTAGCTGTTTGTCTCCCCTTTCAGCAAGGAGGCCGCCGTGGGCCGGGCGGGGACTGGGGGGAGGCAGGAGCAGATGGTGAAGCCTCATGGGGTCCTGCCCCAGCTCCTCCCCCACGGGGAAAGGGAGCCCTGGAGCCCCAAGGCAGGAGCATGGACAGTGTGTGTGGGGCTTAGCCCAAGCTGCTCAATCCTCTGGCCAGGCTGCAGCCTAAGCTGGTTACCTGGCCCAGCCCAGCTAAGCAGCTTTTGCTGCTCCTGTGGGGCCCAGAGGGGCCCAGCCCTGCATCCACAACTGGGGATTGATGGACCAGGGAGAAGCCAGGGATTGATTCTGGTGGGTGCGTTCTTGGAGTTCTGGCATCACCCTGGGAAATACCCCTGGCTGAGCTCCCACTTGCCCCAGAGTTCTGTGGGACTCTGCCAGGCTGCAAAGGGGGAACTCGACTGTAACTTCTGTCTGCTTCTATTCCAGGCCCAAATTGACCATTACCTGGGACTTGTGAACAAGAATGTCAAAGATGCCATGGCCAAGTGAGTTGGTTTGGGTTTGTTTCCCTTTGGACTGATGACAGTGCCTGACATGTGGCACTCCTGTCTAGGACTAATGTGTTCTCCATGTGCCAGGCCATGGAGTCTAAGAGGTCTCTAAGTCTGGACTGGTGAGGAAATGAGCCTCTATTATTTCTAATGGAAATCTGTGTATTTCAACCCATGAGTGGCACCTGAGCCCCTCAGCAGGTGCAGCTGAGGGCAGGGAGTGAGGAGCTCAGCCGTTTCATTGGGCTCTGAGGATAAAACTGTGTGTTGTGAGGGTTCTTCTCACACGTTGCTCTTTCTAAGATTGTGTTGAACCTTCTCTTTTTTGTCTGTTACTCAAACTTACTTTTGTCTGTTTCCTTCTTCCTCTTTCAGGATCCAAGCAAAGATCCCGGGGTTGAAGCGCAAAACTGAGTAAAAGAAGCCTGAAGCAACTTACCAATAGGAAGTTCATCTTTTAAGGGGGAAAAATACTCATTGGATTTACACGGGGAGGGTCAGGGAATAGCAAACCCCTTGACATTGCAGTGCAATTTCACAGATCTTTATTTTTTAGCAACGCAGTGTTTGAGGAAAAATAACTGTTTTGACTGCCATGTGTTTCATCATCTTAAGTATTGTAAGCTGCTATGTATGGATCTAAAACTAATCATCTTTCCTTATCCTGTGTGCAGCACTGGCTAATACAAACGACTGAGACAGCTGTACATTTGCTTCATCAGAGGTAGTTCCTGCTGCGTTCCGGAGGTGTAGAGCAGGTGGGGCAGAGGAGAACACTTCCCAGTTTGTGCACTGTGTATGGTCTGTGTAGATTGATGCAGATTTTTCTAAAATGAGATGTTTTAGAAGAATATACCAGTTTAGCAAGTTTTGAAAAATCTTGCCTTTTTGGTATGAGTATAGCTGTATTGTGATTTTATTGTTTTATCAATTGCCAATATATATATATGTGTTTCACAAAGCTTAGATCTTTCAGCTGCTCCACAGTGCTTTGTACTTCAGAGAACTGACTGAGGCCTGGACGAGCTCCAGAGCACACAAGCTTGAGAAACTAAAAAGTCTCTGTAAACACTGGCATCTGTTGGAAACAACAAAAGAGAAATGAACAAAGAACCTCCACATAGAGTAAAAGAAAATTACAGCATACACTTTGTTGCACAAATGTACAGTAGTTGATCTTGAGCAAATAATTCTCCAGCTCTCAGACTCTGATAATCTGTGGACCGAGTATCTAATGCTGCAAATGTTGTTTGGAAACTTAAAGCCCTGTCCTGTTATGCAAGAAATGATAAGTGAAAATTTATACACTTGCAGTTTGAGCTGTACTGAACTAAGTCTGTGGAATGCATTGTGAAATGTAAAAAAAAAAACCCAACAAAAAAGCAAAAAAAAAAAAAACCAACCAAACCAACCCCAAAACCCCAAGTATCAATAAAGCTTATAGACATAAAATAAGACCGGTATTTGGCTTTCTTGAGGCAAGTTTAATACATTTGTGTTTATTTGAAGGTCGTTGTGATAAATATCCATTGTCCATGGTGGTGGCAGTAGTGTCCGAGTAGAGCGCGGTGCAGGGTGGGTTTGTCACGGTCCCTTTTCTCTCTCTGCAGTGTGAAGGAGTTGCTCAGGGGCAGCTCCAGGGTCCCAGGGAGCTCTGGAGGGTGTTGGGTTCTTGGACTTCTGAGACAGGAGTGGTCAATGCCATTTTCAAGTTTGAAGGAAATAAGTCCCAGTAATCTTTCCAGGTCAATGTGTTAAGAGCTGGATATTGAAAACTTGTGTACAAATTTATTTGAGATGCAGATTTTAAATGAATGGCTTCTTGGCCATTGAAAAATACAAATTCATGCATTACTATTTCAGTTTACCGTGAAATACAGCATCACTTCTGAGCATTTCATACAGGAAGCCAGACCACAGAAACATACAAACCGTAAGTGTTTTCCTGACAGACACTATTGCTTGAAGATACTTCTCACATCACTGTTGGTTAATTCATTCTGCCACACAACTGGTTTTATTTGGGATACAATCAACACAGAAGGAAGGCAAACATGAGTGGTTACAACATAGGCAGAGGTGCCCACTGATGGCAGCACCTAACAGAACAGGATTTGATCCCGAAGGTTTCTTTAAAAAAAAGACTGCATAGGGACTCGTACTGTGTATCTGACAAACTGCTCTGCTGTATAGTCATATAAGGCATTAATAAATTCAATTGTAAAAAAAAAAAAGGTGATTCTTTGAGGTTGCTGAAGCACTTTGTGTGTTAAACAGGAATCCACTCCTTTAATGGGATGTTTTTGCTACTTTTCTATGCAGAGGTGGGCAGCAGAAACGGACTGGCAGGAAGGTTCCAGAGTTCAAAATCCTATTGTCCTGAACTGGGACTAAAGCACTATTGCTTTTCAGAGACTGCATGTAAGTCTAAATGGTTTATTTTGGCCTTTATTTCTTTTAATTAAGAAAGGTAATTCCAAACTATGGATGTTGTTCCATGCCTGGAATCTTAAATAGCTTAAATACATATTTTGATACTGCCCATATCTGCTATTCCTTTCTAAACTTTCTCCAAGTCCACTGTCCCTTGAGTTTTTGGTTTTGACAAAATGTTGTAAAAAAGTAGTGATGGGCTTGAGTTGCCTTTTGGGAATATCTGTCTGTGGTTCCACTTCCCCACAGTGTCAGCTGTCCCCCAGGCCAGGACAAGGTGCTCTTTGGGGTGAGGGAGAAGCAGGGATGGGGAGAGGAGGCCAGAGTGAGCCAGGATGAACTTTTCCCAAAAAAAAAGCTGCATTTCCTGGTACTGGGGATTTTATGTTCTGCTTACAAGCAGCACGGACTGGCTGGAGGACACACACAGCCCTGCTATAGGGACATTCCAGGGATTCCTTTGGAGGCTTAGGATGCCCCTCCAGAACAGGAAATAGGGACTGATGGAGGCTTTCCTACCAGGCCGAGATTCTGGCTGGCCACTGCCTGTAGGAGTGTAAAGCACATTTTCCCAGAAATGGGGAGCATGCAGGAACACTTGGGGAATGGCTCCCTCAGTCTTGGTGTTAAAACGTCTTGAACCAAGTCTGTCCAAACCCTCTCCTCTCACTCACTGTTGGAGTTCAGCTTGCACTCTCTGCTGGCTGCAGGAGCAGCTGCCCAGGAACTGGAATGCCGTCACTTTGGCCTGCTGACAGCACAGAGCCGCTCGCTGTCCGAAACAGTGGGGAATTCACTTGTGAAGGTATAGAAACCAAGCAGAAACCAGGGATAATGTAAGTACCCAGCTGGAAAAGGTGAGAATGGTTTAGCCCTCCTCTGGGTGAGAGTCATAGCACCGTGTGTGGAAAGCAGGTGGGGGGAGGCAAAGCTGCCGCCCAAACTACTAGAAAATTATTCCAAGGCACTTCATGGATAGAAAATTCTGCCAAGTATATATATTTAAAAACAAAATGGACTTAAAAAAAAAGGTTACTTTGCTCCTTCAATTAATGAAAGCTGAAGGGTGGCCTCCCCCCTCCCCAGCCTGCTCGTTAAATGCTCCCAGCTTTACTGAGTGCACCAAATTGGAGTTTTAAGCAGGTGTGGTTAAAACCCACCCACTTCTTGAACTTTGTTCAAGCCACAAATTTGGAAATTAAAGGGCCCAGCCTTTTGTCAATGTTTTTTCCCTTTTCAGACATGGTTTGAACAACACAGTATTAGGCAAAAGCAGCTTTGTGAGTGAACTGTTCATCCCTTTGGGATCCCCAGGTTACCCTTCAAACCTCAGCTTCCTTCGCAAGGGCGTCGGGCTTTCCAACGCCAGCTCCCATTCCCTGTCAGTACGTTGGGATGAGTGATCTGGAAATGTCAGCCTGCAGCAGGGCTGGGATTCCTGCAGCCGGAGGGGCATCCCCAGCTGTCCCAGCCAGCGCAGCCCTCACCAGGGCAGGACAGCAGCAGCCAGAGGCTGCTCAGAGGCAGCGCCACACGAACACACTGTGGAGACAGGAGGGAGAGCAGGCATCGGCCTTCAGCACAGCCCAGTGAGACAGGAGCGGAAGATAAACACACTGGGTGTGAATACATTCTGTGTGTGTGTGTGTGCGTGGTGTGTGTGCGCCTCTGCAGCTGGGGGCTGTGTTTACTGTGTCTGAATGTGTCCTGTGTGTGTGCAGTGTGTATGTGTGCAGTGTGTGCACACTTTATGTGTCTCTGTGTGTGTGTGCAGAGTGTCTGTGTGTGCACCGTGCACGTCAGTGTTCTCTTTGTGCATCTCTGTGTGTGCCCTGTGGAGCTACAGTGTGTGTGCACTGTGTGTATCCACGCCTGCTGTGTGAGCACACTGCATGGCCATGTGTGCACACTGTGGTTGTGCACTGTGTATGTGCAGTGCATGTGTGGGGGGTGTCTGTGTGTGTCACATTACCGCGGCTGTGTGTGATTGTGTGTGTGTGTGTGACTCTGGTCTGTGTGCATGGCCCTGTGTGTCTGTGTTTGTGTGGCTCTGTGTGCTGTGTCCCTGTGTGCGTGTGTGTCTCAGTCTCCATCTGTCTGGCACTGGCACTGGCTCTGTCTCTGTGTGTGTTGTTCCCCGTGCCCCACTCCGGCCCCAGTTACCTGCAGTCGTCCCCTCCGGTGCTCACCACGAACTTGTCATCGTGCGAGAAGCGGATGTTGGTGACATGTGCCGAGTGCCCAAAGTACCGCTTGTGTTTGGCCTGTGGGACAGGACAGCAGCTCAGGGATGGCACCAGGCACAGTTCTGTGCCCACAGCCATCCTGAGCCCGAGGCCTTTTCACTCCATGGGGGCTGCCTGTGGATGGATTGTGCTGTTTGGATGCTGTAGGAGCTGCCCAGGGGACAGCCCAAGCAGCTTGGATGCTGTAGGAGGATGGATGACACTGGTTGGGTGCTGTAACTGGTGCTGAGGAGTTTGGGAAAAGCAAAAGCTGCTCAGATGAAAATAAAACAGGCACTTACAAATTTCTCTGTGCATGGGAAGTCAAACAGCTTCACCAGCCCGAAGTCGTCTCCCGTGACTATATTCAGGCCAGCGTGGGTCACACAGGCACAGTTGACATCTGCTTTATCTGCATTTCGTGGCCAGATCCCAATGACTTCATCTCCAAGAATGCTGTTCCAAAACCAAGGTAAATAAAAGACATTAGACCATAAGACTTAACTTGCTGCTGCTCTTCCACAGGGTGCTGAGCCAACACAGCTCAGGAATAAAAAATCCCTGCATTTAAAATAAAATTGTCCCCTCTAAATGATTGCCTTGAGCTCATCGTGGCCACACATCATTTTTGTGTGATTCTTAAGGCAATCTCTATCCATAAACCCTGAGGTTTATTTCCCATGAAACCATTGCCATCATTCTATGCCAGCATCTTCTGCAGCTCTGGTGTCTGTGAGCCTCCCCCCAGGATTTCTGAGTGCAGTGTTCCCTTAGCCATGAGTTCCTGAATGAGGGAATGCTTGTCTGGATATCGACTCTTTCTCAGAAATCAGTGTTCTGCCCCTGGCTTCAGTTCTCTGTAATCATTTACCCAGAGTCACTGACTGAGGCATCTGCCCCTCCCACCAGCTGTCAGGAGTCCTCAAGAATAGGGAATTTGGGGCGGATTTTTATGCCAGCAGAGCAGTCAGAGTAGGAGGATTCTCATTTACCTTCTCCTCGCCCTGCCTGGTTCTCACCCACTGTCAGCTCTCCCTTTGGCCTGTCCCACTTCTCACAGGAAGAGCACAGCCACAGTTCTGCAATGCTGGGGGGAGATTCCTGTGTTCATCCACATCAGGAAATGTATTCCAATGACACTCAAAACTCCTTAACACAATCAGTGCACATTTCCAGGCCTTCTGTGCTGCTGGTGTTTGCTGATGTGTGACAAGGCAGCCTGGAGGGGCCCGGAGGCATGGGAGGGGCCAGGGACAAGTGGCAACTAGCCACTGTGGCTCTGTGACAGCCCCTGGTGTAATTAGCACAGCACTAATTACTACAGACACCAAACAGCCAGAGCTGTGTGTAAAATCCCAAGGGTGTCAGGTGGAGCTCTGAGGAAGCAGAGCCCGGGTGCGCTCACAGGTTTGCCAGGCCCTGGGGACATGTCAGCATTTCCACACTCAAACCTGTGCCCTGGTCCCAGTTCTGGCCCCACACTCTCGTTGGGTGTTACCTGGTCCATGTGGCCCAGGTGATTTTCTCTATGACTGCAGGGTCTGTGATTTGCTTTCCCAGTGGCACCTCATGAACTTGACGCTTGTAGGCTCCTGTGGATACCTGAGAGTGGAAAAGGAAAAGCCTGGAAACTCTGCTATAAATAACATATTTTTCTTTAAGATTTCCAGCAGTCTCACCAGGTTTTATGAGGAATTAAACATCTAGGGATAACATTTCTCTTTTTTCCTCATTAGCTGGAATTCAACATGTGCCATATGAAGGAATAACAATGTCACAGGATGATGATGGAAGGAGGTGTTCAGAGCTGACAGATTTTCCTTCACTTCTATACTTTACTTTATCTCAACCCAATTTTACTAAATTGGAAACATTTCTAAAGGAAACCCCCCAAATTAACCCAGCTCTCACACACATCCCAGGCTCAGAGAGGAAGAGAACTGCTTTTGCATGGTTATAATCCACAATTTCCTTTTCAGTGTTGTACCTGTTCCATTAACCTGGGATAATGCTTTGCTCTTAGCACAGCTCATGCCTCCATCTCCTTATGGTGGCACAAGAAATCCGAGCACTCCAGGGGCTATCCCAGACATACCTGGATATACCTGCTGTCTGCAGAGAAGTCCATCTGTATGACAAAACTGGCAATGTCCTTGCAGTAGCCAATTCGGTTTAGGGTCGTGCCTTGAGTGAGATCATAAAAATCCACAGTATGTTCTTGTGAGCCCACTGCCAAAAACCTGTTATCTGGGCTGATTCTAGACAATGAAACATGGAGAGGGGATGTCACTGCCTGTTGTGGTGCAAGATTTGATTTTGTTTTTCATGCTAACAGTAACTTTGTTTACTGGAAAACATGAAAAGTCTTCTATTGACAGCAAGACAGAACTCAAATGAAACCTTGTTGCTTAACAGCAGAGGAAGACTAAAGATATCTCTAACAGTGGGCAGGGTTAGATGGGATATTGGGAAGGAATATTGTGAGGGTGGGGAGGCCCTGGCACAGGCTGCCCAGAGAAGCTGTGGCTGCCCCATCCCTGGCAGTGTCCAAGGCCAGGTTGAACGGTGCTTGGTGCAACCTGGGATAGTGGGAGGTGTCCCTGCCATGGCAGGGGGTGGCACTGGATGAGCTTTAAGGCCCCTTCCAACCTAGACCATTCCATGGCTCTCTTCTATATTGTTTGTAGTTAAGTGATGTTAATATTGCACTCACATAAAGCCACAGCACAGTGTGCAGAGTGACACTAATCCTCTGGGAGTCAGTGACAGAAACTGCAGTTTGGAAAATTAATTCCCATAATCACAGCTGTGCAGTGTGGATGTAACTGAATTCATGCACCACCACAATGCCCCCCTCCAGCTCACACAGGTTTCAATAAACATGGACTAAGAAAACCTCTGCAAATGCACCTGGGACTCGATGGCCATTTCCTTGAGCCAGAGCCGTGTATTTTGAGCACTTCCTACCTGATGTCCTGAATTGCAGACTTCCTGTCCCGCTTCTTGCCCCACACCTTGAGGCTGTTGACCAGCAGGACGACGAACTCTCCGTTCCTCATGCCGATGGCCACCATCTCGCCGTCGGGGCTGTACGCGGCGCAGCGCGCGGGGTGCCCCAGGCTCACCTTGTTCACCAGCTTCTGCGGGGACACACGCAACAGGCTCACACCTCCCCAGCACACGGAAAGCTTCCAAACACAAAGTATAAAACTCGCTTAATTCAAAACAAATCATCTCTGTTTCCCTCTAAACATAAACCTGAAATGTCACACCGAGACTCGCATCCCACCAGGCATCTGTCACTAAGCAGACTTCAAAATCGAGATGTGATTCAGATGGGGGCTTCATGTTTGCATTATTTTGTAGGGTGACATCCAGTTTCACACCAGACGAAGGTCTGTTTAGCAGAAAGAGCTGAAAAACCAATTTCCTACTTTGTTTCAAAGGTGACTTTGACAGCTGCAACAACTGCTGACTGGCACAGAGCTTTCCCATTTCATTGGATATGTGAAAACATCCTAGAAAGCTCTTACATTTTCACCTAGCTGGTTGTATTTATAATATATTAATTTTCCTCATTAAAAATTACCCTTGTCAGCTCAGGTAGCAACCTTGTGAAAAGGTTTATGCTGGCTAAAATGAGCAGAAACCTTTCTGGTAGGTTTTTTTTATTAATGTTTTATTCGTTATTTTTTAAAATGGTTGTTGTTAGTCAATCTGACTTGGAAAAACCCCTGAGGCAACATGCTGAGCTCCAAAGAAAGGCTCTGAAGAGGAGGGATCCATGCCTGCCAGGAAGGTGGAATGATGGGCAGGGGCTCTGTGTGTGACGGCACAATTTGTGTCACCCGGACTGGCAACATGGAATTAAAATGCCTCCTTGATCCCCCAGCCTGCAGATTTAGATTAAAATAAGCAATGCCCAACAAGAGGCACTCCAAGGGCAGGTGTGCTGGTGAATCCCCGCATTCCTCTGGGAGTGCTGGCTGTGGGACAGCCCAGCACCTCTCCCACAGCAAGGATTCGCCTTTGCACTCACAGCAAGGCAAGAACTGGGGCGAAACAGGACCAAACCCTGCTCAGGACAGAGGCAAAATCCTGCTCTCATTCCAGGGCTGCTCAAAGGCACAGGTGGAAAATGGATGCTTGGATAAAATGTTCATTTTTAATCACACACCTTTACGTTCACGGTACTCACTTTGTCCGACAGGTCCCAGATCCTGGCTGTTCCGTCGTTGCTTGCAGAGATAAATATGTCTTTGGAGGGGTGAGTTGCCAAGCCCCAGATTTCCCCTTCCATGTGACAGTCAATTAACAAGTTTGAGGCAGCATTTTTTTCTCCTACTTCAAGGATTTCTCCATCTTTCGTTCCCACTAAGATTTTCCCCTGTTTGTAGCCAAAGAAAAAGAGTGGAGACAGATGGTCAGTGTAACAGTAACTGCCATGGTTTAAACTTCCAGGGCTTTCTTAGCAAATACTTGGAAAAAGCATAAACAGAGGAAGTTTGGAACTGGTTAATGGCTACTTGGATTGGAAATACAAAACAACATTCTTCAGTGGTGGTGTTATCAAGGAATGTGTCAGATTCCCAGGCAAAGTGAAACAGAGACCATCCCTGGAGCGGTCGGCTGGACAGGTCCATCCTGTGCAGCATCACGTGCTCCTTTCTCATTTCCAGTTTAAACACTTGCTCAGGAGTGACTGCAGCAAGTCAAATTACTCCATTATTTCTCCTGTGTTCCACTTTACCAAAGCTCAAGGTCTCTCAGTAACTCCCAGTGGGGGTTTTGTGACTTTGAAAGAACCAGCGGAAGCTGTGCTCCGCTGTGCCTGGGGAAGCAGCTGAGCTGTGCCCTCTGCCCCCGTGGCCCCGGCTGCCCCGGAGGAAGGGCCGCTGCTCACCTTGCCCCGGCACACGGAGCGCACGCACTCGATGAGCTGCCCGGTCTCCAGCTGGAAGGCTCGGCACCGCTTCATCTCCTGGTCCCACAGCTTCACTGCTCCCCCCTCCTTCGTGCTGCAAAGGAGGCCTGGTGTCACCTGGATGGCTCCTTTGCACATGGAAATCCCACCAATCCCACCAGTACTTTTCTGCTTAAATCACAAAACATACATTGATCCACCCTCCACTCTATATAAGGACACTTCTCTATGATGCAATGAGAAGTAAGTAACAAAAAACTAAATGCTTTCACACTTCATGTTTTAAACAGCACCATAATTTGTACAAACCAAACTGTTCTCTTGTCACTGATCTCAAACCTCTGTTTCTTGGCAAACATGTTACTTGTGGTAACCCCAAGATGTGCAGCATCTCCACTGGGAGAGGCTGTCTGTAGTTTGACAGAACTAACAAATGAAGAAAACTCCACTTATGGCAGGAGCTCAGGCAACAAGGACCTTATCCAGGTGTTTGGACCAATCCCTAAGAGGTTCAGAGTGTCCTTGGCATGGAACATGTGTGTGTGGAACCCTCAAGTGTCCTCCTTTAGTCCTTCACTTACTGAGCCATCTGGGCAGGTTGTGCAAAATTGAGAGTGAAACTGCTACAGCACAGAGACCGTTCACCTCTGGGGTGCTGGATAAATAATGAAAACAAAAACCACACAAGAGAGACAGAAGTTGGGCACTTTAGGAAGATTCTGCGTCTTACGGCCTCTCCTTCCCTCCGGTGACAATGAGCCCGTCCCGCAGAGTCGTGTACATGGTGAACACTGGTCCTGTGTGAGCTTTGGCCACCAGCCTGACCAGGAAATGATCCTTCCACACGTAGACATCTCCATTTATGGCACCAGTGAAGGTGAGGTTATTCTGCAACAGACAGCAGCAACCTCTGCTACAACAGACACCTCGGTGTTTTTGTTCAGCTTCAAGTAAAATTCTTTAAATTAAATTTACAAGTCCTTAACAACCACACTGGACTGTCACCATTGGTGGCACCACTGGCATGTGTCACACCACATACTATTAGCAGAAAAAATGATACACAAAGTAACAGATCGTGGTTTAAGTTAAACAGCTAAATAACCAGCAAAAAAAAAAATAAAAGCCAGGGCAGTAGGTGTGCACGAAACTTAATAGAAGATATTCAGCCACTTGTGTTCAGGAAATTTAAGGAAGGATCTCAAGGTGCACAGGTTTTAAATCCACATTTCACTAACAAGTGCTGGTTGGATTTCAGCAAAGAAAACTGACCCTTGCAGATTTAATACAAAGGTAACCTAAAATCCCATAGCAGGTAATTTGAACTCACTGCTCCAAAGGCAACAGAAAGCATGGTCTGCATTTTGGCATCTTCCATGGAACCAATGACTCCTTTCTTGTAGAGCAAAGCACTGCCAGCCAAGGTCCAGAACTTCATGTGTTTGACCCCCACGGACACGAACTGAGTGTCGGAGTCTGGGCGGAACTCCACAACAAAGATCCTCTCCAGGTGTCCACCCCTGCTGGCAACTTTAGCCCCTGGTTTAATTAGGAAATCATAAAAATAAAGCTGAATTTACCTGAGAAATTAAAATCTGATATGATTTTATCAAATAAGTCGAGCTGGTATTGGATTAGAGATCTGGATCCCAGATGCTGAAAGCTGCAAATCCCAGCACTATTTAGTGTATCAAACATCTTAATGCAACCCCCAAGGTCCCTGGTTATTCCATTGTTTCCCACAGATTTAGGAAATGCAGATTTAAGGCCTTCATAACACAATTTGTCTCCTGGGTCAGTGAGAACACAAGAGAAATGTTGGATATCATCTGGTGAAAAATGCACAGGGACACACTAATAGGCTGAGGCACTTTTTCTCTCCCTTCTACCATTTCCAAAGATAATTATTTTCTGGAAATTACTTCCCAAAGGCCTATCTCCATCATAGTATTTCAAGTGTTTTAGGAAAGAAAAGCAGTAATTCTCCTTAATTTCATGTAATTATACATTAAGCATCATTCTTTCCTTAATTTCCACTTACCATAAATGTTTAAAACTTCTTGCCCATATTTTCTAGCCCTTTGCCATTTTTACCTGATTAGCTGGGATACTCAGAGTGAGGACACAGAAGTCCAAAGACGTGAAAGGCAAAGCAAATCATTGTGCACAGCTCTGCTGGGCTGAAGGAACACAATTTCCCCCTGGGTTTTACCTTCTTGCCACCTCCACACGGTGATGGTGTGTTCTGGGTCGACTCCCACTGACACCAGAAGTTTGCCAGTGGCACTGAAGTTGACGTAATTGACCCCTTTGGTGTGGAAGCAGCGCAGCATGGAAAGGGTTTGCTTGCTCATGGCATCCCATATATGAATTGTGGGGGTTGTACCTGCGGGCAGAGAGAGGCATTAAAAGTGAATTAATTCTGGAAAGCTTCAGCGCAAACCAGGCATTTTGCAAGAACATTTAACCTGAACAGACATTAGTTGGGGGGTTGGATTTGTCTGAGGATTAGCACTACTGGAAAACAAAGAGAAATCAAAATAGCTTGCAAAACACGGGGGGGGGAATCATTGTAGTCCATGAAGTCAGACAAGTTCTAAAAGAACAACATAACATTCATGAAGAGCCTCATGCAAAAGAAATTGCCTGCAGATGTTTCACTTGTATCCATGGTTCACACAGATACAACGAGGCAACATGGAACTCGTACAGGACTGCTAAATTCACAAACAAATCAGCCTTACCTGGGAATTCTGTCATGTCACCTGCATTGTGAGAGCAATGGCAAATGAGGAAGCACCAAGGGAAAACAATAGGTGAAATAAGTCATGTGTCTCGTGCTGAAGTGCCAGCATCAGCACCAGAAGGAAAACAAAATTAAAAACTTGGAAATGGATATGGATTAAATCAACAAAACAAATAAGCAGGAATATTGTTGAAGTTTTTTGGGTATATTGGCTTTTATACACAAATATTGCAACAATATTTAGTACTTCTAAGTTTTAAAAATGGTATCTAAAAGAAATGCTAAAGGCATGCAGGTTTTAAAAATTATTAGATTCAAAAGTGGAGTGAATCTGTAGGTACACAAAGTATCAGCCAAACTCAGAAGCACTGATCTCCCGGGGCCCAGGAAAAGGGCTTTGAGCATTTTCATGTCACAGAAATCAGCACTTTGCACAGCTCTGGCACCACGTGTGGGTTTGGGTGCTCCCTTCACATTCCAGCTGAAGTGACCGTGCTCAGTACAGGCAGCAGAGGGTTTGTGTTTGTCACTGTGTTCATCACTACCGTTCCCTGCCCCCTGTTAAGTGACTCCTGTCCTCCAGTTATGGATTCCATTCTCCTTCCGGAATGGTCTGAGGAGACGTTCTGACCCCGTTCTCCTCCATAAAGTTAATTATTCCAGCACTAAGCTGAAAGGCAGCAGATCCTTCTCAAGGCTTGGGACAACTCATCCTGCATTCCCCATGCAATGTTTACTCCTGCAGAAGGTCCTAGGGAATCTGGCAAGACTCTCCATGTAAATAATAAACACACAAATACGTATGGATTCCCAACTGTCCCCTGATACATGTCCTAACTTCTGCTGAGATCTCACTGTTTCTGGCCTTTTCTGTACAGCTCCTGTATTCCTGCAGAGAAAATGATGCTCAGTGTATTCTCACTGCTAAACAGTGCCTTGGACACAAGAAGGAAAGAAGAAATTCTATAAATCAGATGATTGAGATGATTAGGCAGTTTATCAAATCTTGCCTTGTGAAATACGATTACACAACAAAGAACTCTGAAATCCATTCACTCACAATCAGAGATGGAATTGAAATCCTAAGTAAACCCTGGAGCTTGATTACTTATTCAAAATCAAACAAAAAGTAAAAGTCCTCCACAGAAAAGCCCCAAATAAGTCAGGGTCCTGATAATTGTGAGTAAAGCTTTGCTGTGGGGGTCACGTACCGATCTGGCTGGTGGCCACCACGTTCTTGTACTTGGGGTGCTGGTTCACTGTCAGGCACAGGATGTCATCAGTGTGCTCCAGGTAGAAACTCTGGCTGCCTAATGACATCCAAACAGGACTTGAGTCACCACAGGACCGAGGAAGGAGCCCACACAGAAGCACAGACTACTGGGCAGCTTGTTACTACTCCCCAGGGGGCGTGGGGGGCACTAATGCTGCCCATGGCTGCTCTGCTCTCATTCCCAGGCACTCTTCCCAAAATGCGCCATGGACACAAGCATCAACACACAGAGGTGGATACAATATTTGGGAAATTTTCTGTATGTCCAGGGAATCAGCCCAAGAACAGCCTGTAGCCACCATAACTGCAGGAAACACCAAAACTGCCAATGCAAAGCCCAGGCTTCCCAGTGAAATCCCAGTGAATTGAGGCAGTGAGTGGGAAGCCAAGTGGAGGCAAAGCCCTCCCAAGGGAACAGGCCCAGAAAGGAGAGATGGGGCCATGCTTGTTTCCCAGCCCACAGGTCAGAGGCTGCACTAGGACTGGAGTCCCCAAAGGCCACCAGATCTGACAGCTTTTCCCCCTGGGCCCTACCTCAGCAGCAGAGCTGCTGAGTGCATAGCTGGGACCATATGGGAAAAAATCAAGTCAAAATTCCTTTAACTCCTCTCTTTTCCTGAGAGACATGAAGGACACAGAGATGTTGGTGCCACAACTTAGGGCCAGATAGATTTTTGGTGGTTTTTCTCCTTTGCATTACCCAAAAGGCAGGGAATATTTCTGTCCCCTCCAAAGAGCAACTTGCTCAGGCTGCATTGCACCAGAACGTGCCCTTCCCTGGAGCATGGCTTTGCTAAAACAACTCAAAATGAAATTATGGATGTTACAGCTTCTCACATTTTTGGGGGTACTGGTCACTTCACCAGCCAGGCTCTCTCCTGCTGGGAGAGAAAGCCATTCCCATACCTTCAGCCACAGGATGAGAACCTGCCAGTGACACACCAGCCACCTACAGTGGGTTTGTGCTATTGTATCAAGATGCAAAATGTGGGAAAGTCACAGGAATATTAAAAAGTTCAGACTTTCGATTAAAAATATTTTCCTTGCAAAGCATTTTCTTATCTCCAAGTAGTGTTTCAGGTGGAATTACCAGTAGAGAGGTTTTGGACAATGCCTGCTGCAGCTGTGTGGAAAATAATGTCAGCACCATCGTTCAGGTAATGGAGGTTGTTGCGACAGTCAAATCCTCTGTATCCAAACACATGGTCTAAAGCCAGCTCCTGCTCCAGGAATACAAACAGATTAAGAGTGAAATGAAAGAAGAAACAAGGAGATTTCAGAGTCTGGACCGCTTAAGAACGATTCTAAATTACACAACTACAAATATCTTGTAGGGGCAATAGAATAATAAAACAATAATTAGCTATCCCCATTCTGCTCATTTATTGAGGTATTACATTATCATAGGCTATCAACAGCCTTTAATTGGTCAACTAAAGCACTGCACTATTTTTTTTTTTATTATTATGGGGGCTATAAATGCGCTCTGGTTCTGTAAATTTTCATTCCAAACAGATACAACTCACAGAACAGGCTTGGTTTTATTACTCTTCCCATCACAGTTTAGTATTTCTATAGGGTATCAGATATTTTAAAGGACATACTTGCAGAGTTTTCAAAAATCATTCTCATAAACTACCAAATTTCCACAGACCAAATTCTGATCTTAAAGTCCTTAAAGGAAGCCAGGGCAGGCCGTAAGTAACTCTGTAATTAAGACATTAATCAGAGGTGTAACTGCAGCTTACAACGAGCAGTTGCCAAGGAAATTTCCTCCAGGAACCGAGGATGGTTAATGGATTGTTGTTACTGCCTTGGAGCCCTGAAGCCAGACTTAATGACTCTCCCAAACACAATCACAGCTCGCTGGGAACAATCCCAATTAGCCACAGACCAAGTATTGCAAACTGCCCACAGGTCACAGAATATTCCTTGTTCTGCATATTAGGTAGGAATTCAAACAAGTTGTCTGGGGAGAAAGGGAAGTTCCAAAGTCAATGAGCAAATTCCATAATTCAAAATCCCACACAGGATTTTTCCTGGGCCCAAGTGCTGGCCCTGGCTGTACCTCCCTTGGGACTGAGCAGTGAGCACAGGAATGAACACACTCTGTGATTGTACCTGCCCTTCACTAAGCCACAAAATGGATTTCACCCAGCCATGTTACTTTTAAAGAAATTAAAAAGGTATTAATCCTGACCTCAACCAGTTTCTTTTTTTTGTTGACATTGTTCTTTCGCAGTTTCTCAGGCTGAGGAGCAGCTCTGCTCACTGGTGGCCTGAAAAGAACATTTTAAAAAAAGAGACAATCAATATGTTTGAAAGTAAAATACAAGCTTCAGAATCACAGCATGTGTGAGCAGCAAATGGACAGTAGCCCCCTGTATGAGCTTTTTCCAGAGTTGTAAAATAAACTGTTTAAAATCCTACACTTTTTGATAGAAAGAGCAGAAACATTGATGTAGACTTTGCGGATGAGTGGCAGAACAAACAACCTTACACCATTCAAAAGACCCCAAAACATAATGATTTAAATCCATGGAAAAATCCTTGACATGAAATAACGGTAAACTGGTGCTTTCAGAAATGATCTACAGTAATTTCTGCAGCTGGCAGTTGACCTCTGCCCAGCCTTGCTTCTTCTGAGAAGGCCCATCCCAAAACCTTGACATGGCTTCAATAAAATCTTCTCAAAATCATATTAAAAATAAAATGGTTGCATTTAAATGCA
Organism: Corvus brachyrhynchos; assembly: GCF_000691975.1. Lineage (NCBI taxonomy): Eukaryota > Metazoa > Chordata > Aves > Passeriformes > Corvidae > Corvus > Corvus brachyrhynchos. The sequence continues at coordinate 6,348,872 of NW_008240228.1, forward strand.
CAAGTCATTCATCCAAGGGAATTTAGGAGACTAAGGCCAGCAAAGCTTTTTTATATAATTACAGTTGCTAAAAGTAGCTAAAGAGACAAATGCAGAACACAGGCTGAGATGAAATCTGATGTGTGCAAATGGTCTGTAAGGCCAGATAACCTCTGCTGCTGCTATTGATCTTGCTGGGAAAAGAGGGACAGAGCTAAGGGAAGCACTTGGAAAGCATTCCCAGGGCTTATGATTCCAGAAAAATGTGACCTTGCTATTACATTCCATACGCTGTGAAAGTTGTTCCTGTCCTGAGACTGTAACTACCAGTAATTCCCATTTTGCAAAAAATTAATTGGAGAAGAATGAATTCCCTTTTGTGTATAGGGAGCTGCTTTTTCTGGAGCTGGATTTTTCATGGAAGGTATTAAAGGCACAGTGGGGACTGAGCACTGTGGGAATGAGCAGCAGGAAAACCTGAGCTCTGAGACAGAGCACAGCTGGAGATAACCAATCCAACCCACTTCTCAGGCACACCAAGGACCAACAAGCACATCAGCAGGTGACCCGTGACACAAAGAGAGTGAAAGAGTTACCTTGATCCCCTTGTAAGCAGCAAATAAAGCCAAGCAAGAAACTTAATAGAGTTTAGGTGTCACTTCTGAGCACAAGACTCATGCACAAGCACTTTCAGAGCGCAGCAGTCATTCCTTGGGCACAACACGTGCTATCCAAGCATGCCAGCAAGAACTAAAACAGAAACCAAAGAGTGCCCCAGTCCACAGACCCGGAAACATCGCACCTGGCATCCCTGGGCAGACTCGGAGCTAAAGATCCTACGGGATGGAGGGGAAAGGGAAGCTACATCCGAGCTTCCTGTCCACTTTGCACCGGAGCAGAACGGGACTCCACGGCTCGTTTACTTTCAGGAGCCACACAGAGAGGAACTGGTAGGAAGCTGACAGTCTCCTTAGCACTGCTGAGATTGCACACAATGGATGATTGTTCTCTATCCCAGTTCAGATGCAATTTAGCCCACGATTGCTGTGGGGAGGCCAAGTCACTCCCAGGACAGCCTGTCCTGCCTTGTCCGCAGGAACAAGTACCTTTATTTCCTCAGAAAGTGGTCACTCGTGTCCCCTAGGGTGACCCTGGGTGGAGCAGGACTGAGCAGCGGTGCTGTTACCGGCAGGGAAGGGACAGGGGAAGTTATTACAAAACAAAATAAATTATTTCATTTCAGCCCAGATTTATGAGGGCCTCTGAATTGGCACTTAGGAAAAGAATTGTTTTCTTGTATGCTTTTTTCTGTTTTAGTATCATTTCGAACTGGATCATTTCCACATTTCTTTACCTAGGAATATCAAAGTTTATGACAAGAGCAAGCCAAAATACTTCACGAAAGCAAGAGAGCACTACCACTGTGACATGCTTGATAGTCACTAGATTGTAAGCATGAGGCTTAATTTGGAGACACACATACACAGATACTTTTATAGATATTTACTCACAGCACACACAAGCACAGATGTTGTGTGCATTGATATATACATAGCCATGTATATATACACACGTGTGCATTCACTGCCTCATCACTATCTCAATAAAACAAACAAAGCAGCACATTTTTCACATTTTAAAAGTCATTTCACTTTTAACAAGCCTGTGACTACACCTAATTTGTTTTGATACAGAAGGTGACACTGCCAAGACAAGAAATTTGCACTGCAGCAAACGACATCCCTTTGCCCTGTTGGACCTGTGCAACCTGCATGGCACATTCCCAGCAATCCAGGCCTCTGCTGGGCTCCCCATCAGTACTTACTTGACAATTCCCTGCCTCCAAAGGACAGCAAGTTAAAACATAACACAAGCATTAACGGTTTCTTTGCAGCAGTTTAAAACAAACGCGCTTAGATTACGTTATGGGATGGAGCAGTTCCGGGAAAGATAAGACACAGTCAGACATTCGAGGGTCTCAAGTTCTTTGGGCACTGTGAATACAGCAGAGAAGATTTCTGTTACTCATGGCAGTCTTGAGGATGTTCTCACACGAGTACACACAGGTGTCAGACAGGGATAGAACTCCAGACCCACAGCGACAAAACCTCAGCACCACCTTCATGCAGAAACGTGAAAAGGTGTGAGTGAACATTCCCTCCAGCCATGGAGGGAGAGGAGCCCAGTCAGGGGTGGGGTGGACAGGCAGCACCAGGATGGAGAACAACAGGTGGACACTACAAGAGCTGGGCTGAGGGAATGGGGTTTTGGAAGTGTGAGGCACCTTGAGGGAGAAAAGAGATGGGATCTTAAAGAACAGGGCCAAACTATGGAGGGGGGAGAAGAAGCTACATTTGTTCAGATGGAAAATAAAGGAGAGAAAAAGCAGATCAAAAACTGTTATGATAAATTCTGTGAGGGAGGGGATATAACCAACTCCTGTTTCCAGGGCACAGGCCATCACTGCTGTCTGGCTGGAGATGCTGCCTGCAGTGGGAATAAACTGGGGAGAACACAAGCATCCTGCTCAGAGGCCGGTGGGAACAGCAAGGGAACTCCAGAAGCAGCAGCACGTGAAAGGGGCCAACAAGGTCTGGAGCAGGGACAGATGGACAGGAGTGTCCTGCCACCCAGAAGGTGACAAAAAGCAGGAATGGGTAGGGAAAAGCTTAGAGCACAAAAGGGAGACTGATATGGATTTACATGGCTGCAAACTGGAGAGGGAACACACTTGGATCTACACAAACATGAGCAGGACTGCTCCTGAGAAGAGAAAGCAAGGTTCAAGGAGAGGCAGGGTAGTAGGGTTGGGTAATAGAACAAAAATCCAAGATTTAAAAAATATACTTTTCATTTCAGAAAATATGCAAAAGCAGCTTTAAAAAGTGCCTTTTTTAAAAAGTCCTGCCCAGTGACAGGAGAGGACTCCCAAGTGCCCCCAAACTGCTGAGAAATTCCCTGAGCTTTTTTTAATCCCTTCCTAGAGAAGGGATTAAAAGATTTTGTAAATTCTAAAGCCTTGTATGTAAAACTCCTATGTATGTTGGAATGGGAAAATCCAAGTTTTCCTGCTGTTACTTTTTCTTAACACTTTGTAGCTATCATAAGACAACAAAAAGAATAGGATTCAACATGAAAGTATCTCACTCTCAAATACAGCAGATCAGAGCAAAGCTCAAACAGAACCAGAGAGAAACATCAGTGGCAAACTGAATTATTTTTTTAAAGCACTGAAAAAGCCTTACATGGTTACAATACTTATAACTTCACGTGTATGCTGATACACTCTTTAAAAAAAGAAAAATTTAAAAAAAATCAAAAACTACTGCAGGACTTTGATAGGGCCAGCCATTGTCACAGCCTGTCAGGGCAGCTGGTCACTGCTGCCCAGGTCATTCCAGCCCAGTGTCCAGTGAAAGGAGCACTCCAGCAATTAGTAACGAGGGCAATCACTTTGGAATGAAACCTGAGGGCCTTTGCTCTGGACACCCTGGGAAGTTGTTCCCTAAACAACTCCTGTACCACAGACCGGCCCTGCTGCACCAGGACCTGCTTTCCCTCACACTCTGGACTCTCTGGACATGCTGTCCCTCACACACTGGAGGAACAGTCTTTTCTAGTTGTTTTGGTATTCCCTGCATAAGTTTCAGTACGTTTTGCAGCTGTATTGTGTAAATAAAAACATTGAACCAATCGTATATGGCAGATCCCCCCTCTGCATGACAAAACACAAGAAACACGGCTTTTTCCATCAGTCCTGGACTACTTCTCAAACAACAGCCCTCAGAAAAGCTGAATATTTCACATCACCCTCAGTGCAGAGAGCACTCAGGTTCGGAGACAGAAATGTTGGAAACACACGGCAACGTTGGCATCCCTCAGTTCAACCCCCCCCGAGTGTCACACAACCAGAGAAGACCTTTGGGCCAGCTCTGTGCTGACCTGTGGGAGCAGTGAGATTGACTCTGAGTTCAGCTGCTTGGCAGGGACTGACAAATACCAGTCACAATGTGTACAAGCCTTGGGGACAACTGGGATGAAAGCAGCAGGCTGTCAAATGCATTCACGGTGCATTAACTTGACATAATGCTGCTGAGAAAGTAAAAGTGAATATTCCAAAGGATGCACCTCATGCTCAAAGAGTGGCTTTCTGCCGGAATAAGCCCAAAGTTATTTTCTCCACTCCAAGGATGTGTTTTTCCAGATACATTTTGAATAGTCCCCACCTACACATAAATACAACACAGATTCACACTCAAAACTTTTGCACTGCACCCACAGACGTGTGTGTGTAAAGGTACAGGAACCAAGGCTGTAACCATATGTCTAATCATTCACTTTATGGTGCAAAGGCTTGTGGGGGCTATTTTGAAAACTTAAATAAGTCAGTTCATATCGTTTTAGAGAAATCAATAATCTAAAGAGTAACATTTGAACAGAAAAATCCAAGATATTTAACTTCTCATCTTTATCAGGACACATGATTATACATGAGGCAAACACCATGATGGAGACCAGGCTCTGAGGTGGGTAATTCATGGAGAGTGAGACAAGCCAGGATGCTGAGAAAACAGAAAACCGGACAAACATGCTAATGCTGCTTTTTGTTTTTCTACACATTCCACCTGCTTTGAAGGAGTTCCCATCACCAGGGCTCATGTGGAGTCATGCAAATTGAGCCAAAGGAGAGCTGCAGACGCAGGGGGTGTGTTAGGGGTTAGTAGGAGGCCAAATGCAAACAGATCTTTGCCTTTAGGATTAGTAACATCAATACAATCATCAGCAAGCTCATGTTACTTCTCATCATATCAACTCTTGGTTAAAACGGTCCCAATTCAAAAACTGGCCCTTTTCTGAAATAGCACAATTCCTCTGTGACACAGCAGAGCTTACAATTGTCCTGGATTGTCTGGGACAGTCCCACCAGTGGCCAGGGGGTCCCGAGGAGTGGGAGCGCCGCGCTGGGAGCTCCCACCCCGCGAGACTGGTCCTGCAGCCCCTCTCGAGGGCACCCCGCTCCTGCACCACGGGCACGGCAAGGGGTGCCAGCCAAAGAGGCAGAGAGGGAGAGAAGGGGGGAGCAGAGGAGGGAAGACATAGAAAGGGAGAAGAAAAACAACAAGGTCGGGGAGAGGAGAGAGAAACAACAATCGATTAATGATCTTAACCAAACGCACCAATACAACTGCAAGACATTTTAGAACTGTCCCTCAGCCTCAAGTCTCCTGCCACTTTGCCATCCTAAAGCTGTAGCTGCTGATAGAGACAGGAAATGTTGGATTCCCCCAAAAATACCAGGCCGTGATTTGATTCAAATCCTGCAAGTAAAATCTATCATGTAACTTCTACACTCCTCCAAGATACTTGCAGAATCATGATTATTTTAATTACGTTCAAGTTAGACAGGAAAAATGAATTTCATCAAGGGCTCTCCTTTTCTAAGGGAAAACCTTATTATTACTCCTGAGTTTGTATAAATCATTGTACAGTTCAGCTCCCAACCCTACACTTGCAATCTTCTCAGGAGTCCCATCACAGTTCCCAAGACCAAACTCCTCCTGAATCAAACAATGATTTGTTCTTTCTAGAGAAATAAGTTACCCGGAGTTTTTCAGATTCACCACTTTCTATTAGAGAAACACAGAGTCCTGCAAGCTTATTCCAGCAAACAGAAAGATTAAACAGATGGACCTGTCTCAGAGGTGCCACATGGCACCTTTGAAGCGTGTTTGATTATGTAAGCTGGAAAATAACTTCAGCAACAGTTTACCCTCTAAGCATTACTATTAAAAGAAAAAACCCCAGTGAGCTCCAAGCCTTTGCCCCCAAGGAGCAGCTCAGAGCAGCAGCCCCAGCTATTCCTACTTCTTGCTTAAACCCAAAGCTTGCTTTTTCTCTTTTTTTTTTCCTTTCCTTAATTTAAACTTGCTTAATTCCGAGTTTCTTCTCACTACACCTTCACAATTTTTCCTTTCTCAGACTCACAATGAAAACACAGCACAGGGGACACTTCCAAGATCCTCACTGCATGTTGCAGTGAAGGGAGCCAGCAGTTTTCCAGGCCTTGGGATTAACTCACGGTTTCTGTCCTAAGGGGCCTGCCAGCTTGTCCCACAGTTTTCAGCATGTGCACAGTAAGTCACAGTAAGTTACCAACACCAGAGTATTCCGTGCACAAAAGCCATTAAGTGCACAGTCACTGGGTCTTCAGACAGACGTATGGCAATCACAAAGGGAAAAATTTGGAATACTTCCTCCAGAAAATCTTCCTCCTCAAAAGCCTAACAAGTTTCCCCACATGCCTGCCTGAAAGAGAATGCGACACATCCTCTGGGTTCCCCTCTTCAAACCTGGAGGGACCGGGAGAGCTACTTCAGCTGTGCCTTGGCAGAAAATTTAAAGCTTTGGGAGCTGCCTCCAAGATTCCTTGTTGCCACTTCGCTCAGCCCTGTGCACAGAGATTTCAAGACTCCACAGCCTCAAGACCTGCTGACTTGGGCCTTGATTTCCCTCAACATTTAGGATTTCTCTGAACACCAACAGTTGAGTACTTGCAGACTTTCCATTTCACCTGGCTTGATCGACTGTCACTTCGGACCCTTGGAGGTGCAAAGAAAAGCCAGCCCAAGGATTCCAGAACTCTGTCATGGGCAGACAAACCCTTTTCCAGCTGCTCTGTTCTTTTGTGTTCTCAGAAGAGATGGAATCTGGCACAGGTATGAAGCTTCCCTCACACTTAATACGTCTTGTCAGAGAAGACAGCTTTAGCCTGAGGCACTCACAACTGGCAGTGCCAAGATTCTGCAGGAATTGTGCACACATTGTACCACTGTGACCAGGAATCGCAGTCTTGCAGTAGCCAACACATCAATCCCATCTTACTGCACCCAAAACACAGCACCTTTCACAGCTTAAGGCCCTATCCAAGTACAACACCCTCAGAAAGCACAGTTTTGCTGGCACTTCACCATAAAGTTGCTGCTTCTGATTATCTCCCTATAAAGTGTCACTATTTGTATTTATCCCCTGAAGAAAGGGAAGTCAATTTATCTTTGCCTAATGACTGACATATGAAAATTATGGGGTTTGTTGTCAGATTTATCAAAACAGCAAATTCCAAATACCAAAGGTGTGATTGTACTGAAGCAGCTGTAATTTAAAAAGAATATAAAAATGTGCACAAAAGCTGTGACCCTCAAGCAGAAAAGATGGCAAGGACAGCGATAAGGGTTTATTTTTAACCTAGTTTAGAATGAAGCACAAAACTGTTGATGACACAGAGACAGCAAGAAGAACAAAGATAGGGAAAATTTTAAGACCTTGCTTTTTACTCTCCTCAGTCCAGAACTTGGGGATATAAAATGGGATAGGTTATTCCCTTGGAATGCTATTTTAATGTGCAGCCATTGTGAAGGGACTATTCTGGAAGTCAGGGGCAACCTCACTGCAGAGGAGGTGCCTCCCCATTTCACCAGCCACCAGCAGAGTGGGAGGTGTGGAAACAGTGGAGCAACTTCCAGCTTCCACAGGGCTTTGTGGTGCTGCATAAACACAGCCTGCTCTCCCTGAGAGGGGCTGAGGATGAGGACAGGCTCCAGACCCTGTGGCACCACACAGCACAGCCATGGATGCAGAGAAGGGAGGTTTCCCAGGGACCTGAAGGGTGATTTTCACTCCTGGACTGGAAATGGTGCTGAAAAGCTGCACAAGACACTGATGCTCTTGCTCAAATTGTTGGTAACTCATGAGCACAAGACATTTTAAAGACCAGCTTAATCTGTCAATTAAACTCATTCGACAGTTGCTTTTGCATCACCAAAGCAGAATAAAACAGCTGGAGGGTACAAGGGTTTCTGGTGTGAAGCATCTGGGCATTGTGTGCCACTGGAACTTATTATTCCTATAACAATTTAGCAATTCACCCAAAATAAAATAATAATTTTCCTTTTTTAAACTCAACTTGCAAACATGTATGTTTACCAGATGATACATGATGCCTTTTTATAGAAAAATGGAGGAACAAATTCTTTATTTGAGGAAAAGAGATATTCTTAAAAGAAAGGGAAAAGCAAAGGTTATTGTCCAACATTTTATTGTAAAAAACACCGATCCTCCTCCTGCATGGTATCGTTAAGACATTGTGATAAAAAAAAATGGGTGCAACATTTTTCTTATAGTTCATATCCCACGTTTCACACCCAATTCTCCTATTTTGCACATTTACTGAGCAAAATTATTAATTACTTTCTGTCCAAGAGGTTCAGCACTGCATTCCTTGAGAGCTTTAAAGACAGAAACTTATTTTTCCAAGGCTTGCATGAGATCAGGAAGTATTATTAACTGCATTTTGTTTCTTGCAATAACAGAACAACTTAGCTGAAATCCTTTCTGTGGGCTAACCCACAGCAGCCCTTTGTGCCAGTGCCCAGTGTGGGGGCAAGAGCAAGGAAAGTCCTGACAGAAGAATGATCACTTCTAAGAAAATACTCCAGCAAAAGAGAACGGATTCACAGCTGAGTCACCAGCTGGATTCACAGGTAAGGATTTACTGCTCCAGATTTTGAGGGGGAATATACTTTACCAGTTACAGATGCTCCTGTTCTGTCCCATCAGATTTTACCACCCCCTCCCTTTAGGTCTGTGTTTCACTGGACTCATCCTCTGTTCTTAGCTCTTACCTCTTTTCTTTGCTGCCCTTTCCAACACTGTTCCCCTTCCAGCTAATTTTTTTTAGAGTATTTCAGCCTAAGGCCAGCATGTGCCCTGGGAAATTCCAGCTTTAACGGTGACAACCCAAAACAGTTACATGTGACTGAAAACCTTCCAATAAAAGGACCACCCAAAGCCTTAACCACAAAATATTTACAAGCTTACCACTATCACAAGTGCTCTGCTGCAGACATACACCAGTTAGGAGAGAATATAAATGCTCATGTGAACTGCAGAAAAGAACGCAACACTCCCAGATGCATTATATACACGTGTTTTTCCCCATGGTATTATCATTTTGTACTCTTTGAACACCATTTTAAATGTCTGGTGAATTTCAAAATCCCTGTCTTACTTCTAAGGACTAATTTTAGTTGCATGAAAAGAGATGCAAAAGGGCACAACATACACTTGAAAGCAAAAGCCTTTGTGGGACATACCTCTCTTCCACTGACACTTCCTTCTGCTGCTGGTGGGGTTTTGTGCCTTCCATTTCTCGAATGCTCACTGCATAGATCTTAGTGGTGTAGTCAATTGCTTTTTCTCTTGCAACATCACTATCATAACCTTAGAAAAATAAAACATAGAATAAAACAAACTATCCTTGTTTCATAGCAGGAAAGTAGAGAACAAGAAGATCTGCACCAATAAAAGGAAGGAAACAAATCCTACCAAGCTCTCCTTACACTGAAATTTAGTACAGCAAAGCTTCGAGTTAAATGCCTGTGTGAATCTCTGATTCAGGCAAGGAAGACTGAAACAAATCCTCTTTACCTCCATCTTCTTCTGCATCAGTGTCTGACTCTTCACTGTCCACCAGCTTGCTCTCCTGGATGCCCAGGAACTCCCTGGTCCAGATCATGAGCGCGGTGTCGGCACCGCCGACAGTGAGCAGCACGGAGTCATTGTGCAGCCACTGCACGTTGGTCACCTGGGCACTGTGCCCCACGTACTTCTTGAACTTGGCATGTTGGCCCTGCAGCACAGAGAATCCCCCAGCTGGCAGCCTGACACCCCAGGAACAGCGTCTTCCTTACTTTTCTTTCCAATTACTGAAATAAATACACTTCTTACCTTCACTGGGTAGGAAAAGAGCTTCACAAACCCAAAATCGTCTCCCGTGGCCAGGAGGGTTCTGTCCTTTGTGAGACTGGCTGCATTGACAACGGTGACATCGCTGTGCATGGGCCAGATTCCCTCACAGGTGGGACCAAGCACACATGTCCAGGTGTCCCATTCAATCTTCTCTATCTGCAAGCAAAATTCCCCCAAAAGAAGGCTTCGTACTTCAAACATACCAAATACACACTAGTGTCATATGCATAGTTTCCTATGTTTGATATTAATTTTTATTTTCATTTTTTTAGTTCTTAAGAAAATGTGCTCGTTCCAGCTTGTTAACACAAACTATGTATCTTCATCCAAAGGCTTAACACTTTGAACGGTCCTGTGTTCCCAAGGCAGAGCACGATTTGAATACAAATCTCCCTAGAGATTTTCTGAGGTGCTAAACATCGGCAGTTTTGTAGCAGAAATACAGGCCACAAATAATCAAGTTGATGAAAAGCCAGGTCCTGCTGTTTGAAGGTGGTTTATAGCCTGTATGTGACTGGTTACACAGAAAACAGGTGACTTTGGGAAAGGGGATTATGGCAAATGGCTGCTAATAAAGAAACAATAATAAATTTAGAGATACAAGCAGAAAGCTGCACATTCTGCCATTTACAAATGCTAGGAAAGACACTGTGGAATGATTAAATAATTCTAATTCTAACCACTGCAAATATAGCATTATAAAAGGAAAAAAAATACACCATTTGAAGACAATTCTTAAAGATAACTTTCATAGTAAAAATAATCCAGTAAACATAATTCATACCTCAGCAATTCTTATAATATGCCTTTTCCCCCTCGGTGCTTCAAAAAATAGTTGTTCTTTGGCACCAGAATTGACTTGCAATAACTTTCCTGGACACAAAAGGGGAGTTCATTATGAATCTTATTAATTATTATGACTACTAAAGACTTTCTTTTGATTGAGTGAAAAGATTTCTGGGGGTAAATTAAGAAATTCTTCTCCAGAAAGTTACTCATAGCAAAAGAACACAGATGCTTAGAATCACTTGTAAGGGTCCTATCCTCTGGTTCAATGAATAAGTAATATTTTAAATACCATCCAATATCCTTAAGAAGTTGCTGTCTCGCAGCATATCAGTTTCTGCTGACAGGGAATATTTTGCTTGTGTTTCATCATCACACTAATGGAAGTCAAAAATAAATCCATGTGCTACTGATTTTCCTAACAATTTTACAAGGCAGCTTTGCCAAAAGTGGAACATTTGCCAGCTCCTATCCCTTCTGCACTGCCCCTCTGGCAGAGTCGGCTCCACTCCAAGCTGTCCTGGGATGGGAAGTTTGCTGTGCCCATGGAGGTGCTGTGGTGTTGCTGCCAGTGGGTCACACCATATTTGGGGACTGGCACACAGCAGGGACAGGGCTCAGGCACACAGGTGGCCCCACACAGAATCACATCCACTCTGGGAAGGCTCACTGGCATGAGCTCATTACGGATCCTGCTGGACTTAATTAGCTGTGACAATCAGGCTCTAGCTTCTTGCAGGGGTTGCCATGCAGAGCTCAGCAAGGAAAGGAAATTGGATACCAACAAATGTAATTGCACTGGATCCATACAGTGCTCCATGGGGAAAAAGCATTTGCATCAGTGGCTGATCTCAATAACTGGAGAGGAACAGTTTCCTGATATTCCATTTTATGGGTATTTCCAGTCTGTAGCTCTGGCCAACACTTTACCTCTGGAGTCCCAGTCGATGTGGGTGATGTAGCTGGAGGCACCTTTGCAAATGCCGACTCTTTTGCTGGTAAGGACATTGTAAATATCCACAAAGTTATCGTGGGAAGCCACAGCCAGGTACTTTCCTGATTCTGTAAGGAGGAGACACTGAGGTTATTAAAGGGCACAGCTTCTAACTAATATTGGTGTGATTTTCACCACCGTAGTGAATTCACCAGACAGGGGTGGGCTGTAGCACACAGCTACATGGAACTGTAAAATATTTGAGGCAGTAGAACACACACAAAGCCAGCCTTCCGGCACAACATTCAACCTTGTCTAGACAAGAGAAACGAACTCCAAGATAAACACTCCCACCTTAACATCTGGTTGTACCTCGTGAAAACTTTATATCTGAGATCATCTCCTTCCTGTGATGAAAAGAGACCATGTCCTCCACAGTGTCAGCATTCACCACCAGAAAACTGCCGTCGTTCAACCCGACTGCCAGGGCTTTCCCGTCGGGAGAAAAGGCACAGCAGCGCCCGCCTATGGAGGAACGTGGGAATGAGTCTCTCAAGGCTTAAAAACTGCGGCTGAGAAAACCAACGATGAACTGCAACTGAAAGGTTTTTACATCAAGTCTATCGTTTTAAAATAGACTTGCTATTTATTAAAACCTATATGTTACAGAGGGCCATGATCAATGCTTTGCTACATGGGAATGTTCCCTCTGTACAGGGTGCTCTGGAGTTGACAATGCTGATCTGATCCCTCTTGAAACAGGTTTACGAGAAAATATCACCTTCCAGCTACATTTTAAACACTCCAGTGACAGAAATAAAACAAATCCTAAAACATGTACAGAAAGGAAATCCAGATGGAAGATTCAAAGACTCATTAAGGGCAGTGTAATTCTGCCTCAGCATTATTCCCAACCATACTCTTCCCTACAGCTATCCTCATCCCTCCCCAAATTCGCCTCTCCAAAATATTTAACTCTGTTTTACCCCAGCCAGTTAAGGGCTCCTGTGCTCCAGATCTGTCACTGAAAATGAACAATGTAAAATTTCCTGAAGGATATCAATAAACTAATAAAATAAGAGTAATTTTGAGAAGGCAACATTTCAACATAGCTCATCTAATTTTATACAGAGGAGAGGGCAGGAAAATTGTTCATTTTAGAGAAGTTGGTTTAACAGGTAAAGCTCATATTGGCACCGAAGGCTGAGAGTGCTCAACACACAGGAAATTGTACACTTGTCTTTATAAGGAAAATCTTTTAGGTCAGCAACAAACATACCGGCCTTAAGTATTCCTAGGAAGGAAAGTGATTCTGAGGTCAATTCATTCCCCTTGAAACTGGGGGAAGTTCATTTTATTATTATTCATTACAATAGATTACAGTCCTTTTTCTTCCTTCCCTTTGCCCTGACTTGACACATGCCAAAGATAATTTATTTCCTGTGCTCCCAATTTCTTAATGACTGTGTCCTTTGCCTCCCCAATTAATGCCCGTGATGTGCACTGAAAGCAAAGAGGGAGCTGTTAGAGGAACAGAGGGATCCACGGCTGCCCCAGGGCCTGGCCAGAGCAGAATCACCTTTTTTGAGCTTCCTCACTGCCAGCATGCGGTGCTGCGACGAGAGCTCCCAGATCCGCAGCGTTTTGTCGTCGCTCACGGTGGCGCACACAGGCAGGAGAGGATGAGCTGCCAAGCCCCACACTTCTCCTTCCATATGGCCCTTGAGGAGAGCATTCCACACAAGAGAAAATAATGCATTTGGGGCCGTGTAACGTGTTCTAACCTTGCCCTGCCTCATTTCACAAGTCCCAGGCAATAAACCCTTCACCATCTCCTCCCTCCAAAGCTTTCCACATTCAAAAGACCTGAACATCATCTGTCTCCCCTGACAGCTGTCTAAAATACTCTTCCGTAGTCCCCTCCACTGCTACTGGCTGTAATTCCTGTTCTTCCAATACTCTCTTTTCCAAGCTTGAGATGAATAGGGAACAGTTACACCCCAAACAGGACCTTATCCAGACATCCTAATATTGGCTAATCCTCAAAGTTTATGTCCTTTTTTAGATCCTTGTTTGCACAACATACACTACTTCGTTTTATTCTTGCCTCAGATTCTCAGTTTTCCAACTTGTTAATCACTCTTCCTGCTTTTTTCCAGCTTTCCTTCAGCTTGCATACAGTTTGCTGGCACTGCATATCAAGGTTAAATAATTTCTTACTACTCTCAATCTGCATTAGTGAATGAGTTCAGTATTTTATAAAACACAACCTCACACATCTTGGTTAGTAAGGCAGTCATGCAGGCAAGACAAATTTGAAGGATTACTTCACGTGACCAAAATTTACTGAAAAAAGAATACCGGAGAACCAGCATTTTAAAAAAATACAGGAAATAGTTTGCTATGGAAGATCCACACAGTACCTGAACAAGCAGAGTCATAGGCCCACTTTTATCAATTTCAAGTATTTCTCCATTTTTAGTTCCTACCAGGATGTGCCCATGTCCCAGGCTGATGGCTCGGATGGAGGGGTTGTCTTCTAAAAGTAAACCTGAAGAACACAAGATACTAATTTTTTTTTTTTTTTTTTACATTTCATATCATTTGCAGTTTATATATAATTCAAATCTGTTTAAAATCATGAACATGAGATACAATTGCCTGATCAAACTTCCAGATAATTCATGGATTCCTTACTGTTGAGGGAGGGGAGTTTGTCTGTACTAGTGGCAACATAAAGACGGCTATTTTATTGCTTTAACAATGACAGGGTCTAAGGGGCTCAGGAGTTCCAGCACCTTGGACTAATTCTGTAATTACAAGTGAATATCCCTTCCCAGACTTCCACACTCAGGTCTGGGGAATTTAACAGGTCTTTCCAAATCACAGGGCCCTTGCTCTCACCACAGGGAATGTGGCCAGCCAAGGAAACTGGATTGACTTTGGAACTGCCAAACTCAAGGCTGGGGACATTTCTCCTTAAAATCATTTCACCAATGAAAACAAAGCTCAATATCATGAAATAGAGAAGGGAATAGCAGAACGAACAATAAATGACAAGGAGTACAAGAAATACATCTTACATGGATCAAACCAGAAAATCCCAGCACAGAGTAAGTGGTGTGTTGCTGTTCCCTTTGCGTTCTGGTAAGATTTGACACCCAGCACTACCCTTTTACTACCATTGTACCGCCCTCCATGCACACAGTCCTTATTAAAACACACTGAAAAACAATACCTTTAGAACTAGCAGAGAGTGCTGCTCTTTTAATAGCATATGTCTTCAGACATCTCTCAAACATATCATCCCAAAGGGCCACAATTCCATCTTTTCCACCCGTTACAAAGCCCTGCACAATCACAGCAGGAAAACACACACAGATGTCAGCACTCATAGGGGGAGATTCAAAAGGACATGTCCAAAGGCACAGTAAAGTCTCCCCTGCACTTTATTCATGTGTCAAACTAAAAACACTGGAGCCTGTACCTATGAGGGAAAAATTCAAGTGGACAAGATTTAGAGCTGCTTTTCTAAGGTTATAAAGATTTACAACCATATGGAGCACACACTGTAGTAAACAGGAATGCTGGACCAGGACATTTGCCTGCATGTAGAAATGAGCTTTGGAAAAACGTGTTTTGCCCTTAGAAGAGGCAATAACAGCTTCTCAAGTTATTCCAAATTCAATTGACTTAACAGATGCTTCAACCCGAGTTCTAATAATGCATCAGGGACCAATTCTCTCATTAATTCCCTGGGTAGATTATCTGGGCCAAGTGAATGCAAAAGAGCATAAATAACTAACCAACAAAAATCTAAGTGAAGAGGATATTCAGTGCCAAGATCAAATAGAAAAATTGATGGGAAAGCTGGGAACAATCAATTAGGGCCAGAAAGGATTGAGCCACAGGGATCTTAATTGACCTTGATATATAAAAATGTTAATAGCTAACATTCTTCTCATCCTTTACTTCTACAGTTGAAAGCATAACCTCAAAAGGGATATTCCATTATCAACATTATCTTCAAACTGCCAAGGGCAAAACTTTGTCCTCAGCTCATTAACGTGATGCAAATAATGTATTTTGCCATAATTTCTTTTATAGATGTATTGATGCAACCGAAGGAGAATTCTTTTGATACCTGGAATAGTTAACTCGAAACCCAAAACCTTTGGATATCTAAAGTCTTGACTAAGAGACAGTGATAATACTATTAGAAGATCATGTTTCATATTTTGGAAACTGCTAATGCACAATAATTTTTGAGATTGGGTTGAAGAGGCAATGAATGTTACCTGTTACTCTTCTGCAATTTACACAAACATGAAAATGACACTCCTGAGCAGAGTGAGAAATAAGTTCTCCATTTTTAGAGGGCAGAAAGCTGTTGGTCAGGTACCAGCACATGGAACAGGGTGTTTACAAATCCAGGCCTATCAAATAACAGAACTCATTCCTATTGTCTTTGTGATTTTAATCACAAACCCCTCTAAAATCCATTACTGTAACAAAAATCAACATGAAGGAAGGTGGTAAATACCTTGTCCAGTGCATGCATGGCAAACACAGGTCCATCATGGGCCTTCACTGTCCTCAGCAGCAGGGTCTCCTTCCAGATGTAGATGTCCCCAGTGGCAGCCCCAGAGAACACCAGCTCTTCCATGCGCCCGTACGAGACGCTCATCATCGTCTCCAGCTTCCCTGCACTCCCAAACGTGCCCCGTTTGGAGGTGAAGCCTCCACCTGCAACACCAGCACAAGGCTTTTTCTACGTGGGATTGTAGCCACAGTGCTGTAAAGGACAAATGTTTGACCGCAAGATCTCCTGTGGCTGCCTACGGTGCAGCAGATAATGGAAATCCAGAATTCACTGCACAATCAAAGGAAGTGAACCCAGCAAGGACAGCTCTGAAGCAGCTCAGATTTTCAGACTGTCTTTCCAAGCAAGTGATAAATTCAGTGAGGAATTGTGCAGAAAGAACTACTGCAATGGCTGGCAGAATGTTTTTTGCCCACAACAGCTTCTGCCATGCTGCCTCTCTGTAGCGGTGACCACAACTAGAGGATTGGTTTAGTTGTCCCTGGCACCCTGAGCATTGGGCAGCAGTTTGGCAGAACAAATGGCAGGGTTTGCTCCTCCTCTGCTTGTCAGAGAACCAAATCACCACAGCCTTGCTTTGGGTTCAGAAAGCAGAAGCAGCCATAAGGCCCAAGAACCAATGCTTAGAGACAAAAATACACAATTACAAAATATCACCTGCAGTGGTGGCCTTGTGTCAAGGCACTGTGGGCTTCACAGCCGACACCACACTGAGTCCTCACTCTGCTGAGCAAATCTGAATTCAAAATACACCACTTTCATTGCAAAGAGGCTATTCCTGGAGTAAGATGCTGCTTAATGCACATTCCCATCATGGAATTTGGCAAACAGCAATGCAAGTCTATTTAATCACTGCAAAAATAACTTAAAGATTAAAATAAAAAGCAGAAAAATTTTTTTTTAATCTGAGAGCACCTGAACCACTCAAACACTTCAAGTATGGTACGAAGTGTAGGAAACTCTTAAAATTACCTAATTTTGAATAGTCTTGAGTACTTGTGTCATGTGTACACAACTAAAAAGTCATGAAGAGAGAGAAATCCAGTCCTGAATAAAAAATATCCTCAAACAGAACCTGATTTTCTGGGAACCAAGGGTGCTTACTCAGGAGAACTCCTTAATAGTATGACTAGAGTTTAAGCACAATTAGCTGGAAATTCTTTCCGAGGAGGAAGGAATATTGTGACATTTGCTTTATTCAGAGGTGGGTTTTCACTCCTTCAATATTTTGGTTAGTGGAAAATTGCGTAACAAATAAAACAAATTCTTAAACTGAGAACATGATGTTCCTCTTTTAAAAATATTCACAAATTCTCAAGTAAATTAAAGATAAAATATTCAATACAGTACCTGTTTGCTGCCAAAATTTGATATGCTTCATCCCAACTGTGACTAGTCTGTCCACATGATGTGGATTACACTTCACTACAAATATTTTATCTTTATGGCCCCTGTAATAAAGGTAGAAATTTTAAAAGCTTGGCAAGAGATGACTTAACATTTCAAACTAATTGAATCATTGATATAAATCGTTTCCCTGTCTAAGAAAAATTAGAGAGCCATATTTCTAATCTGCAAGGGTTTAGTCCTGGGAGTTTGCCCCATGGAGCTGGCAGAAGAAATTTGAGCATACACCACGTGGGGAGCACAGAAATGTGGGAATAAAAGTTCTCTCCCACTGAATTTCAGTTCATTTAAGTCGTAACAAAGGAGCAGACAATAAAGGTCAAGGCAATTAAGAGAAGACATAAAGGTCAATGTAAGTATTTAAATGGATGAGACCTTAATAAATATTAAATGATACTCTAACAGGAAAAATGAGGAAGTGTTTAATCTGTGTGCTTCAAGATAGAAAATAAAATCACAAATTCTAAAATTATAGTGTAGGAAGCAGTTTGCTCAGCAGCACATGCACCTCCAGGTTTAGTTCTTGGGTAATTAAAGTTATCCTTGTTGATGTATTTATGGGAATTTACAAGCTTGGGTTTTATCATAGCAAAAAATATTCCCAGGTGTAAAGCATTAATTACATCCATGTCAGTGTTTTATAAAGCCCCCAGAGCAGGAACCATGAGCTTTTCAATATGCATCTGCAGGTTTTGTGCTAGGATTAAGTCACTTTTTCCTGACAGGCTCAGCAGACCTGGAAAATCATGTGGTTCTGGAACCCTTCTCAGGCTCAGGATTTCCTTTTGGTGGATCAGCCTGGATGCAAACCAGTCCTGACCACTTTTGACATCTGCAGCACATCATCCTGCAGTGCAGAGGTGTTTGATTCCAATTTATTCAACAAGGATTTTAATGAGACCAGACAGGAGGCTGGAGAGCCAGGACAGGGAAACAAGCTGTATAATTTAGCTCTGAAATAATTAAAGCAAGTAAATAAGTGTGTTCTGATGTTGCAACAAAAACCTGAGAAGTCATGCTGAGATAAAGCAGCCTAGAAAAATTAAGCAAAAAAAACCATTCACAAAAACGACATCTCACTGCAGAATAAACATAGTGGGTGTCTGTATATGGTGAATGGACACCTCATTTTTCAGGTTTATATGGGTCCACATGATTGCAAGGAAATGTCCTTTTATTCTCGTGTGAAAGGCCACATGAGGGCTTTTGTCTCTCTCTCTCTCTCTGTCCTCCTGTGCTCACCAGAACAGGGAACTTGCCTTTAGGTGCTGCTAAAATCTAAACAACAGATTAAACTGCAGCATTTTAGAAGATTAATTTTTTCTGCTCTCTGTGAGGACCCTGCATATTTTCAAGATAACAGATTAGCAATAATAGATCCACTACGTGCATGCAGCATTACATGGTGAAAAGAATCCGAGTGCTCCATGTTTTATCTATCCTGTGAGCACCAGCAGCCAGGTAGTGACACAGCTCATCGTTATCTTGTTTTTAAAAGCTTAAAGGTCAGCATGGGAATATATAAAGTATTTCTTTGCTTGCAAGTCAAGCACAATCTGTCTGGGGACAGCAGAACCAGGACTGCAAAGCCCAGGAAAATGTCACGTGTTACAACACACACAGGGCGGTTGCTACGCAAAGCCTCCAGCACAGATTTTAACAGGATTTAAAACCTCACTGCCTAATAAACTGCATGTCTGAGATGGAACTGTGTAGCTAACAGATTGTGGTACACACACACGGAGTAAAACACTGATTTCTTCAGTAATGGTACACTGCTAACAGAGAGTGCTGCCACCAGAAATTCTCATTTCTTCTGCAACATGTCACCATGGAGCCATTAAAGTAAATTAACCTTTCACCGGCACTTTTTCCTACTGAGCAATGCTACATTACATGGTTGCAGAATATGGAATTCTCTCCTTGCCCTTCTGGTACATGCATCCACACTCACAGGAGTTCTGCTCAATCCCAGTGACCAGGAGCACATTTGCTTTGTCCAAGGCTGAGACAGAAACCAGGCTCTCAAATAGTTTGATTCTCCTACACTGAACAACTATTATTACAATCAATATTTGAGTATAAAGTAGCAAACATGTAACTTTAATCCAATTCTCTTCCCAGCACTGGTCCCTTCATGCAAAGGACTCTTCACTGTCAGGTTATTGGCTGAGCTGTCAGTTGGCAACTGAAAAAGCAAATAGCTCAGAAAAAGCAGGCTCAGAAGAAAGGCAGGATCAGCAGTGCTTGAAATATATAGATAGATAGATAGATAGATTAGAGGGAACTATTTTCTTTTTAGAAAGTGATGGAACCCAGCACACCATTGAATGCATAAAGGAAGTGACACCTCTGATGACTTCTGCCCTGAGCCAGGACATGAAACTGGAAGAAAAAACTTCACTTGAAAAGTCCAAAACAAGCTACAATGCCCACGGGGCTCTCCCAACAGAAAGGCTGAGGAACTCCTGACAGAAATAGTTCACAGGATTTCCAAACACTGGGCTCTGCATCCCCAGGTTTTTAATCTGGGTATATTGCTCTGAAACACCATCCTGTTTTCAAGAGGGGAGTTCTGCTTTACTTCCTTGTTCATAGGAAAAATGTGGATGATGCTATTCAGGAAAATGTAATCAGAGGGGACATTTTAAACTGTGGGTATTCTTACCTGGTTGTTGCCAGCTTTTCTCCCTTTTTCCAGTCCCAGAACACAATGGCATGATTATCATCCAGCCCAACAGATGCCAAACATTTCCCATCAGCTGTACAGAAGCAATACTGAGCATTAAAGGTGCTAAAGCTTTAGCTGAAAATGTAACAGGCAATGAACACAACAATTACAGTGCAAACTGAATTTCTAATGATGTATTATAAATGAAACAAAAAAAACCCCCCCCAAACTAATAGTTTGAGAGATTGGAGTTCAGATCTTTCCCAAAGGCAGACACAAAACATTCCTATGTGTAAGTACAAGGAAAATAGGAACGATCAAACAAGGCAATGAAAGTCAACTTCATAAAGCCCAAGCACTCTAAATTCACATTGCATTTTATTTGAAATATTTCTGATCAGATGATGCTTCTTTTCTTTTGCTTGAAATGGTACAGAGAATTATTTGTGTATGAAACATTCATAGGCAGGGTGATGAAACTATAAATATGATATGAAATTTTAAGGCCAAAAATAACTGCTGGCTATCTTCTCTTTCACTGCAGGAAAGACACAGCAGTACTGATAATGAGAGGAAGGAAAGCCAGAACAGAATATCATCCATAATTCAACAGTGCCCAGGCACTGCTGCCACGTGCATGAAATAATGATAAACACAACCATCTCTAACAAACTTACTGAGACAAACTTCTGTCCTGAAATTCTAAAAAGTTTATAAAACTAAGCCATAATTATTGCAGTTTCTGATAAGACAATTGACCCTTATACGGTGTAGGAGGAGCTGATCACCTGCTTGGTTTTTTTTAAGTGAAGGAAAGTTAAAGCTGGAAGAGCAGAGCTGGGCAGAGACTGAACAGGAGCACTACTGATGTGGGAATGTGCTTCTTGTAGAAGTGAATGATGTGAAGGACTCGGGGCTTGGGCATATTTGACTTGAAGAAGAAAAAGAGAGTAACTGCTATAAATTATTCCATCAGAACTACTCCAGAGTTCACAGAGCTGAGTAAGTTCTCACAGACTTCAATGACTGAGTTCTGTTAGAAGCAAGTCAAGAAGGAGTAGGGGAATTTCAGAACGAGGAAGAGAATTCATGGCTGAATGAAATAGGACCAGATGGAAGAAGCAGAACTAGGCAGGAAGGAATGAAGTTAAAATACAGGACAGGAAACCAAAACTGAGTTTATTTAAAAAACCCCAAACAACACCACAATTTAAGCTTTATTCACTTGAAAGAGGAGGTTTTATGCACTAATATGGACTATACCCTCCAAACAATATCCCAAGGTGTCACAGATGTTAAATTAGCCACCAGAGGGCACAACCAAACATTGCAGGAATAAAATGGAATCACAGTGTCATGAGAAGGGTCGTAGCAGAGGGATCCAGCTTTCATAAACGCGCAGCAACAGATGTTTTAGAGAGGGAGTAAGGGCAGAGAGAAATGGGGGAATAGAATCAGCTGCTGCATCAACTACAGCCAGAAAAATTTGGGAGTTTTGGGTTTCTTTCTTTAAGCTCCAAATAGTGTGACCTGAACCTAATTCTGAAATCTCTGTTTTTAAGACAATGCAAACCCCCTACATAGGGCAGCCTCTGACCCTGCATGGACGTGCACATTTGCTCAGCTCTCTGTCCCTGTCTGTGCCAAGAATCCCAACCAAAGCCAGTTAGGAATGCAGTGTGTGCATTATTCTTGGGATCAGGTCCTAAAGCAACACTGTAATGTTGAGGGGTTGCTACTTTTTAAAAGACATTCAGTATTCTTTTACAGATTTATGCCCACAGAATATTTGGCCAGCTTATTCTTTACAGGTACATGGGTTCCAACACCCAGAATATTCCTACTTGGACAGGAATTTACTTGGTGTTAAAAATGCAAACCACAAACTATTTTCAAATATAGGAACATTCGTTCAACTAAGGATTAACAAGAAGTTTTTTGACATCTATGAACACAATGTCAGTTAAATCATCCTTATCCATTTTCCCTCCTTCTGGCACTTTATCTTGAAGAGAGTGAGCTTACACACCACAGTGGGTCAGCAATTTCATATTTGAATTCCAGCTCTTGGATGAACACCAGGGCTCCTGTCCTGATAATGGAACATGACTGAGTTCCACAGATTTATCTAGTCTTTCATATAGTCTTGTCTTATAAATGTGATCTACATCCTAATGAATTCTTACCACATTTCTGGAGAGCATAATATGAAATAAGTTACGTTTAATTGAAAAAAAAAATTCAGATCAAATAGAGGATAGTTCAGATAATCTTTTTTTTTTTTTTAAACAGAAGAAGGGAGAATGAATTTTCAAGCCCTTTTATAAAGATGTAGAAGTATTTAAGTCCCCCCCATATGGATGATATTCTTCAGTGCTGCACACAGGAATTATCTCTTAAAAACTGAGACAGCTTAGGGCAGCCAGCTTGGAAAGACAAGTGGGAAACACAGCAGACAACTGTTTGTCATATTTACTACTTCTGTAAACTCACTGAAAAATGTGGAAATTGTTAGCAAATGTGAAGCACTGGATGAGCCCAGAGGTGACATTTCCAATTCATTTATATGCTTTGAGTCACCATCCTGCCTGCTTTAAAATTCTCACACCACCATGTAGACAGTGACCAGAATTCCAGCTGCACACTTGGTATTATCTATCAGACACCACCAAAATCAATCACTGACTGAGTGACCAAAGGCCCATGACTGACTTTACTACACACACTATTTTTATCCCAACAGTCAGCAGCCTTCCATGTAAAACTGGTACTAGCTGTAATTTTACACCTCTTTGAATTAAAATTTCATCACAAGGACTGTCTTTTAATTAATCATTTAGATAAACATAGGCTGTGGCTGACCTGAAAAATCCAGTGCACACACTCCTCTCTGGTGCTGGCCTTTGAGCAATGACAAACATTTCAGGGTCTGGGTGTCCCAAACATGGATAGCAGCATCTCTTCCAACCTGAATCAGAAGGTTAATTGGGATCTCTGCCCACAGAAGTTCGAAGCACACCAATAACAGTAATTAGCAGCATCATGTCTTTAAAACACTACAGAGGTAACTACTTTGTCATGTTTTTATCTTTTTCAAGATTTATTTTCTTTTTATCTTTTTCAAGATTTATTTTCTTTTTATCTTTTTCAAGATTTATTTTCTCTTTCAGAGAAGTATCAGTGGATAGTCTCTAAAACGATCATTGTTCAGCAGAATATTCATGGTATCATTTATCTTGATGTCTGAACGTGTATGTACACACCGAAGACATCATACTCAGTACCAAATATCAGAAAGAGCCCAACAGCTTTTATCTGAGCAAGGCTGTTGAAAGCTCCTACAGTACAAAAATACTGCAACTGAGTAATGGAAGTCCATAACTTTCTAGAAAGTAGATAAAATACAGCTCCTGCATTTCACAGCAGGGGTTCAAAGCGAATGTAAGATTTTTGAAGGCCACAGCACAAGACTGGCAGTGTTTATGCTATATAGGAACGGTTTCATCATCACCTCCAACAGTTTTGGCAGGAAAATAGGAAACAACACTCAGCTTGCCTGGATTTAGGAGGAAACACTACATTTAAGTGTAAATTAAATTTACATTACTTAAATTACATTTAAGAGTAAAGGAAAATTGAAGAGAACGGCGTTTTCCCTAATTTTCATACGTAAATATTATTGCTATCCCTTTGAACTCCCCACCTGCCCAGTAGCCACATAGTCCTTGACAGGGTGGATGCTGAGGCTGAGGATGTCGTCGTCGTGGCCGAGGTAGAGCCGCTGTGAGTGCTGCTGCCGGTTGTAGACGACGGCCACGGCGGCGGTGTGATAAACCAACGCTCCTGCCTGCGTGTAGAACAGGTTGTTCCTGCAGTCATAGCCCCTGTACCTGCAGCAAACACCAAACACCTCGTGGCTGCCCCAGAACTGCTCAGGAAATCTGTGTTACACATCATTTGGGCATTAGAGGAAAGGAGTCCTGTGGTGACAGCTTGAGCACAGAAGTATCAGAGACTGCTCCCACCAAGAGCAGGAATTCAGGAATCTTCTCAAGGGTTACTTTGCACTCAATTCCTAAATCAGCACTGATTTCACAAAAAGGCTGAATCATTTACATAAAACTGTGTCCAGGTAGGCTTCACAGGGAATTGGATTGGAGCATAAATCTACCAGGCATTTTAACAAATCACAACTGTCACAAGCAATTAACAGAGAATCTTTGCTTCAGGAAACATCAGGGGTAGTGAGCAACAAGTACAAAATGTAATTTCATAGAATTCAACACTGGTGTATTATTTATCAGTGCTATAAGCTTCCCTTGTTCCTTAACAAAGAGAATCATGGAATGATCTGGGCTGGAAGGGACCTTATGGATCATCCAGTTCCACCCCCTGCAACAGGCAGAGACATCTTCCACTGGACCTGGTTGCTCAGAGCTCCATCCAGCCTGAAATACAACTGAAAATAGAAAAGCTACATCTGATGTTCTAAGAATTACCACAGTAATAATGACAAACAAATCAGTTGTGGGTAAGCACCAAAAACTCCTTTGCCTGTGCTCTGATATGAATTGTTAGAACAGCCCAGCAACATTAATCCATCAGAAAAAGCAAATCTTATCTGATATTACTCTACCCATGTATAAACTGCAACTTCAAGCTGTCCTCGGGCGCTCGCTCTCTCTTAAGGAAGGGCACAGAATGGTTTTTCTCTTTACTTTGCTGTTTCAGCTGAGGTAGGTCTTCTTTGTAAACCTACAGAAGAAGTGCTAAAGTTAACTGCATGTCTCTGGTTTTCTAAATACTTGTATATGTGAGTGAAAGTGACTTTAAGCATGAAATTTAATATATGCTAATGTGATGTTCAGTGGTTCCAATGCAGAGTCAGGCACTGTTGTTCCCAGCCTTTAGATGATAATAAATGTTTTCTGGAGAATGAATTCCCTGACCTGAGTGGCCCAGAACAGCAATCTGGAATAGCAGCAGGGTCTGTTTTTTCTAGAAGATTCCAGTGTCGCTTAGTGAAAAGGAATGTAAATGTTGACTGGAAGTTTCTAGGTGTTGTGCTTCAGTGTTCATGCTCAAAGCTGAGCATGAAGAGCTGATTCTGCCTAGGGATTATGGTGACATACACAGGAATCAAAACCACTTCAGTAATCTGCCAACATGTCCAGCATCCCAAAGTACAATTACAGCTCTATAAATACACAAAATACTTTCCATTTAAACATTTCAGGCATGTTAAAACTGTGGAGCCACTAAAGGTGTTTGAAGCATCCTCAGAGCTGTGGCCCCAAACAAAATCCGTTACTATGCTGAAATGTAGCTTTAGCATTTGTTTTCTGTGCCTACATCTCTTGGACAAATGGACAATGAAATTGCCACTCCCACAGAAGTCTACCTGACTTCCAAGATGCAACACTGGATTTTTGGAAGAAAGGAAAAGAAAGAAACAAACTCAGTGAAACAGAATACTGGGGCATCATGGTCCGATGCATCTCAAAATGTAGAATCTTCTCTGCTGCTTCAGACATAACATTAAAAGGAAAAAAAAAAAAAAGAACCCCAATCCTCAAAATAAGGTTAATGGTTTTATTTCCCTGTGCCTTTGTCAATTATTTCCTTTAACAAAATGCCAAGTGCAGCTCTTGCTTGGGGCTGTCTCACACTTCCTATATGAGATGCTATTTAAAGTTGCTTCTGGTTTTCCATGCATTAACCTGCCTGGAATACTGCTGTTTAACTGCCTACAACGATATTGGATATTGTCACTTGTAATTTTTAAACCCTCCAATCCTTTTTGACACACAGGCAGCGTGGAGGAGGATGATGATGACTGATTTGAATACAGATGGAAAATCAGGAGGAGGAGGAGGGGAGGAGGAGCATGGGACCAGCATTCTGATGAAACTCGGAGTAAAAGAGAGGGGAGGGAGAGAATTTGACAAAATCTCTGTTTCATTTGCCAATCACGACTGATCTCTGTAATAAACAGGTGAAAGAAGCTGTTGGCAGAAGGACCTATGCAATTTATTGCTGTCTAGAAAGTGAGGTGAAAAGATAAAGGATGCCTTTGGCTAAAGCCTGGAATGTTAGAGGTGAACTTCCCACATTCCAGAAAGCAGCCCCATGTCAGCCATTAAATCTCTTAAATCAACATGAACCAACTTACTCTGTGATTTTCCCCCTTAGTACAAGACCCCAGTCCTGCTCTAAGGAATTTCTGACCTTTCCCCATTGCAGCTACAGGTCATTGGAAAGGGGTCAGGCAATACTCAATTTATAATGACAACACCGCTGGAATCAGGTTCAAGTGACTTGTAAATAGAATCAAGATCACAGAGTGGTATGGGTTGGAAGGGACCTTAAAGATCACCTAGTTCCAACTCCCCAAAAAAACACTTTTAAATTATTTTCTCCAAACTCTTTCAAATTCTCATCTCCAGCTCAAGGGTTTATGTATATTGGTTGCATAATCAGCTGAATACCACCAAAGTAACTGAGAGCAGTCTATGAGTCAGCAGTAAACTTCTTCTCTTTGCTGAATAGTGATGGGAACTTGCCAGGTAATTGGCAGTGTGTGTTATTTCACACTCACCTGGCGGTCATAGTTGATTTGAGCTTCCTGCTCAATGTCAGAATCCAACTCTGGCACATCGGATAAATCTGAATCCGATTCCTCGCTGTAGGAATCAACACCACCCTCTGCTTTAAAAAAAAAAATCAATATATTGAACACGTGGAATTGCAAGAAAATAGTTAGTGATGTTTTTATATCATTTGGACTATGGGCAAAGCACTATTCAAGAAGTTTCAAAGCTCAAGCAGCTTGTAAAAGTCACGGGGGCTGACTGAATGTGTCAGACTTCATTTCTGTCTCTCCTGTTTCCCTGCCCGGGGCAGGAGGGTGGCAGAGAGAAGCAAAATCACTGAACAGTTACTGGTACAGTTCCAGCATCAGAGAATTCTGCTTTCTTAACAGGCTCTGGAGTGCAGACACACAAAAATGGCAAATGAAAGCTTCCACTGATCACTTTTTGTGCTTAAAATATTTGCTGTAGATATTTTACCAAATTGTGTGTGTACAGAGTGAAGTTTTGCCCTTTTGCTGCAGGGAATCTAGATTTTAGCAACCACCATGACACAGTGCATATGGCTGTGTTAGGATATTATAAGGATCACAAATAGAACAAGAAGAATATCCGAAGCACAGCTATTGCATAAATATGAGATATTTGTTGTGAGATATGTGAGATTGCATTGAAAAATAAAACTAAACAATTAAACACGTGTAGTGTGACTTCTGAATGCAAGTTAGATGGCTAAGGTTGAAAATTCAACTATCCAGTCCCTCGAAATTTCTTCTTCCAGACACTTAGAAGAATGCTGCTCATGTATTCCCAAACACAAATATTGCAGGCTGCAGCAGCTTTTAATGTGCCCCAAACCAAGGCTTGTCTTTGAGAACTCCAATGTCCCCAAAATGTTGAGCATATGCAATTCCAAAGAACTATAATTTTTTTTTCCTGTTAATTCAATGAAAGCTCTTCCAGCAGTGCTGCATTCTCTGTTGATTTAATTTAATAAATACTAGAGCAGAGATGATGTTTACCTTGCAGAGAGGCTTCCAGGATGCCGTTGGTTATCCCTTCTGGAACAAATCTCCACTGAAAAACAGAGTGATCAGCACCTCCTGTGCTCAAAACCCACTGGAAATCATGGGACCAGCGCACATTGGTGACATGGGCTGAGTGGCCAACATATTTCCTGAATTTAGCTCCTGAAAACAAGAAGAGAACTGCTGGTATGTAAGGGGGGAAAAAAAATAACCTTGTAACTACTGTAACTAATGAAGTTAGGCTCCTAACAGAAACACACACTTGTGAAATCTGAAAACCAAAAAATACTCAAATGCCTCATTTGATATTCTAATACAAAAGTAACTATAAGGATAAGTGGCATAAAATAATATGGACAGTATCTTCAGTTGTCAGAAAAGTGCTTCAATCTTGGCAGGGAGTACCAGACACACACAAGGTTTAATTTTCATCTTTCTGGCCATGAGTGCCAGTGTGAACTCGACCCATGCATTACATATTTCCTAAGAACACCGATTTTGAAAATTCACTGAGATGTGATATCAAATTAAACACTGAAGCTCACAGAAGGGCAAAAGGTTGTTTGATTTGGATTGCTGGCTTTATGCTAGGTAGAGTTCAAATCCTGAGGAAGCAGCCACACATGCTCTACACTTCTGAAAACAACTACACAGGGACGGTTAAAGTCTGGTCTCTATATCCATTAATACTCACAGGAATTGTGCACACTAATTTGAATTATACACCAGAATGAAAAGCCACCATTAGAAAACACACTGACACAGTGTTGAGATAAATATTGCATTTTTCAGCCATACAAAATTCCATCTTACCTTTCTTTAGGCATGGAAACCTGAATAATTTCACCAGCCCAAAGTCATCGCCAGTCACCAGCACGGAGCTGTTGTAATTCCCATCCACAGAGTTGACATCTGTAATGTTTGTGTATTTTGGCCAAATTCCACTCACTTCAGATCCTATCACACAAGTCCACGAGGCCCAGTGAATTCCTTTGATCTCATCTTTGCTCGTTAGATGCTTCCCAGCTGAAAATGTGCAGGTGAATAACCAATTTCATAATTTGCTTTTAAGAAACTGTTTCTTTTCATCATATTTATCTGTATTCTAGTTGTGATTAATTTTTAACCTCAATTAAGAAGAGTCACAATCTTCTTTAAATTACTATAATCTCTCATTTGTGGTGTTTGAGGACATCACACATCTGAGGAGTTCTAATGCAGCTGCATTCGAAATAATTAGAATACTAATGAGAATTAGCATGCTAATTAGAATTAGCATGCTGAAAACATACAAAAGTGGAAAAACTTCATAATTCCAAATCACTTCTACCAAAGAAATGCCTTCAGTAGAAAGTACTGTGAATAGCATGAGTTCCTAGAACACTTTCAAGTACTAGGTTAATAATACAAATTTCTAAATCACGCTCATGTGCTACTAGGAGTTTTTCGTCCACATTGTCTTATATCCCTGAAATGTGAGTACTTGGTCAGTCAGCCATTCTGTGGTACTTTTTACTTACAGGGCTGTTTTAGAGTTGATTGAAGGCTGCCAAACTAGCTCAAAAGAACTCAAAATTTTCTTTCTAAAGCTCTCTTCTGCAACAGTTTCCTCTAAATATTTTAAAGCATTCTCAAGTAAAAGTGAGAGTAAGTCAATTAGTTATCAGTGCTGTTTCTACTAACAAGCTTTAACACTGAGAACCTCAGCAATTTGAGCTGACCCAAACAGTTCTCCTATTTTTAGTTACATTTTTAAAAACATTCTGATCACTAACAGGAATCATTTATCATTTGAAGGAAGCACAACAGGGTCAGAGGGGCTTTGGTGGTTACCTGAGAGTGAGTCAACCTGGAAAAGTTGCTATGAAAAAAATGTATGATTTACACAGCAGAGACAGCTTTTCCTTAAAGCTGAGGCTATTCAGTGAGTACTGATTTGAAAACAAGCAGTGGGTATTTCTCTAAGTTCCAGCCAGAAAACTCCACTTGCAGCTGTAATATTTATATCTTATTTGTGGTGTTTTCTTCAAACCAAAACCAACATTTAATCGCTCATAACACGAGCCCCTTGTAAACTCACAGGGCATCTTGTAGAAGAGCCTCTCTCCAGCACCATCGTTGGTCTGCAGGAACTTGCTGTCCACAGACCAGTCAATGTGAGTGATGAAACTGGAGGATTTGTTGCATTCCCCGATTTTTTTGTATCGCTGGGCGACGGCGTAGATGTCCACAGGCCCGTCGTTGGAGCCCACGGCCAGGTAGGAGCCATCCGGGGAAAACTTCATCTCATGGATCACCTCCTTGCGGTCCTTGATGTGAACCACCTCAGTCATGTCCCTGCAGGAGCCAGAGGTGAGAATGGCAACTGGGAACCCAGGAACTTGAATCCACAGATAAGAAGACAAATGCACTAAATAATGTGTACAATAAAAATCAGATTTCACTTTAAAACCCCTTTTTTTTTTTTTTTGTGGATAACTTCCCACTGCTTCCTTCTTTTTTTGTGGATAACTTCCTATTGCTTTCATTGGTTCTAAGCATCTTCTAAAGCAACAAATAGAAACCACACTGTCTGTCCACAATGCTCTTCATTCTCTCCACTTGCTCTAATGAAGTACTGCTAGTATCATCCAACCCAAATTTATTTAGGTACATTTTGTAGGTGTATCTTTTAAATCCTGACACACAGTACTTTTAAAAGCAAAGTCCTGAAAGGAGAAGCATTCCTAACCCAAGACAGAGATTTCTAGGAGGCATCAGACAAATTAGCAGGACAAGATTACAGGGAGACAAAGAAGATTACCTTCTTTAGAAAAATAGTAATCATTGGGAAGACTTTTAAATTAATATGAACAGCTCACTTAAGTTTTGTTAAAGTCATTGAAGCAGAGCATTACAGGGGTTTTCCCAGGCTTTTCCCTCCTATCAGCTAGGAGTTCCAAGTATTTTAAGTATATGCTTGGCAAACATATGGAGTAACGGCCAAGAGGGGGTAAACTCTTCCAGGTATGAATTAAAACATGTTTTGTGTTTTGAAATCACCCTGGGGATCTGCCTATTTCACTCATTGGCAAATTTCACGTTTTACCTGCTTTTGTGCGCCCTCCATAACAGCATTCCAGACAGAAAATGCCTAAGAGGCAGCCATGCAAAAAAAAGCTTTCCTCTAACACAAAAAGGAGAATTCAGGTATACCTTGAAAGTACTTAAAAATGTCTTTTGATCACCAATTATTTTGCCTGGTATGTGTATGACAGGAAATAAATCATGCAGTCAAGGAGATCCCTCTCAAAACTATGCTCTCTCTGTTATGCACATTTCTTCTCACTAAATACCTGTATAATTTCAGACTACAGGAAAAGAGCCAAACTCGAAAACCTTAAGTTTTATCAATATTATTACTAAGAGCTAACATTTTGAAATTAAATAAAGCATAGATTTTCTCCTCATTGCCGAGCTACCACCTCTTAGAAGTGATATGGAGGCATCTGCAATTATTATTTCTTTTTTCTGATAAAATACCATCTTACCTTACTCTGAGGACAATGAAGGAGCCATCCTTCATCCCAAGTGCCAGCTGGGATCCATCAGGACTGAAGGACACGCTCCGCACGGCCTCTTCCATATTACAGCGAGCAATCAAGGCATGGTCAGCAAGGCTCCACAGCCTGCCCCAAAGGGAAGGGAGAGCAGGAGGGGGCTCTTCCTGACTCCCCAGGATTTGGGTGTCAAGAGGAATCCCAAAGGTCTAACTCAGTAAAATCAATTGCACACACCCCTTGCGTTAATATTGTGTAAAGGACTGAGTCTCTTTTAACCTGAACACATAGTGTGGAAGAAGAAAACAGAGTGAAGCTCAATTACACCATCACTTGGTGCCATTTCCAGACTTATCTGATAGAATTCCCCAAAATGAATAAGAAAAAGTGCAGCTTCTGTAGACAGGAAGGGTCAATGCAGCTCTGAGTGAAATTTTCACTGAAAGCAACACTCAGGGAATATGAGCATTCCAACCACAGGGAAGATCTTCTTGTCCTAACTCTGAACGAGCTAGGAGACAAAACTGCATATTGATTCCCTCATTTACAGCAGTGCAGTTAAAAAGAATCAACCAGTAAATTATGTCCTAAGATAAAGGCAAATAATGGCCCTATATTTTTCTGAAGGAATGGAGGGAGCTTCCCAGATCACTATAGGCTGGTTAGTCAGATCTCAGTAGCCTGCAAAACCCAGAAATTTAAAGAACAGTTAAAAGAATGGGGAAAATGCATAAAACACCTCTCTCAGCGTAGAGAAATTAAGCCAACAATACCCAGCTATTTTTATTTTGAGGACAGTCATAAATGCAATATATTGGTAAAATCTTTGGTAAAGTATGAGAATTACGAATCAGCAGGTGAGATTATGTGCTAAACTGGACAAAAGAACAATTTGTGCAGGAACTGTAACGTGACACTGGACCAAGTTGTAGAGCAAAGCTGGACAGGAAGGAACGCTCAGGCCGGATGGGAGATACTACTGAGAGTTGTAGCACAAACTTTGGAACAGTAACAATTCCCGTTTCCAGTGAAGGCACGGGCACAAAGAGAGCTGTACTGAGCTCTGCTCTGCACAGGAAGCTTGGAGGCACTGGGAGCACAGGAGTGCTCCAAAGGAGAAAAAGTTACGTTGTTGGCACTAGAACAAACAGTATAAACACAACTTGGATGGAGCTTGAAAAGAAGGTGGAAAACAAACAGATGTAAAACTGGTTTCGAAGACAAACCAGAAGCAGGATCAAGAATCTTGCAGCCTCATGAGGCAGAAGCTGTGAGCTCAATACAAAAAGGAATGAACCAGGAAGGCTTTGGAAAGATTTTGGAGGAAACACTAGGATACAATTGTTGCTCCAAAATATTACTTCCACAAAAATCAGTTTGTCCCATACTCTAGAAGCCTAATTGCAATACATGACAGTCTGTTCAGTAAATGTAATAAATACTTCCCTGTGCCCTCAGAGAATGATAATTTCTCCCGGTTCCTGTGGTAAGAGACAGGGAGCAGGCAGTTTTCCTAGCTGAGATGCTTTGCTTTGGAAATGTAAAATGTAAGAAGCCTATATTTGGGTAGAGCCTTCTCTCAGCTGGGCTAGGGAAAAATACAGTAACTCCTCATTTAGACATCGCAGACACAAGAATATCATCTGACTCACTAAATACTTTTATTTCTAAACCAATTTAGATTTATATTATATACTCACTCTTTGCAAAATAGTGTGATAATCAAATACTAAGAAAAATTACCCAGTGAAGTGCAATACAGAAACATCCCTGTTGATGCAAT
>NW_008240228.1:6382059-6387476 GCF_000691975.1 Corvus brachyrhynchos
ACATTTCACTGGAATTCCTCACATGAAGCCATAATCTATTAAAAAATCCACTAGGATTCAAATCCCCCACTGTTCTAGTGCCCAAACAGCTCAAAGATGTGCGATGTAGGGCAGTAAAATCCCTGCACACTTGAGAGATGGCATGTCCAAAGGCATCAGGGATATCATAACTGCTCCAACAGTGATAAGAATGATAAGAGCAGAACTCATCAAGGCTTGATGAGCACACAGATCCTGCCGTGCTTCCTGGAGGGGCGCGAACTGCGTCAGGCTCTGAGTCAGCAGCACCCTCCCCAGCTCCAGGAGCTGAATTACTCTGCTCACCAAGAGATAAACCCAAGACAAGAAATCCCATCTTAGTGGGGTTTATTGGCTTGAGGGCAGTGCAATGCTAATCCCAGCTTTGCAGCCCTTCCTCCAGAGCTAACCTGCATCCTGACAGGACACTTGTGCCTGTCTGTAACACTGGACAGGCAAACCCCAGCAGAAGAGACAATTCATGCACTGCATAAACTGAAAGAAATAATCCTCCTGCAGGAAGCAGGGAGAAAACAGGACTGTAGAGAACAACTGGCAGTTCTGTTGGTTTCACACACAGATTTTAATTGGGGTTAGAAACAGATGAGGGATAGTATGGATAGGAAACCAGTACAAGTGAAAAGATTGAAAGGGAAGGAAAAAGAAATTCCAGCTGAGCAGCAAGCCTCAAGGCAGAGGTGAATCATAATGTGCAATCTGAAGGAGCATTGATCAGAAGATGGGTGTACGGTAGGAGATGGATTTTTCCCATTGAAATAGGGCCAAAGGGTAAAATCCACATCTATGTTTCCAAAATAGGTTGTCTAGTAGTCCCTAAAAACTGTAAATCTCTTTGGTAACTGCCTGGGGTTGATTTACAAATATGCAATCAAATCATCTGTAGAAGACAAAAAGCAGTGAAATGGGTTTGGAAAAAAACTGATGGAGGAGTTAGAAATCAGGATAGCAGAGTGAGGAGAAACCACCGAGCAGGCCATCAGGGGACAACCAACCCGGGCCTGTGCTGTGCTGCAAGGGTGGAACCACCACGGAAGGTAGGACATGGGAGACTGCCAAAACAAAGCCAGGTCTCCCCAAAACGTCTCCAGTAGCTTTGGCACTCAGGAAAATCTCCATCTCTTTAATCACAGGTAAATAATAAGTTCCACTGGGCAGAGTTCATGCTTAGGTGAGAACACACAGCAGCTCTGTGGTTGTGGACTCAGGGAGAGTGTGAGCTGGACCTCCAAACTCTACAGTCGAGTCTCACTAAGCACAATAAAATGCCTTTTTTCCCCCAGAGGCTTATCAATTTGCCAAATTTTCATAGGGACAAGAAAAAGGAACACCCTTCACTTTGTGACAATGTCCACAAATATGTAGACAAAATTTAAAATCTCTGCTACAAAGCCTCAAGGCACAAGTGCTACAACTAAACATAGAAACACAGAATATCCTGAGTTGGAAGGGATCCACACGGATCAAGTCCAGCTCCTGGCCTTGCACAGACACCCCGACAATCCCACCCTGGGCATCCCTGGGAGCATTGTCCAGGCTCTCTGTGCTGGAGCTCTGGCAGCCTTGGGGCTGTGACCATTCCCTGGGAAGCCTGTTCAGTGCCTGACCACCCTCTGGGGAAAGAGCCTTTCCCTGATACCCATCCCAAACCTCCCCTGACTCAGCTGCAGCTGTTCCCTTGGGTCTTGTCACCGGTCACAGAGAGAAGTGATCAGTGTCTGCCCCTCTGCTGCCCCTTGTGACACAGGTGCATTTCATCAATCTCATTTTCTGGCATTTTAACTGAATTGGTTTTAGATCAGATTTCCTAAACACTCAAGGCTGAAGCAGACACCTTCTGAGTAAAACACTGGATGAAGGTATTTAGGCTTGTTGCTTGTTTTACCAAAAGAGAAGTACAAGGTGGCCACTCTCTATTTAGGTCACTTTTACACAACAGGAATAAATCAGTACTTCAAGCAGAACACATAAATCCAGCACATTTTGAATATAAATTCTGATTACTTTTACCCAATGTGTGGCACCCAAATATGAAAACTGAAGAGAAAAAGCAAAGCTGCTAAGAAAAACACGGGGGAAAAATGTTGTCTTAATAGAGTCTTAACGTAAGGCCAGCAAGTCAATCCATTACAAATTAATGGGCACGTGAAGTAATAAAATCACCAAACCAGATGCAGCCTTACCGCACGGATCGATCGTCGCTGCCCGTGACTGCCAAAGGCTTCTTGGGATGCACGGCCAGGGCCCAGAGCTCCCCCTCACAGTGGCCCTGCATGATCAGCATGGGCTTGTCCCTCTCCCTCACAAGCACCTCGAAGATCTCGCTGTCCTGTGTCCCCGCCAGCAGTCTGTCGGCTTTCCAGCACACGCTGCGGATGGACAGGCCTGGGGGGCACACCGGGAGCTGCCCTTAGTGCCAGCCGTGCCAGGGGATGGCACAGCCAGCACTGCTGAGAATTCCAGAGGTCATTCCCAGCTGGCATGTTTGGCACCGGGGTCACACAGAACATCCCAGCTGATTCGAAGCTCAAAGCAGTTCTGTCAGATTTTGCCCATTTGACACACAAAGAGAAAGCCCAATCCTGAGAAAACATGCTTCCTGCACACCTTGGGAATTTAAAAACCAGCTCCATTTCACAGGATTTAAAGATCTAAATTTTATATCAGCCAAGGGGTTGCTGTGACTGAAGCTGGTTCATTCCATTTTTCAGTACTTTACTTTCTTGCACATTCAAATAAAATTTTAATGGTGAATTTAAATGGTTTGTGCCCACGTTATCACCCTTACCCACTTCAATCAAAATGGATTATTGAAACAAAAAATAAAAAAAGAAAAGGCATCCCTCCTCCCAAAAGCCAAACCAACAGAATTTTGCTTTGCATAACTTTTAGAGAGCTTGATCTTATTCCACAAATCTGAGCCTAGCTTTGGAGCTGGAGTTTTACTGATCATGAGCTTAAAAACACCCTCTCAGCAGTCTGAGGAATTTGGTAGCACTCTGGTCAGCTGCTTGCAGGGTTCGTATTTTCTCTTCCAGTTCATGCAAAAAAGTTTGGATATCGGATCTAGATGCTGTGAGACGTGAATGAATAAAAAAATCCATTTGTCATGTAGTCAAGGTCATCCACACCATCATTTTCTTTTTTTTTTGGAATCAAATACATAATGCAATGAACTACTGGTCACACAAATAAAATATTCTCATCTCCTGAGAAGGTTAAATGAATCTTCATTTATTTTCTTGTCCAGTTCCAGCAGCTTTTAATTTTTATAATGCCATTTTATGACTTAGCTAAATTCATACTGAAGTTCTGACTGCCATCTTCTTCTTGATAGACACCTATGACCACACAAGGAATGGAATTCCAATTGGAATTCAGCAGAAGATGGGCACTGTTACATTTTGGATTACAAAGCACATCTTTGGACGTGGGAAAGGCAATGCTCTCTGTGAACATACTGCACATGAAGAAAGATTTCTCAGGGTTTGTTTGACAGCCAATGACTTTGCATGCTTTGGAAAAAGAACTGGAAAGGAGGGACAGAAGGTCCCAGGTAAGCATTAAGGCTCCACCACTGCTCGAGGCTACAGATGTGCTTATATTAATCAGTGCCAATGACAACTGAAAATGAAACCCCACTTCCAGAGGTTGGGATTAGCCTCCAAGGCAGTTTTCACTTGCCCAGATCTTTGCTTTTTGGTTATTTGTTGCTACTGTTTTCTAGAAATTCATGTTAATGAATTCATTATGATTCAAGCTGCAAAACCTACGTAACGCCAGGAGTGCAGAGCACAGGGACTGCTGCTTGGGTGTCTTGGACAACTTTTTGAGGGCTAAATTCCATGAGGGAACACTACACCCTTGATAACGCATGCATTGTGATCTGTGAGATTGTAAGTGCTTCAAATTATAAAATAAAGTGATGACTGAGCTCACAGGAAGCAGGATTAGATTCAACAAATGTAATTATCACCAATTTAATAACATTCTCTCTAACAAATCTGCCAAGTGCTACCATTCCAAATGCATGAGTGGAGTGTTCAGATGGTCAGCACCTGGGAGTATCGGGTTCCAGAAATCTCAATTAGTTAAATGAATTGCAAGTAATTAATTAATTAAGGTTTGGCTAACTTCATTCTCCCATCTTAAAGTGTTTAATTAGTTCTCACTTATCTTCTTGCATTTGCATGGTGGGCAGCAGTGACTGGATCCCTGTGTTTATACCATGAATCAAGGAACACTCCACAGGTTACAGAATTGTCAGAGAGGGAAGGGAACACAGATCCAAAAATAAGTACAGTCATTAAGTAAAAAAATCAGCAGTATGCAGAGACATTTATACTTCACATTAAATGCTGTCACAATCCATTATCCAGATGTGTGAAAAACCATTAAAGGAACAGCTCATTACCTTTGTATCCTTGTTCAGTCTCCCTGAGATCAATTTTAGTAATTGGTTTGAACTCGGTGTCCCACAACCGAATGCAGCCATCTCTCCCTCCAGTGGCAAAGCCTTCCTCACAAGCATACATACTAAAAATTCCAGCCTGCCAACCAACAGCATCCCAAGTTTTAAAGGTCTTCACAACAAATTTAAACACACAAAGCAAACGTTTTCAAACAGACTCTTGTTAAAGGCCAGAAACTGCTGGGCACAAAAGTGTTGCCCATCCAGAAAGCAAACCAGCAAACACAGCTTTTATTTCAAGTGCTCCACTTGAGTGGTTTATGTAGAAACCTTTGTGCAAATAGCAGTGATACAGCCTATCTGCAGAACTTCAAATTTGGGTTTGTTAATATTATGACAAGGACAATTGAATAACTAATGGAGCACTTAAAATAAAGAGTTACCCGGGATAAACAAAACCAAGCAAACAAGCAATACAAATATTCTTACAGGAGCAGAGGTGACTGAGACATTCTTTCATGAATTCAGCTCAGACATCGTTTGGAATCTGACAGGAACCAGTTTGAGTTTCTCCTTTGTTTTGAAAATGCCTCATGATTAGTGACTGTGCTGAACCACCTTGGAATAGCTCAAGGAATGCCTGCTGAGTCAGTATTTTATCAGGAAAACCTTGGTTAAGAGATAGGTTGAACTGCATGGAGATAAATACAATGGAGAGAAGACCTCCATTTTCAAAGTGGCCTTGTACAATGTCTTAATAGATTAATATTTCTAAATATTAATTACATAGAGATTAGAAATTGGGCAAGAGATTGCCATTTGCCATGGCAAACTCCATAATTTATCACATTGTATATATCAGCCATGGCAAACTCCATAATTTATCACATTGTATACAGAGTGATTGTATTTAATCATTCTAATGAATCTAAATAAATTTCTGCTAATATACTGCAGGGTGTTATTGCTT
>NW_008240228.1:6387574-6399898 GCF_000691975.1 Corvus brachyrhynchos
ATTCCTGTGTTATTGCAGCTGCAGTTTCACAGTAGTTCCTCAGGTAAGATGTCTCACTGACTCCAGTCTCTTTGCTTTCATAAATTAGGGGCTACTTCTACAAATAACCAGAACTCTGCTGAACACTTAGATCTCCTTTGAATCCTAATGAACTGTCACCATAACCAGTCTGGGGAGGTCAGAAAAAACACGTTATTTTTGCAGTGCTCTTCCTAGAACAAAACTATAGTGACAAGTGTTAGAAGTCATATCACTCTCCTTAAGAAAATTGTCTTGCTTCCTTTTTTTCCAAAAACCCCACACCAGGATGCCATTACGCATAGTCATATTCCAAATAGGAGCAGTTCTCAAATACATCTGAAATAAGACAAGGAAGTCCTACTGTGTCTTTATTGTAGTAACAACAGAGGCAAATTAATTACATTGGAGTGGTTAGAAATCTAACACAACCCTGTACATCCCCCTTTCACTCTGTAATTATGAGAGCTCCAGACTGGGGGTGGTGGTTTGTGGGTGTGTGTTATGAAAGCAATTGGAGTAAACTGTCTCTGGAGTATGGCTGGAATGCAAACTCACAGATTCAACAGGTTTGCTCCACACTGAAGCTCTTCTGAAGAGTCAGACTCCAGTGTTGGGAATTTTAGTAATTCTATAATAATAGTAAAATTCTATTTAAGCCCAGATAATCTGCTTCCCAATTATTTTTAAGTAAACCGATAATAACTGAAGCTACTCAATCTGTGAAACTTTAGATTTAGAGACTTCATCTGACATTTGGTTTATTTGGTTAGATGGAGGCTATAAATATCAACAGTTCTGGCACTATCAGCTCAGCATCTGTTGGCAACACGTACAACATTGCATCTAAGTTCTTAATTGCTGAACAGCCTCAGACATCCTTCTGACCCGAAATGGAAGGAAATCTTTGTAGCTAAGCCTTCAGGAAGTTTTTCAATTCAATGAACAGTTCCTTATCAAACAGAAATGAAAGCACCACTTACACTGTGTGCTCCTTGAATTGTGCGGACCAAGTTGAGCCCTTTCCAAACATAGATGTCTCCATTTAAAGCCCCAGAGTAGGTGATGTCTTCTTTAGCGCAGGCTAAACACAGGATTGTTTGGAGATCTCCTGTTTTACCAAATATTCCTCTCTTTGCTGTCAGGGCATTTCCACACAATGTCCAAAACTGTGAAATGTAAATGGCAGATCAGGAGAAGTTTCTGCAGAATTTCTGGTTTTTCACATTAATGTGAGGATCTCAGACACACATCCTGACAGAGCAGTGCCTGGGCAGGCACTGAAGTGATTCCTGTGGTGCTATCAGAACACCCACCACTCCAAAGCCTGCCCATTTACCAAGGAAATATCCAGGCAAATGTAGTACATCTAAACCCAAACCAAATGATCAAACTGCTTAAGAGGGTGAGGTTCAATGCTGCCTCACTATAGCCACACTGCCCCTTCTCATTCTCTCACTGTCCTTCATCAGGTTTTGCTGGGAAATGCTGTCCAGACAAGTGCATGTTTTTAAACCCAAGAAAATCCCATTTTTCTTTTCTGCAAAACACAGCTACAGCACTGAAATGATAAAATGCTTTATCTTACACCACCTGCGTGCTGGAGCAGACATTTCTGCCCTTCCCCAGTGCACTGAAAGAGTTCTGTCCCTCAAATATAGTCACAGAGAAACCATCTGTTCCACAGGGACTGCGAACGCTCGTACATGAGACAGCTCCCTGACTCCCAGAGTAACAGGTTCCCAAGGGTGGAATGGGGACTTGCTCAGCTGCCACACAGAAGTCATCAACATTCTGCAAAGAGGAATCTAAGACTGACTGGGGAGGAGGAAAAAAGTGAAGAAAACAGCTTGTCTCAGAAGGTTGTCTTTGGAGGAGAGCTAGAAATATCAGATGTTTGTTTCTGAATAAGAGAGCTTTTTTTGATTTAAATAAACAAGCAGAGAGGACAGTTTGTGTACTCAGTTGTCCCTCAAGGACCAGACCTTCTGGGGAAGGCAGAATAAAGAGACTATCAATGAGAGATAGCAAGAGAATTGCTGAAATCTCCAGTCCTGTCAGCACCAGGACATTCTAGACACGTGCAGATACAGAACAGCAAATCCCTGGGGTGCAGCACAGCACAGTCTGTCAGTGGAGCCATCCCTGCTCTTCCATTCAATGGACACTGGACAGACACAGGCAGAGACTGGACAGGAATAATGATGTGTCTGACATGGATTTATCACATCCATCTATTCCCATTTCTATTCATTTGCCTACAGCCAGATTTTTAGGTATTTTTCTAAAATTCTTTATTCCAGAAAATCCTTGGATCAAGGCTTTTTATTTCAGCTCCTTCTCTATTGTTAATTCAATTAAATTTTCCCTTTGCCTCTTAACATCAGCCAATTTAGAAGGCAGAGGGAATACTGCCCCCAGGGCTCTCATTCTGTGAGTAAAACCTAAACTCTCCTCCCTTCTGGTCTGCTGACGAAGGGTGGGAGAGCAGGCAGCAGTGTTAGAAGGGTGGAGGGAGGATCCTGAGCTCAGTGTGAGATTCCTTTGCTCCTGGGCTTTACCTCAGCTTCTAATCCCTGCTCAGCCAAATGAGCCAGCAGAACTGGATTGCTAAAGGCATAAACAGCACAATTCCTAAGCATTAGTCCCAGTTCTCACAGTGATACTATTCCTTCAGAGCTGTTATTATCACATTCCCGCCACTTTGTACTGAACAGCAAGTTCAGGCCTCTGCTGGAGCACCACTGGAGGGAAACATGGAGTCACTTCCCCTCCATGCTGCATTTTTCCTATTTGTTGGCATTCCTTTATCTCTGTGTATCTACAGTGCCTGGTATTCTCTGTGTTCAGGGTGATTATGGCCATTTTAAACAGAAGACAGGTGCCAAAGACAGGTTTTGGAAAACAGCTTGTGGAACACAACAGATGGTATCAGTGCTGCCAAAACCACCCACAGTTGAAAGCAGTGGTGGTTTAAGGGCACGAGCTTCTCAGGAACCAGAACTAGAGATATTAACTGGTTTCCTAAACTTCTAGTTAAAGCTCTTCCCACCCCAGTCATGTGAAATAATTGCCATCTGTTAGGAATGTTTTTGAGGAGACTGGAGAAAAATAGAAACCTGAAGGGGATATTGGCAAACAAGGATTTGTTTCTAAGCTTTCCACAGGCATGAGAATGTTTTACCCCAAACATCTGATATATATTAGGTTTACATTTAAAACACTTCCATAAAGGGTGACTTAGAGGGAGCAAATAGTGGGGCACCAGAGTTTTCTCTCTGCAGGCCCTGCACATTTCTCAGTGGTGTTCCATGAGAAGCCCAAGAGCAGGTCATTCTGTTCATACTTTGTATCTTTATTCCTCCTACAGCTGCTCAGGGACCCTTTGTGATGCTGGAAGAGGGAAACCCCTAAAGGCTGAGACCATTAGGGTGGAATGGAGAGGGCAGAAGACCCAAAATTGTAAGTATATAATGAATGAAAATTACACCAAAGGATCTTCCCGACTTTCTTGTTCAGGGAATCTGCAGCTCAGGCACTGCTGAATGTCTCAACTGGCTTCAAACAAAACATTTTGCAAAATGTTCACAGCGTAAAGAAAGAAAAATATAAACAGTCCTATATTTCAAGTCCTCATCAGGTAAGAACCCAGATTTTTTTGTGCAAGTACTTTTTCCAAGTAAATAATGAAAGCTCTTTACCTTTATGTGTTTTACTCCACAGCTGACAATCCTGTTTGGCTGATATTGATCCCAGGAAATATCAAATATCTGTTAAGAAATACATTAAGCTGATATTTTAACCTATACAGTAATGGCATCTAGGTTCAGCTTGCTTTTACCAGTGCTTAGCCATAATTTCTGTTGAAACGTATTACTACAAGTGAAAGAGCACTCTTCAGGTAAATTTGGAACTCTTTGTAATCAAAGGTCAAGGCAAATATGGAGGGTTCCTCACAGAGTTCTGTCAACACACTTCATCCCTGACTCCACACTGCCAATCCATTCCAGCTCCAAGATGTTAATGAATAAACAATACTTACATAGGCATTCTTTCCACTCCCTCTTCTGTGCAAAAGCTCCTTTCTCTGGGTGGGAAAGTCAACTGGGACTAAGATTTTAATACTTCTTGCCTGTCCTGGAGAATTCTGCTAATTCAGAACCTGATCTTGTACCTACTGAGGCCAGCAGCAAAACTTCCACACATGCAAAACTGGGAAGTGAATCAGTTCTGGAAGAGAAAATCTGAACAAGGACTAAGATGCTTTTTGTATTGGGAACATGGCAATGTACTTTAATGTATGCATCCATGTGCTTTTAAATATGTCAGGCAGGTATTTTGCTTATGCTAAACCCGGTACAACATTCCCTAATCCTGAATAACATTCTAAATTCAAACCTGGTCAGTTCACATCTTTATTTAAGTT
This sequence comes from Corvus brachyrhynchos, assembly GCF_000691975.1. Lineage (NCBI taxonomy): Eukaryota > Metazoa > Chordata > Aves > Passeriformes > Corvidae > Corvus > Corvus brachyrhynchos. Next base: position 6,392,019 of record NW_008240228.1, read on the forward strand.
ATGATCCTTTACCTGAAGCTAACAGATATAAAAGAAATATTTATCCCAATTAAGTTTCTTCCACAGGCAACTGTCTTAAGGAAAAGTGAAAGGGATATAAGTAAATTTTCCCTCAGAATAAATTGTCTTTTTGACATACTCAGAGACAAGATGATCTTTGGCCATTGAGCTCCCATTTCACATCTCATATGAAGACCTACAGATCACCCGACTCAGTGTGTAGGTACAACATATTTCCTCTCTAGGCTTACTAACAGTGCCTTGTGCTGGGTCTGGCACAATGAGAAGGAATAAATATCTTGTCCAGTATTTTACAAGTCAGGTAGAATGACCAAAATTGCCTTTGCATTAACCTAACACAATCAAAAAATTACTTTTAAAACACCCATGCAGCTCCCAGACAAAATCCAGGAATGCTTCCATACAATTACCCTGTCAGAATGGCCTGTAGCTGTCGCCAGGAGCTTTCCCCTCTTCCAGTCCCAAATACACACTGTGTTTTTGGCATCCAGTCCCACAGAAGCCAAACGCTGAGGAAAAACAACAACAATCCAGTTAACAGGAAATCAACCCCAAATCACTTTGCTGTAGATCCCAGGATTATGTGCACAAATGGATTTTCCCACACATGACCTGGGTTTGAACCACATTCCAAAGGCATTCACACTCAACATTTACTCACTGGAGAGAGCACCAAAATGTCTCATCTCTAAAAGGTCAGGCTATTGATTTCAGGCTACCAATGTTCCAAGCGAAATTCTTACCCTGAAATATCTGAGGTTCAGGTGCACACCTCTCTAGCACTTTGATTTATTAATCTGATAATAAAAGTGAAAGGGAAATAAAAGCTTTCACTATTTCCAACTACTGCTTTGTTCATTATGCTCATTTTGTTGAGCTTTAGAACCAGAACTGGATGTACTTTCAATAATTACCTTTTATATAGCTTGATGTATCAAATCACCAGTTAAAATAACTAATTCATTAATAACCAAGCTAAATTCAAGTTTTCTTGGTCATCAATTAAAAGAACCTAACTTTAACACTTTTCAATCTCAATAATGCAAGAAATAAAAAGAACAGAATAAAATGGAGGGGGAAATCTGGAAGGGAAAAAGCAGAGTGCATCCATCTCTGACATACCCAGAAGATCAGCAATTACTATGGAAGTTGTAGGTCTTTTCCCTTCCAGTGACTGTCCTCATTTTGTCCAACTTAACGTGAATTCCATAAAAAATGGGCTCAAACTTTCAGTAAGCAAAATGTTTAAAATCTGGAGCTGTCTGTGATAACAGAAAAGGACTGAGCCACCAAAGAAAACAAGTGTCATTACCAGAAACTCCTCTGACATGCTGTATTAGAAAAAACATTTAATGCAATAAAGCCCTTAACAACCATATAACAGAGAGAGAAAGTAACTGTTCAGAGCGGAACAGAAGGCTCCAGTTTTCATCCTGTAGCAATAATTCAGAGAGCAGGTACTCAAGGCCTTTTCATCCCATTCCTGAGTGTAAATCCACAGTGCACATTTTCCCTTTTGGGAGAGCCCCTCAACAGCCTCCGCATCAAGTGCAGTAGGTTCACACACCCTCTGCTGTCTTAACAGTTACAGTTTCCTGATTTAGAGGAATGAAAAGATGTTTTGGGACTTGGGTTTAATGGGAGCTGACAACAGGCATTATCCCAGTGCAATACCTGCCTAGTGAATAATGCAGAACTTAACCACCGTCCCACCAGAAAACGCACTAAGCAATGTGGAGCTAATGAAAACAACAAAACAAAAACCATCCAAAAGACCCTACTCAAGACCCCTCACCACCAGAAAAAACTATTTACAGACTTATACCACAAATTCCTCTGAGTCCAGTCTCCTTCCACTGGAATCAAAATACAGAGAGAGGAAATGAGCTGCTCCTAGAGGAACAGAATGTTTTCATGAGGCAGTCTAGATATGTTCTCAAATATTGTTGGGAGGAACAAGGTTCCCTTGGAGGGTTCACCCTATGGGGGGGGAGGGTAGAACTCTGTCAATGGGCTCTGACTCATAACAGAGTTGTGAGGGGAGAGTTAAAGAAGTTTGTACAGTGGAACAAAGAAATAAAATGATAGTTTTTGCAGGATTTAATAATATTTCCCCTTAAGAAACATAACCCTGTTATAGCTAGAACTCACAATGTGGATGGAGTTCTGTGCTTTAACATTACTCAAAATGTCCATAGAACTTAGGGTGCTGGAGCTGGTCAGTGTCACACCACTCCCAGCTGCAGGGCCACTGAGAAACTCCACTGGCCCAATGGCACTGAGGACACAGAAGAATCACACATCTGAGCCCTGCATCCATCAGCAGGCCAACAGTGGGAAATAGGAAATCAGACCTTCGGTACTGGGAATGGGACCTATTTTATATGTGGAGACAATGCCTATAAGTGGCTTCCTAAAGGTTCCTATTTCCAAGCACTATTAATGTCTCCCCGCAGGGTACTTTGGCAACAACCACGAAGAAGAGTTAGGGCCAAGAGAACATTTTCCATCCAGGGAGTGCAGGACAATCTCCAATTATACTCCTTTGATTTTGGAAAGCAATTTAATTCAATGCTACAGTTGTTGCAACACTTTGTGCGGGAACATGAAGTATTGAGACTTGTCTGAAAGAGACAGTCTCAAGAGAAGGGGGGACTTGACAGACAACATGGAGGATAGAAATGCTCCATTCCCTTGAAACTGCAAAATAGAGTGTAACAACTAACTAGCCAACTAGATAAAAGCATATAAAAGACCCACAGGATACTAAAGGTAGCTGGAACCAGTGGATAAACAGATAATGAGGAACCTGAGCGGGTTTTGTGGCAGTTGTGAAACAAGAAAATCCAATGCACGCCCTAAGAGAAGTTCAAGGCAAGGTCATTACAATATTGGGGGCTCTCAGTGAGTACAAGCACCAGAGACCCCTTTAGACAAAGCTCTAGGACCACAAACGGAGCTCCAGTAAGGGGCAGAGGCATGGAAATTAGCTCTGGGGAAAATGGCGTTTATGTATTAGCTGGGAAATACATTGTAATATGTCTGATCAGGATGGAATAAATGACCTGTTGTAAAGTTTCATGACACAGAGTCGTGATTAGTGAAAAAAATCACTCCTCCAACTGTGTCCAGGGCTGGAATACGGAATGGCTGCTTTTTAAAACTTCAAATTGTGTTAGAAAGTTTATTCCCTTGCTGACTTTGGTATCAGCAGTGAAAACACTATGGGAAACTAAGAAGTATTTTGTATTTTCTTTTAACACAGGCCTGCTGAGGAAGGTCTCCTGCCGGCAGAAAAGTGATAAATGCTGAATTTCCTTTTTGGTAGAAACACACTTTTAGTTCTCCTTCTGGAAGAGAATTTGAATTCTATTCAGAGAATTCACAGAACTACCAGAAGAAAATATCTGCCAAGTAGTTCAGGCACAAAATTAAACAATTATTTAAGAATCTATATGGATTTGGAAGATCTGGCTAAAGAAGCCTAATGTTGCATTTCTAAATTTTTCATGAGGTGTGTATGAACTATGGCAGTGCCCTTCCCACTCCAGTAAAAAATATTTTTAAAAGCACATAAAAAGGGTTAATCTGAAATAAGTCAGAGCAGAAATTGAACTGTGTAGTACTGATAAAATACTTCAGTATGAGGCACCTGCTTTGTAGGTAATTCTGTGAAGGGGAGATGTTAGTACTTTTAAGGACAAACTTTAGTTAACTCATGATTGAAGACATTTTAATTGCAGGCAAAATGACAACTCCTCATTAAACATTTGAACAAAGTGCAGTTTCCCTCCTGCTAAATGGCAGCTCCTGCTCAGACAGAAAAAGCCCAGACTAAACGATGTATTTTTAAACAGCAACACTTCTGCAAGAAATTCAGCTCCCATCAGGACTGCATTAAACACAGGTAAAACAAAATAGGAAGTTCACTCTGACCCTACTTGTCGCCAAAAGCTGTACTGAAGGTATATAAAACAAAGGTAGCATTCAAGCTCTCCCATGTGTATTGATCATCTCCATTTATTAGAAACAATAACAAAGCCTGTGCACACCGATCTGCGTTCTCCACCCCGTGGAACACGATGCCAGGGAAGCACTTGCAGGAACGACTGTGCTGTCTCCGTGCAGGGGCAGCTCAAGTCTGGCCAGGAGGAATATTTCCCAACTAATTCATCCAAAAGGAACAGATATCCCAGAGTTTCTAGTTCAGTAAGAGTCAATTAACTTGGCTCAGGGAGAGGTAGGGTGGCCCTGTGTTTGAGACCTGCACATGGCGCAGCAGTCGCACAGGAACGCACAAGGAGCCAAGCTGAATCCATGGAGATCCCCTCTGGGAATGCAGCAGAGTCACCCGGGCTTTGCTTCTGCGTACTTTTATTTAGGAAATGGACAGCTGGCAGAGTTAGCAGTGAAAAGAATACAGCTCTTATTGCATCTACACCATACCTGACTGTTGCATTTATTTGTGTTTTGAGGCTGAAATGCAAATCTTCCCTGGCTTTTAACAGCCTTTGCATATAAAAGAAGGAAAGCTTTGCACTGGGAGGTGCAAGCAGCGTCTGCACAACCTGTTTTGCCCCGTCACAGACACCAGCTCCCTTGGGAATGCTGCATAACAAACCAGAACTGCCAGCAGCTCTGAGTTCCAAATACTCACAGACTTCCTACCATGCCCTTTAATTCTGGCTCAGTGCAGCAGCTTCTCCTGCAAAGCCAGGAAGAGCAGCAAAAGCCAAGATGCATTATCCATATTCATGTTCTCCAGCACTGGTTGTTCTCCAGATAGAAAAGTGTTCAATGCAGTTTTTTATTTCCAGAATAAACTGCAACTTCCCAAGCACTTCCAGAAAGGGAATTGTCACTGTTCTGCAAGGTCAACCCGGGAGTGAGTTTGGGTTTTAATTACAGCAAGCACCCAGCAGGATCTTCAGGAAGGCCTCCACCTCAAACACCCTCTGGGCTCCTGAGTCTTCATTCCCATGAGGTGCTTAAATAGCTTTAAGTTTAACCACCAGTCTCACGAAGTTAAAAATGAGGGGAAAAATGAAAAGCATTTATTTCTGAATGAACAGTATCTTAAAAAAATATTACACCATTAGAAATTTTGTTCTGTTGATCCGAGGGTTTTCTTGTCTGAGGTTTTTGGTATCAACTAATCTAAGCATTCCTAAAAATACTTTAGCAACTATTACATCAAGAAACTCACCAGGACAAAATTGTCATCAATAATGACAAAATTGCACAGCCAGATATTTATTTATAAAGCTCTGTGAAGTATTTCTCAGGTATATGTGAATTTTAGGTCTGTTTGCCTCCTACTTCACTCAAAACTGAAAGCTTTTAATACTGCCAGGGAGAAAAAAATCCTTGTGCTTAGCTGGGAACAGCCCACCATTTAGTTATACTTTAAATTTTGTCTCAAGGTATCATCTAGACTAACCCAATTGTACAATGCAACACTGTGTGTCCTAATGCCATTATTCAATTAAATTGCCTGTGCACCCCAGCCAAGGAGACTCTCCCAGCAGTGAAATTAGTGCAGCTCTTCTGCCAGAAAAGCTGCAGGGTTGTGAGGACTTTGCCAGGAACTGATTTCTTGGGACAGCAGGTAACAAGTACATGGTGAAGCCACTGCAGTTAAGCCACAGAGGGGCATTTCTGCTCTGGATACCTGTCCAACACCTGATGCCTCCACTCCACTCAGAGGCCAAGCTGTGATTTCATCCCAAAAGCACCCCCTGTGCACGAGCTGCATTTGCAGTCCTCCTACTGCAATTACAATTACAATACAAACCTAGGCCTTGAACTGCAATCACAATTAAATCGGAACAGCAGTTCCAGCACTGCAGCTACTGAAACACAAAACACGGAACGTGCATCTTTCTGAGAACCAGAAATCCAGCTCAGTTCAGAACCCAGAGAAGGAGCTGTACTGACCTGGCCGTCCGAGTCGAAGGCCAGGCAGGCGACTCCGTGCGTGTGCGCATCCTTCAGGACAGACACGGTCTGCACACGGTAGGAATCCCAGATGCAAATGTAGGGGTCCTTCCCAACCTGCCCTGTGGCTACCAGCGTTTTATCCGGGTGAACTGCAAGGCTGCAAACAACACACTTCAAGTTATAACACACCTTGGGAATGATCACAGCAGCTGTCTTCAAAACGCAGTCTCTTCCAGTATTTACTTAGAATGTTTTGCAGAGAGTGACATGGTGAGTGCAGAGTACAATTTATCATGTAATAATATTTTAACTAGAAAAAGGAAAAGCATAACCAGAGAATTTTTAAATACTTTTTCTTGATAAGCTGATTGAAAACACAAACTTAGATATTAGTCTTTCACAGGTTTATAATGGATGATTTTCTACTATTTATTCCTCTTTTGCACATCAGCTCAAATATTCTGAAATATGGACCAGAGGCTCAATAATGAGTATTGTTCACTATGAGAAATACACACAAGAAATCCTTTCATCTTTATATGTTTAAACATAGCAATCTCAGGGTGACACAGAAATAAATTGTTTCACCAGCATCAAACCATATTTCTGTTCACAACCCTTCAAATATGAAAATAATAATAAACCCTCCTCTGCAAAGTCATATGAATACAAAGGCAGATTTACACAGTTGCCCAGGAAACAAATTTGAACAATGGCTGAGCATGGGAGCTACGCATGGAATAAGGAAAAACATCCTATTAATAAACTGGCACTCAACAGGTGGCTCAGGGGAGCTGAATACTTCTGCTATCCCAGGAGCAGATAAAACTAATTATTAAGAAGAATTAATCAAAAAGCTTAAGAAAGTTTTGTAAACATACGCATTTAAAGGAAAAAGAACAATGTTAGCACACATTTAACTGTTCTATCTCCCCTGCCCATTCCTCCTTTCCTCCCCAGGCTTGGGTTGTACATTATATAGAGTACCAGCTTACCTCAGTTCTAAACCTATACAGGCAATAAAAGGTGACACCACAAACTTAAGGTGTGATAGCTGTAATTAAGTTAGGATACTTTTCTTCAAGAACCAGAAGGAAAAGATTAATTGGGCTGATCTCTTCTCACTGCTAGAGGAGAACTTAATCACACGTGCCACCATTTAGCTCAGAGCAGTTCTCACACACCAGAGCCTCCTCTTGGGTTCAGAGCAGGAACATATTTCCTAAACATCAGCACATCTGTACTGAATGTCTCTGGTATTTGTTTTATCCTTTCTGATGCATGAAGTCAGCCAGTGGGGGAACTAAAATTAGGGAATAATATCAATTTTTGGCACCTAAATTAGCAATCTGATTTCCCACCCCTGCTGAGGACATCATCTCCCGCCACCAGCCTTTCCGATGCACACCCCCTGCCCACGTTCAGTCTGGCTCTTAGATAATCAAGAGCTTATTTTTGGCAGATAGAACAGTGGGTTAGAGGAAGGAAATGAAGCCAAATTTCAAGAACAGCTCTTGGTGACTGTTTGATACCTGTGTATGACTTACACGTTTGATGTGTGTTCAACTATAAAAATTCTAAGTGTACCTATACAATATCTCTGTTGCAGAGATCCCATGCTGTCTTCAGGGTGTAAGATTTCCATGCCCTTCTCTGCCTCCTTAAATGGGTGTCAACTTCACTGCCTGTGTTTTGAACTGTAAAGGTGCATTTATTCAACCTTTCTAAGCCAACATCCCACAACTAGACCATTTGTAATGAAACCGCATCACTATTTGCACCACTGGAAAACACTGAAATACTGTTATATTTTTATGAAAATATGATTAGAAGAGACAAGGCATTCAAATAATAGCAATTTATGGTACAGAAAACAAATTATTACAGGGTTAATTCCTATTCTTTCTGCAGGGAGGATG
>NW_008240228.1:6400018-6403954 GCF_000691975.1 Corvus brachyrhynchos
GGGGAGAGGGGAGGTGAGGGGGGGGGGGGGGTCGGTGTGGAATGTGAGCAGAAGAAATTTCCCAAGAAAATGTCTCTGTTTTCCAGGTTTGAGGGAAAAGGACACAAACTCCTTTGTGCTAAGGAGCTGGGATGGAAACAAGGGATCAAAGCAGCAGCAGTTGCTGCTGGTGCTGCCCACTGTCCCTGGGAGACACTTCCCCACACAAGAACTTCTTTCTGTGGGAACAGCAACAGGAACAGGTGCACACAGAGGGAAAGCGGCAGAGATCAACTCTTTGGGAGTGCCCATTCCTTTCCTTCCAGGGAAGGCAAAGAAAGCAATGGGATTCCTGGCTGAATGTACCTGTGTAAATTCCAAAAGCACTCTGATGTGTCTGCAAAAAAGCTCTTTAAGTGCATCCACAGGCACTTCTTTTACGCAAATGATCCATTCAGGATGAGCCAAGAAAGCTCAGGTAATATTTTAACATTATACCTCATTAATAAAAACATCTGCTAGGAAGATGATCTTTCAGGGAACATTTCCTTTTCCTTCCCTTCCAAGATCAACAAGCCTGAATCTAAGCATCCAAGGCTGGAACCGTGTTAATTTAGGATAATTAAAGATGCCGCACTCGTGTTCCAGCAGGGTCTGATGAAATGCTCTATAAAAGTCATTAGTGGATCCATCTGGTCTGGGGGCCTTGCCAGATGGGAAACTCACACTACCTCCGCAATTTCTGTTGCAATAATATCCCGCTCCAAGATTTTTTTTTTTTAAAATAATACATTAGAATTCCAGTGGACTAAAAGTATTTGCTTCTTGTCTACACTGTATTTCTGTCTATATTGGCTTTCTCTAACAGGTTCCATACACTTGTAAGCAGAGTACAAATCTGAAGTTCCAAGGTAGAATTAAGTAGAAAAGTTCAGAGGTGGCTCAAGCCTCAAAAGCAGTTACAGAGAAGGTGGAGATGCTCTTTTCACATGGATGCACAGGGAGAGGACAAAGGAAAGAGACACCAGCTGTTTTGAGGGAAACATTGTCTGGGTACAAGGAAAACATTCTTCACTAGAAAAACTAAAGATCAGGATAGTTCCCTAGAAAAGTGGTAGAATTCCTCTCACTGGAAATGGTTCAGGACTTAATTGGCTTGACAGGACCCCAAACAATCAAATCTAAGGCCGTGCTCTCAAGAGAAAGTTGGATTGGATGATGTCTGAAGGCCCCTTCCAAACTAGACTTTTCTATGGCTCCAAATACTGAAATACATCAAGAAAGCCTAAAGTAATCAAAGTAAAAATGCATTTTGGCTCACAGCAGTTAACTTGCATTAGATAATTGCTCCCTGATGCTGCAAAAAGTAAGCACTTCTGTTATCTTTAATACAGGCATAGGGAATTGATGGAGACCTTGAAATGGGTGTATCAGATGAGAGATAGAGGTTTAAATCTCACTACTCTGGGTCTTTTAAATCTATCACTGCACTATCCTATTTATCAGAGAGGCAAAATACTTTTTCACTGCAGCAGCCAAAAACTGAACATTTGCTTTTGTAGTTTTGGTGCATAATTTTTTAAGTTATGTTTTCTATTTCAAATGTCATATTCATTTGAATCTTTTAATAACCATCCTATCAATGATTCTTTGTTCATACAAACCAAAGCTGGTTTCCAGAGCATCCCACCTGACAAAAAAGAAAGTGCTTTTTGAAAAGGAAACAAACACCTGCAGTTCTGAACAAAATCACTAGACTGGTTGAAATCACCTGCTCTTGACAATATAATTCATCCTCCATGCTGGGATGTTTTGCACTTTAAAGCAGCATGTAAATTTGATGTTAATCTAAACTAACTCGAGATAGTTAGACACTGATCAATTAATCTCTATTTCAAATGCATCCAGTTTTAAATTTGGAATAACCTTTCCTGTTTAGACAAACCTTCACAGAATTCTGCAGTTTTCTGTAACAGCGCTAGATCATGCTAATGGAGACTTTGGGAGAGGCAGATAGTGTCTGTACTCTATCAATTCTCCTCAGGAAGTCTCTTTTCACAATGAAAGAATTGATGGTTCTTGTTAAAAACCACCTACAAACCCCACAGTTTAGCAGAACAGAGAACACAGCAGGTCTTTCCTCAGAATTTAGGTGAAACTTGTGAAGTACTCAGGGCACTGACTCTGCTATGCTTGAACAAAGGACATATTAGAAAACAACAATTTTTCTGAGGCTTTTTTCTCTGCAGCAAAAATATCTCTGAAGAAACATCATTTCCAAGAAGCTCCAAGCCTGTCCCAAAATAGCCACTATGTGCCAGCAGGTATTTTCTCCTTTGTTGCCTCCTCTTGCTCCTGGCAGGACACTTCCAGGCTCCTGGCAGGCCAGCCGCACATAGGAAAACCAGGGATTTTACTGCTTACATAGTGCTAAGGGACAGAGCTGTCCTCACATGGCAGCGAAGAACACAAACACTCACTCAGCAATTCCCCATTTCACAGAGCAAAATGAGTTTCTTTCCTCAGTTGTGGGGTCAAAAGGGAACTCGCTGTACAGACACAGCTATTTCAGCAGCAAAATAAGGCAAGATGCAGCCTGATCCCTGTTTCTGAATACAACACAAAACATCACCAAGCCCCATGGAAAGGAATAATGGAACAAAGACCAGCAGTTAAATGGAAGCAAACGCAGGGGCCTTCAGGAGCAAGGGAACACCAGAAAAGGAAGAGGAGCCAGAAAAAAGGGAAGAGTAACAAGGTAACAAGAAAACAACCCGCACAAACCCCACGAGATCTGTAAAAATTGAGAGAGCATTGAGACAAAAACTGCAGCAATCTGACAGGCTAATGCTACATCTTATCTCCCCCCCAAATAACTTCTGCAACACCACAACCATCTTTTGAGGAAAATCCAGCTCTTAACAACATAGGAGATTGTTGCACATGCACAATCACAGCTCCCAACCTTTGGCTCCTCCAGCACAAGCCCAAGACCCGCAGAGCAGCACAGAGCTGGCAGGCAGATCACATGCCACGATAACCAATTTTAATCGGCATGTACCATTGGGCAGGTGATGGAGGCTTTGGGAGGGCACTGCAAGCATGTGGAACAAGTGGGAGAACAGAGGGAGCAGATCTGTCAGCCCTGAGACACAGAGACTCTCTGTGTGCACATATAATACAGTTAATGCACACACTCATACAAGTGAATTTACACATCTGAACATAAAGGTCTAATGATACTTTTAAATATACTAAATATTGCCACATGCTTCTTGCAAGCAACTCGAGTACAGAGCATATTTATCCTGACAAAATAAAAACAAATGCTGATGGAAATACTGCAATGGCAATGTTTTAATTTACTGGCTTGATTTCTACATGGCAATATCTTGTTTATATATAACAGAGAACAGGATATGTGTACAGAGTGATAGGCTTTTATTAAGATCACTTAGGCATGTTTTAGTTCCAAGCTCTTACTAGCTGTTCCACTGCTGGTTTTCCCCTCCATGCTCCCTGTGTAGGAAGAAGAGCCACACAGCCACAGGTTCTAGCATTTACTCATCACTCTGCACCAGCTTCCTATTTCCAAGAAGCCAGGCTGGCTCTGCACTGCAATTCCGGAATTCAGTGACCTGTCCCAGACAGATCCCATCTGCTCCTCCAAGGAAGCAAACACCCCCAGATCCAAATGAAGTCAGAGCAAACTGTGACTGGAATCACTGCATTGGGCTGGGCCACAAACCGAGCCCAAATGGAATCATTTATGAAGTGGATGTGCAGCTCAGACCTAATAAAGGTCCTGGAAACACACACATTAACAGCTTGCTGTTCCGCTCGAGCACACTTAAAGTGCCCTGGGAATCCAAGGGGCATCTTGACAAGGGTTTGATTTCTGACTATTCTGCAGAACTCACCTAGGTGGAACAGTGACAGAAGCAAAGTTATAAGCAT
>NW_008240228.1:6404165-6423233 GCF_000691975.1 Corvus brachyrhynchos
TGGTGAAAAGAGTGAAAAAAGAAAATTTAAACCCCCCCCTGCCACTCTTTATCCTGGGAAAATTCCTACTGACCTGCTCCTTGTGCCAGTGTTTGTTATTCAAGCCCATGGAGTTATTCCACCACATTTCAATAAGGTTTATTCAGCTGCCCAGGGCGTATTAGAACTCTTGACAGATCAGTTCCAAAAGGCCTGAGCATGGCAGAACACGGAATTTCTCATGGCACCATGGAACTACAGAGGGATCAGAGTCAAGCCAGATTTAAAAAATAAATAGCTATTGAACAAGTGATTAAAATTTCCCCAATAACAGAAGGTGAAAGAAGCAAGAGAAAAAAAGCTCTTAAAATGCAATGCTTTGAGCAAAAGCATTCTGCACTTTAAGATCAGCTCGGATTTACATTCATATGCATCTGCACACGCAGAAATATTGGGCAGATTCCCAAATAAAAAGGGAACAGCACTGCAGCACAGTCCTGAAGCACTTGGGGCTCCTCTTCACACACAGCTGCAATTCTCTAATGATTTATTTCCTCATACATGTTATTTCATGGATAACTCAGGGATATTTTGCAACTCCGAGCTTCTCCCAGTGAAAAGTAATCCTAGGAGATTTTATCCAAAGCCCACTTTATGACACTGAAAACTAAGCAACAACAACTGCTGATGTCCTCATGAATTGTGGGTTTTGAGCAACAAGTGATCAGGAGAAAATGTGCAGCCACACTACCCCAAAGAGACCCCACTGTGTAACTCTGAAATTCAACCACCATATTCCAGTTTTCCCATGCATGCTCAGAGTTTCTATTTGAGTCTAATGATATTTGAATTCATGATGATGAACCAAACACCCGTTTTGATGGCCAAAGCAGTTGTCAATAAATACCGAAGACAGATACACATGACACCTTCCTTGATAAAAGCATTGTGATTTGATGCAATCAGTAAAATGGACCTGAAACTATCAGCTGTAAAGAAAAACCTGCTAGAATTGGAGACCAGAGAGGTCAGAAAAGAGCAAGAACTGTACTTAGTTCAGCATTGTATTTGCCCCTGCCCTATTCTATGCTTACGATACTTTTATGGACAATGTAACACATTCTGTAATAAAATACACAATGAACCAGCAAAAAGATATTGGTTTATGATGCTGAGATAAAACCAGCAACTTAAATGCTATCAGCGATTTCTCAATACATGGAAAGCTAATGAAACACTGCTGTAAATCTAGTACTGCTCACCAGGAACCAGCAAAACTTTAATGGTCATCTGGTATAAGGAATTTGAAGGCCAGTCTGAACACTGTAATCAAAAATATAAAATTCATACATCAGATGAAGTCTGGAAGTGAAGAAATCACTGTCACATGTTGGAGCCTCCTTCATTTCCTGTGTTCACCTTATTCCAGCCTGACTGTGGAAACACCCGAACCAAATGCAACCCAAACCAGACACACAAACCACGCCCAGCTGCCGGGAATCAAACCCTTTATTTTTCCCATGTCACCACACTCCAGGGCTGAAGCAACTGAAAACAGCCTGGATGTAGCTGTGCCTTTCCCCCAAAGGCAGAGATGTGATGATCATTCAGGCAAAGCCTAAGCAGACAGGCCTACAGCTGGTGGTCACAGTGAACAGCAAATCTGAGCACTAATTAATTGCCCACAGGCACTAATTAATTAACTGCCCGAAGCACAGTGATGGGTGCAGATGGCCCCCCGTGCTTGGCAGCACAGCAGGAGGGATTCCCAGGGGGATTCTCCTGTTCTCTCCAGAGGCTGACTCAGGCACAACTGCTTTGGCATTTCCTGGATCTACTCTGCTTTTTGTATAGCCAACAGTCAGCACTGAATATGGGTATAACTATACAGATCACAGTCTGAATCAAAACATTTGCAGGAACAGCTGAGAAAAGAGGAGAGGGAAAATGGGAAGAAAATTTTGGAAACAGGACAGACAAAAGATAGAGCTGACAAAAAGAGGAATCATGGGGGAGCTGCAAAATGAATACAATATAGAAGATGTGATAAAAATAACCAAAAAACCCGGAGAACAGCCAAGGAGAAATGGGAAATACTGCAGAGAACAAGGAAAAAAACCCAGCCATTGTCACAACTTTCCTGGATCACTCCCACTTTCATTTTTAGTTTAAGAGATTTCATCTTATCTCATCATATCCCCAGGTATATTCACATCTGTGACAAATTGTGTGGTCTGACAAAACTCTCAGGCTGTTGTTAAAAATTCACACTGGGATAATAATACTGTTTGCATAGGTTTGCCCTCATCTGATTATCAGAAATAAGGATTTTAAGCCTTTTTACTTCAAGTGCAACAAAGACACAGCTGCCTCCTATTTGGGCCGCCTTCTCATGGCTATCCTGCCCTACAACATTTAAAGTTTAGGCACTTTAGTGCCTGAGAAGAGAAGAGGAAGGATTTAATTCCATAATATATCAAACCAACACACCGCATTTCATGGGTCAGAAGCAGATGATTCTTTGTACACTGAATGTCTACAGGAATGATAAATGTGGCAATATTAGATGTGGCTGGTAAAAAACGTTCATTTTTACACCTCTCAGGGTAGGGGGAGTTTTCAGTGCTACTAAGAATGCTTTTTTTCGCTCATTATCTCACAGGAATGTGAAGCCAAGACCAACAATTGTTCTCAAGGAAAATATCTTTCTCTCTATTTTAGAGGTTGAAAATCAGCAGAAACAGCAAAGAAATAGAAAGTTCTTATACAATCATATGGAAATCCTGCTCCCTGTTTGGCCATGCTGAAGTGAATAACAGCAAACATCAACTGGGGCAGAAACCACTGCAGAGCAAATAGGAACCATATGTAACATCAGAATGGGTCTGTTCTCTGAACCTCCAGTCACAATGGATCAGCAGCAAAGTCATGAGTTATCAGTTCTACGAGCACTCTTGCCAGGCTTCTGAAATTCTGCTTCACCAGTTAATTGTACAGAACACAAATACAAACACCACTCCTAAAAATTCAAACACTGTTTATAACAAATACTAAATATAAATCCATTTTCCTTTTTTCTAACAATTCAGACAAGAAAGATTTCTATACAGTTAGCCACAAAACAATCTTATTTTTTTGAGAAGTGCACTTACTAAAGTTAAGTGTGACTGTTTTTGTCTTGCTTTACATTGTCTGACACAGCCTGAAGATTCTAAGTATCAAGTGTCTCTTTTGTGTGGGACAGATTAAACAAAACCTCTGTTAAACTTCTCAGATAACAGAATTTACCTGGTTTCCCAGAGCCTGTTTTAGCTGCAAAAGACCTTACCCAGCTATAGCCTAGTATTAAACAAAAAGCAGCTAAGTACCATTGCTTTTAGAGCCAACACACAGCAACTAAAGATTGAAACCAACACCTTGATTTCACCGTACCCTGCTGTCCTGCTGATGACAGAATTATGCAGCACCACAGTAAAACCAACAAATGATTCACCAACAGCATACCAATACTCTGCACATAGAGTCCAGAAAGATAAGCATGAAAACACCAAAGCAACACACTCAGTAATTAATGCTGATTAGAATTTTCCACCGCTTCCCTTTTAGCCTTCTCTCCTTTCTACCACAGGCTTTGTGGGTTTGGGTTTTTTTGGCTGTTTGGTTGTTTTAAAAGGCATAAATAAATAAAAGAAGCACTTACCAAAGCTCCAGAGCAGCTTCTAAGAGGGGAGTTTTACCGGAATCCTTTATATAACCTCCTACTCCCACCCCCCCCTCCCAGCTGACCCATGTTTGTTACAAACGAGGGCCTGGCAACTCAGGTGCAGGGACTTTCATTGCTCATTGCTTGATTAGTTCTGTTACTTCCAAATTCTGCAGATTAAATTCAGGTGAAATGCTCACCTGAGAGCAATCTGTGCTTAACAGGTGGCAGACAACAGAAAGTCCTCAGAGGACAGAGCTGCTTTTTATCAGAACAAAAGCTAAGACTATAGTTCACATCAATTTGATACCACAAAATTCACTCTCTAGCCAAGGTCTTTTTCTCAGTGGAATCTCTGATGTCTAAGGCAGGGATGTTACACTAAACATCTCATGGATCTGAGGTGTTTGCTTGGCTGAGTGGAGGTTTCTAAATGTCTAGAGAAAGGAAGTTCATTTTGAAGCTTTTTACTGAAATAAAATCCTTATTAGGTGCAAGTAAGCAAAGGACACAATTTTAATGGGAGTCTGGCTTATGGACTGCCTGCAGATATTTGAAATGTGTCCAAAACTCAGCTGTTCACACTGAAGGATGGTGTGTATTTTGCTCCACTTGTGAAAATACACCTCAATATGCTCAATTCACAAGTCTCAATTCACAAGACACATCTTCCTTCACTCAGCACTTACAAATATTGTTGAGTTTATCTTTACAGAAATTACTAAAATAGTAGGAAACTGCTACCGTTTGTGTAAAGCCCAAAAGATCTGTGAATTAAACAAGTTGCACCTGTATCTACTGAAAGGCAGAAATTCACTTTGGTCATTTTTAGAAGTTAACTGAATATAGAAACTATAATAAAGAAAAAGGTTTGTTTTAACTTTTTTGTGTGTTTCTTGGTTTATTGGTCATTTTAATGTGTAAAACAATAATTCTATTATGTTTAATAGTCAAATCAACTTTGTATGGTCACTTAAAAATGTTTTAGTTGTTCCACTTTTAATTTCTTTTTAATCCATAGTATTTTCCTGTGATGTTATTGAATATTTCCTCTAATTCATGTACTGCCATGTTATGTAAGTATTTTATCTGCTTTTATTTAAAAAAAAAAAAATTAAACTAAGGAGAAAAGAAGGGAATAGCTTCATTAGTTACTTAGAAAATCAAGTTCACCCCAGTCTGGAGGGCCATGCAAAAGCAGGCTTCCTGAGGAGTTAGGAAGCCTGTTTTATTATTCCATCAATCCACTGTCTAAGGAAGTAAAAGAAAGAAGCAGCTTCAAATGTAAACATTAATAATAATTACAAAAGCCAAAGTAAAATATTCCTTTGCCTTCTGGAATCTCACAAAGGCTGTGCAAGCTCTAAAAACGTGTTTTTTCAGACTCACATGGGTATGAGCAGTGCTTTCAGATGAGAAGCTGTAATTCATCAGAACTAGAAAATCGAATTACTTCTTAGACTTCTACAATAGCAAATCTTACTCTAGAGAGTCCAAAAACCAGGAGTTAATACCAACGTGCCGAGTGCATCAGGCATCCTGTCTCTGCTACAACTACTGAAGTAAAATAAATCAAAATGCTGTTTTCCCAAGAGTCGTCTCCACAATCGTAATGTTTTAAGTGCATATTAAAATGTAGGATTTGAACACAATAAATTCACCTAACTCAAGTTACTCTCTCCCCGGGGTCTGTGGGACATACGTCAGGGGTATCGTTATCAGAATTTTGTCCTGCAAACCAGCTTCTGAGCTGATTCGGGGATTCAGATCTTTTGTTGTGCTCCCAGTATAGGCAAACAGATCAAATGGGAGGCAGACTTAATTTAGGTAACGGTGCACTGGAGGAATTCCCAGATTTGCCATAGAAGGAAGAATAAAACTGAGGAGAGTTCCATGCCAGTGTACCTAAGTTTGTTGGTTAAAAATATCTGTATTACAGACTGCAGTACTGATACACTTGCAGCTCAGCTGAAAATACAGCTGTCAGTATTTTCTGATCAGGTTTGTATTTCTGAAAGCAAAAGATTAATAGAGATGACTGATGTGTGACACATTATCCACATTCTGCTCTCTCTTGCAAAAATACCAGACGAGTTGAGAAACAACCAGAATTTTAATGCATGTTAATTTGAGCAATGTATTTTGCATACATTTGCTTTTATTTTTGTATTCTGCAGGCAGCTGGAATAAGTAAAAAAAAATCTGTAATCATCTCAGAATTAGAAAAAAAAAATTGAAAGCAAAATCTTTATTCCATATTTATTATTTAAATATTAAAATAGTAAAATTATAAACTTTGGCTTTCATGATCTTACAATGAAGCCATAAACAGATCTAGAAATGTTTGCATTTTTACTTTGGAAATGAGCTTCATAACTTGACTGGAACCCACCTGAAAACAATTTGTTTTGTTTAACATGGTATTAGATAATAATAATTTTTTTATTTAACTAGGAAACGACTGAACTGATTGCACTTCAGTTTAATAGCATTCAGGTTATCTTATTTGGCTGAAAATAGGGCTTACTAGATGGGGTTTTTAACTTTTTTCAAATTATCCAAACCAGGTCCAACAGTATATCACCCCTTATCAGTGTCTTAAAATCTCCAGGTGCAGTTCAAAAAACCCCCCCATAAACCCTGAGGATTGCAATCTATTTTTCCAACAATTACTCATTTTAAAACCACCTTCACACTGAGATGTAGGTTTAGGAAGAGGAGCCTTTGTAGGATTTCATTTAATCTCTTTACAGGTAATACACACATTTGAGTCACAGTTCCTCCCCGGCAGATGGAAATAGCTTGTTCCATAGAAAGTTGGTCTCAGGTTTTAGGTGAGTGTTTTGGGAACAATCCAGACCCTTCTTCAGAACAAATACCTCTACTGATGAATTTAATTGCCCTCAACCACTCAGGGGAGGAGCCACAACATAAATATGGATTTTTACGAAGAAGGGTGAGAGTGGAACAAGCAAACAAACAAAAAAAGGATGCAAGAACAGAATGAAGAGGAAATAAGACATCAAGGAAACTTCCCACATTAGTCCAAGAATGTCTCGGAGTTAGAGAGACTGAGGCAGCCTTTAGGGGGGTGACTGTGGGGTCATGATGCAGAGCAGATTCCAGCAGCTGAGTGGGAGTTTAATTGATAACTCTGAAGTCATCTCCCCGAAGGCTGGTGAGAAGCACTCATCTTTATTCACTCTGTCAGCTGCGCCTTCTTGTTACAAGAAAGTAAGAAACAGAAATAAAATAAATTTGAGAAAAAAGGAAAAAATATTCAATCAATCAAAGCATACTCTAACATATAAATGAGGATTCTAATTAAGGAAAATAAAGATTATCTTCAAAATATATGATATGCTGCCAGATTTGTCTATGAACCAAATTCCTCAGGGTTTTTTGCTGGTTTCTGAAATAGCTGATCAAAGACACATGCTAATATTTTCAACAGAAGACAGGTGAAATGTGTTGGCATGCTGTATGAACAACCAAGTCTGGGAAGCCCCACATCCATAAGCAATCCAAGAATTAAACAGGAGACCAACCTACTCTAGTAGTCGTTCCATTGGAATTTTCCCATTTGGGGTGGTGGATGCCAGGGGTACCAGTAAAGCAGTTCTACCTCACTGACTCAAGGGAGCCAGGAGAAAAACTGAAATCCAGCATGTTACAAACAGTATGCTAACATTCCTACAGGAATAACCAGTGCAGGACATAACTGGAAATGACATCTGAAACGCCACAGTCTGTCTTCAGAAGAGAGAAATGAAGAGCTAAAAATCCCCAGGACCTCCTGAGCAGAATGCAACGTCGTATGCCTTAAATTCATGCTGACATACAGCGAAGCTCTTCTGTTTTAACATATTTGGGCATGTTGTCCTAAAGCCTCAGCCCAAGCCCCAAAGAACAAACCATGGTTGTGGCAATTGCTTTGTTTTGGCGACTCTCACCTTTTTTTTTTTTTTTTTTTAATTTCTATCACATACTAGGGGAAAAAACCCTCCTGTCACAATGCAAGAGATTTGTTTTTACTGGAAACATTTCCTAGGAGCCTAAATTCTGCCACCACTCAGAAAAAGCTTAGATTTGCCAATACTGAACATCTCTACATAGTCCCAACTGCTTAGCAATTCCAGGTTTAAGTGCAGTGCGTTCATAAATGGAATGAAGGGACATCATCACTCCCCACTGCTTCCTCCAGCACAGAAAAGAGAGAAGTGAAAGGGGTAATCGAGTGATGACATTTAGTCAACAACTTATTTGAAAGTCAAAAATATCAAATTCTTATATTTATGCATTATATAATACTGCAGAATTATATAATAATATTGTGTATGTATATATATACACTATATATATTTATACTTGTGTGTATATATGTTTAAAAACCCAGAACACAATCCTGACAATGGCTAAGGTGGATCACAGAAACTCCAGCTCTGTTGATAGCAGCCTGTGACAGCTGCAGCAGATGTTCAGTTTTGAGGGGCTGAGGCTGATAAAATTGTTATATCTGATAGGGAGGAAGAAAGCAGAAGAAAATGTGTGCAGTGCACTAAACTGTCATCATGTATAAAATAACTTCTACCAAACTAAATGACAAGGTAAAAGAACATTTACCCCTAGGCAGTGGGGAGTCCCATGGATTGAAAATGAAAAATAACAGATACCGCGGGGAAAATGGGAAATGCAATACACGTTCAGAATATTCCATCAAACAACTATTTAATACAGCAAGAAACAGGGCATTCTGAAGACCTGACTTATTTAATGGCAGTGTATACATACTTCATTTAGCCTGACTTCTGTTGAAACACAGAATACATGGTTATTCTTAATTTAAATTATCTTATGACCCTTCACCAGGTCTAACAGTTAACCAAAATACCATTGTGAAGTTATACTGATATAGACACAAGTGCCAAAATACTCCTTGCTCAGACAAATGCATGCTGCTTTCTCAGCTCCCTTACAGGAAAATTATGTTTTATCTCACATAAGGCCAGCTGTCAGAGAACAAGACTCTCTGTTCAGATTTACAATATTCTTAAAATAGGCATTTACAAAAATAAATAGCTCTCACCCATCTCCCATGCAGATCTAAGATTTCCTCACATGCCTAGTCACACTCGTGTATCCACCAGGCTCTGGAAAGCTAAAGATCCATATCCCGGTTCCCATCAAAACACACAACCAAGCCCTCGAAATTCAAGTATTTTCTAGAAATTTTAGACATGGAAGATTAATTTACTTCCAAGCTTTTAAAATGATCCATCTGTGTAACAGAGCAATTCATATGTTCACACATAAGGCAGTGCCCACAGAGCCATCACCATGGCTGAAAAGCAAATTATGTCTGTGGCAACTCCACAGAAAGGGAAGAGAAATAGCAAAAAAGTGAGGACAGAGTCTGGGAATTTAGCAAGTTCTCTGAACCAGATAACTTCCCTTCTGTGCTGGCTACAAAACGGATAGTTGGGGAAAAACATGAAGGGAAATGGTTCAGAACTTCTATTTCGTGTTATTTTAGGCAACAAACTTGGTAGAGGTTTGAGGAAAGCTGCCCTTGCACATGGAATAAGCTCAGGTCCTGACTTTAGGGTCTCAAGGAGCACCACAGCCAGACAATGGAAAGAAACCACACAAATACCTGACACACTGTTCAAAGCCACAAGCCACATCCAAATCGAACTCAACAGTAACTTAAGTCATGTTTATGGGACTGCTTTACAGTCACTTCAAAATGAACTCTCATCAAGATAACATAAATACAGCAAGTTTCAAACAGAAAGTTATGCCATGTTGTTAAATTAATATTTTCCATAAGTAAAACATTCAGTATTACATTTCTGAGGAAGCAGCATGTCACTGGAAGTGTTCACCAATCTTCCTGCTCTACTGAAAGACTGATCAGACATTTTGAAAAGATATTTGCAAACCACTTCAGCTTATCTCTCCTTCCATAGAACCAGCTGCACTAGGCACCCTCAGAATATAGGACCCTCCCTATTATTCAAAACATGTCTTCTAATGCAATATACAGTAATTAATTATCCAACTAGTAATTCATTTTATCTGGGTTTTAATGGATGTGCAGCCAGTCACAAACAGGAAAGAGCAGGTGTGAAGTTAGGACACCACCAAAATCCATGACATGCTGTATTTAAGGGAGATTACCATGATCCAAAGAACGCCTTTCAAACTTCTGTTTTGTGAGACTAATACCAGGAGTTATATAAACAAACATGGAATTATGATTTTCTATGTTTTTATGTAAGCACTGTGACTCACTTTCTTGCCTATTACTATTTTTTCTCTTTTTCTCTTGATTTCTTAGCCAACTCTTCAGAGCAGAGATTGGGAACCTGGAGTTGTGCTTTCAGTGAAACCTCGGAGAACCGGACTCGTGGGAGCCCTTTTTGCTGTATTTTAGTCTCAGTGCTGCAGTGGAGGCTGAAGAGTTTTGTGCCATTATGTAACTGCCTGGCAGCATGTAGCTTCAGGCGGTTATAATCTGGTTTACTGCTTGTCATTTGCTAATACTTCGGGTTTTTCTCTAGCTTATGCTATCAGGGATGTTACGGGGGGGGTTGCCTTCCCCTTCCCAGTAGGAGAGAAAGCAGGCTTCAGCCACAGCTGCCAGGTTCATGTGGAGAATAAACCACATCTCCCTACTCGTCCCATCCCCTGTGCTTCCCTCTGCCTCAGCACACAGAGCAGTGCACTCTGCCCTGCCACACAGGGCGTGGGCTCTGCTGATGGCTCCTATGGCACAGGAGGCTGAAGCTGAGCAGAATCTTGGAGCACAAGCCCAGGGTAAGATGCGGGTGGTGCTGTTCCAATAAAATCTGCTAATCAAGTGCATTCAGCAGGGTTGGGCAGACTTCCAGATTTAACCATACCATGGCAGACAGCCAGGAGCGGGAAATAGCAACACACTTGGTTGTGTGCAGGGACAGACAAACAGGTCTCTGCATCACTGATTGAAGATCCTCATTTCTTTCAGAGCTTCAAAAATTACAGGCTGTTAAAGAAGGCTTCACATGTCCTTGATAACAGTTCAGATATCTACTTGCTCTTCTATTCTCTTACAGTTTTCCTGAGCAAAATATCCTTTTTCCTTCATTCTTTTCATCCATGCCAGGTAAGATAAAAAGATATAGCACACCGAATTCTTCAGTATACCTGAGGTAAGAATTACAGTGGACAAGCTCTCTCTGGGAAGGGAGCAGCCAAGAGCCAGTGTGAGGTCTCATTAGGCGTCTACACCCTGCTCATATTGCAAACAAAACTAAAATGGTATTTTTCGTGCTGTATTTTATTTCTCTCTCCATGAAATCAGTCTCCTTACAAGGAGAGAAAAAAAAATTAAATCTGAAAATCTGACAGAAGCCCAGAATAAACTAAATATGAAAATAAAAAGAACAGAAAATGCAGAGCCCTCAAAACTCTAAGTTCTTGGCTATGTTCTGTAAGGGAGAAATTACTTTATATCTATTTTCTAAAATATAAAATCACTATGTGTTCTTCCAGGGAGGTCCTGAATTTATGAAAAGTGATTTTTAAAAGAACATAAGGATAATTTAAAAGGATAAAAGAAGAATTTTTAATAATCTGAACTGTTCTTGCTAGAGAGGAGATAAGATGGAATAGAGATGAGCCTAAAATGGATGTGCAGATTCCTTTCAAAAGGTGTTCTTGCTCCACTTAATGGAAGAGAAATAATGGGAATTAGCTCTCTTAATGTATTCTTTGTCAAAATTTTCTGTCACAATACGAAATGTCAAATTTTCATTTGAAATTAATTTGAAATATTTATTTGGAGATGTGATACAATTATATCACAAATTCTGTACTGCAAAGAGTGACATATCCAAAAGAAAGCCCCCAAAATTTTGACTGCATTCTGAATGGTATGACCTGTAATATAGAAACCAACTGATTAAAGGATGCAGTGTGGGAAATAAAAAGAGGAGGAAAATGCCACACACAAAAGAAAAGAAAAGGAAAATAACATTTCTTTAACACCATTATTTAACAACATTAAACAATCAAAAATATCACCAAGTTTCAAAGAGGAGGAGATTTTCTTGCGCGAGCCCATGTCCAATAAGCTCCATCTTCTGAAAGTATCCAAGCTTTTGGACAAGCAACTTTTCTACCACAATAAATGTCACATCTGGTTCTTGCAGGTGCATCCAGCAGGTTCCTTGGAATAAGTTCTGGTAAAATCTACTGTGAAGACATCCTAGTGCAGCAATGGGAGTGCCTATGAAAGGTGATAGATTTCTCTTTTGTGCATCTTTTGCAAATGCCTAATGAATTATTACTTATTGACCCAAGTAATGAAACCTGCCAGACCCACGTCAACCCAGTGCGCAGCTATGAAGGTAAAGCAATATTCCTGTCTGGGATTTGAGTGGGCTCCTTGCTCTAAGGATCTTTTGTAAAATGCTCTTTTCTGCAACCCCATAGCATAGGTGCAATTCTTTAAAATTTAGTTCCAGTATTAAGACATAAAAGGGCCACTCCGGGCAGAACCTGGGGCATGTCTGGAATCAGTAACTCTGGGTGAGACCCTCAGCTGTACCAAGCCTCACGTTTACACAGCCAGCCCAAGCAGGGGAGGTGACAGCAGAGGGACAGTTCACTGCAAGGCCACTGCCACACACCCAACCAAAGCACAAAGAGAACTCCCAGGGAAAGGCATTCACATTATTCCCCTCTTGGGAAGGAGGGACTGCATTATAAGGAATACAGCACAGAGCTGCCCATCCTAAAGCAGCTTGAGATGGTTCTACTAACTTAATCCCAGACAGAGCCACACAAACTTCTTCAGTCTGACAAGCAAAAGCTTTAAAATAGCTCTTTCAACTAAAGACAGCTTTCATACAGACTCAATATAATATCCTTTTAGATACTTGTGGCCACCTCCAGATGCCACATATTTTAAAAAAAACAAACTAACCCTCTGTGGAAGTAGAAGGCCAGCACACGTGCAAAGATCACTGTATCTGCACAAGACCTTGAATCAGGAACATAATTGCATATTATAAACTTGTTTTACAGCCACTAAGAGACAGAGCAGTTTCACTGAACAGCATTTCTTTTTCTTTTTTTTTTTTAATAATTTCTAAACAGATTAAAATCTCTCAGAATCCTAGAGGGATCAGGAACCTGCTGTAGACCTACTGCTAAAATCTCATTTAGGTGCAGTCACACTCATACATGTTCAGCACCGGTGTGACCAGGGCCAGAGAGCAGCTCCCAGTAGTGTCATCTCTGATCTGCTGTCAGAGAGAAGCCACAAAGCTCAACTTTTACCTAATCATAGATTCCAGCAGTGGGAGAAGCCAAAAGATCCTTTAAGTACCTTGCAAATAGTGCTCAAACACTAGAGAGATGAAAGAAAAAGTTTAGGAAATTTACATTTAACACTTTTTCTGGTCAGACAGCAACTGACTGTGACTAACCTCCAGTTAAAGAGCTCTCAGGATACAGAGAAGGAATCATGGTCTGCCTAGTCAGGGTGAAAGAAAAAGGAATCCAGCCTTAACTGCAGGTAGAGCTGTGAAAAACTGAGGGCGCACTTTATTGTCTTTTTTACTACAGGTAATTTCTAAAATAAACAACATCTCTTTAAAAAAGAATCAGAAAATTCTTCTTCAAAAGTATGGATCATCTTGCCCAAAACTGTTACTTTGCAGTTAATATTTGCAAGTAGTAGGTTACTACCACAGTAAATGACACTTGCAATATTTGTCTCTGCATATGGAAGACATATGAGGACGAGGAAGCAGATGTTTGGCATGAAGGGATGCCCAATGTCCATGTGGAGGCATCAATATTAGTATGACTACATATAAACTGCAGTGCCAGGCAGCAATTTTCATGTAGGGTTATGCCTTTAACATTCAAGTCTGCTAAAATAATGGAGGCACTCAAAATTCCCTATAAAAAATCCGGTAAAATCTTTTGTAACAAGGAGTGTTAGGCAGCCAAAATAACGGGGTTGCTGTATCACTCTGAGAGTAGCCTTTATTTTATGTTCTGTTCTAATTACCATCATTTTAGTGTATTTCCATCCATCTGTCACAGAAGAAAGAACAGACTTCACCGCCAGCACCCACAGAAGTTCCAGCAATCAGATGCAGTGTACCAAGGTTCATCGTGCTGCTGGAATGCTTAAAGGAGCTTGACATAAACATACACTTGGCCTTAAGATCAGGCCTCCCTAAAGCTTTGGAGGTCTGTTCCCAGGCCTTTATATAAATACCAGCTCCAAAGGAGAATTTAAATTCAACATGTCTCTTGGACAGCCAATGCAGACAACTAAAAGTTCCTGAGGCAGAAACACACCTCATGAAAAACAAGGTGCTGTTCCTGAGAACAGTCTTTAGGTGGGAAGAAAAGGAGGCATTTTTGCTCTTTACCAAGGTTCCCACAAACCTGAGCAGCTGGCAAGTCAGCAGAAGACCCTTTTACAGACCACAAACCCCCTCCCACTTTCACAGAAAAGCATTCAAATACTTGGAGCTGTAGAATTTTTTGTTTTAAATTTGAAATTAAGTTAACTCATATGAAAACATTTTCTATGTAGGTTTTCTTCCTAGTAAAGAATGATTACACACAACTGTGTGACCATCATGACTCCTGGCCATCTGAAATCAAGTTGAAATAAAACAAGTAAAAACATTGCAGAGTCTTAACACATAGAAAATGTTAAAAAATATGCTTAAAAATTAGGGTTAGACTGCTCTGGTTAAAGGGTTTGGTTAAATGATGACCATTCTCATTGACATATTGTGACAAATGCTTGCTGAGTTTCTCTCCACTTTTAACTGATTCAAGTATTTCTAAATCACTTTCAATAAGAAACTGTAGCTGTATATTCCAACACAGCAGATGCATTAATACAGATATTTAAGAAGCCAATGTATGGCAGCTCATGCCCCAGTAAAGACTTCAAATCTAAATGCAGCACAGCACTCAAGCAGAGGCAAAAGAGGCCACTGGAACTTCACAGAATAAACAGCATTTTCCCCAGGTTTTCCAAAACTGAAAGCAAAGGAAGCAACAAGCTGATTAAAGGATTTTTTAATGGGGGATTAATTTCTTTCACATGAAACTCATTTAACAACTTGCTGCCTCAAAACAGTTCCCAAAACCCTGCCTCACTCGAGCCATGCCATGTCTGTCAAGTTTGGATGGCTTGGTGCAGGAACTGGTGTAGCATCCACATAAGAAACAGGGCTGGAACTTGTGCTGTTGAAAATCTCAGATGGTGCTATGGCTCCTTTGCTGCCTTTTAGGGCACTGAATCTCAGCGGTCCTGTGTGTTCACCTTGGGTGTCTGAAGTCCAGGGTTACCCCAAGCTGCAGACAGTGCTGCTACCGTGCACTGATGATAAACAACAACCACAGTGACCCGAACACCAGTCTACATCAAACGGCTGCTGTTGCCATCCAGAGGGTGGCAACTGAACAGAAATTTAAAGTATTTTAGATCCCTTCAAATAAGCATCACCCCATAAACAGAAATAGGATAACAAGTAATTTTAAATAAAAATATTAAAGTACAATTTAGATCTTCTCTCTCTGAGGCTTTGATTTGCATACCTCTGTCATCAATTCACTAATTCCAAAATTCTACTCGCTGTGGCCAGCAATACACAACACTGCTTTAAACATACTACTCCTTTTTTTCCTAACTGCAGCAAGACAAGAAAACGTGTTCTGACACATATCCTGTCTCCTGAAACAACCCTCGTGGAGAACAAGCCAGGCCTCCAGTGGCTCCCGCAGCCCAGTAAATCCCATCCCCGCTGGCACAGCCACGGTTTTAATCTCAATCTGTCAGCACAGCGGCACCCCCCAGCACACTTAGAGCAATATTCTGATAAATCCGACACTGCTGGTACCCTGTGAGCAGCCTTACATAAACAACAGCTCTGGAATCCATGGATAACAGGATGGCTTTGCAGGTAGTACAGAGACCTGGGAGAGGGAGCAGGCTTGCTGCCTCATGAGAGACTGGCATGGAGGCAGTCGGGATGCAAAGCTGCTTTTGTGAATGCATAACATACAAAGTATCAGATTCCACAAGAAACCAGGGTGTGTAAAAACTGCAGGTGAAGTCTTCAGTATGCTGCCGGAGGTGCTGTGTCAGAAAGTTTTGACATATTCAGGACAATGGTTCAATACTGCAAAAACTCTCAGAACTCAAAAAGAGAGAGACATAACTTCGTCACTACACCAGAAGAAGAATTTCTCGGGGTTAGGAATCTCTGTTAACAAATGACTTCTGCAGATACAGATAAAATCAATTGTATTTTAAGTGATAATGAGAAGTATCTCAACTGGTTATATTTTTATTTTTGCTGTTTGTTGTGGCTTTTACATACAAATGCTGATAAGTTATAGGAAAGAACTGCCTGCATTCAATACTTAATTGAGAGAAAAATGAGGATTGATCTAATTGATCAGTGTTCTACAAGTAATGCACAATATAAAAGTAAAAAAACCCGTTCTTTTGAAAGTTTTCCATTACTGTCAAAGCTACTGCTGTGGAGGTTACCCACAAACCCTTCTGCAAAACAGGGCTCACTTGACGGTTCAGGACCTCCTCTCCTCCTGAAGTTAAAGGAGGAAGAGCTGGAAGCACAGCACCTGGTGGTGGCTTTGCACAGAAAACAGGACAATTCCGAGCTCCCTTGCTCCTTCTCAGAACATCGGCCTTATTAGCTGAGTGCAGAACATTCAGTTCTTATACATGCAGAACTCACCTTTCAAATGTGAATCTTGGAAAAAATGGCATTTCTCCAATACAACACAATTTAATCCAATACACACTGGTCTGCTTTAGCCCAAACTAAATTATGTCCAGCTGCATTATTTTGATGCAAAACAAGAGACAGAACTATTAATCTTGGAGAACATATACACCTGCCCTTTTCACCAAGGACAAATATCCCCTTTAAGGACTTCAATAAACACTTCCAGGTAATACATGGTGTTATCCCTGAGAATCATGGGTTTATCATCTTTTTTTTAAACAAAACAGCATTCACAAAACCACAAAAAAAGCCACAGAAGGAGATAACAGCAGTCCTTGGAAGCAGAAGATCTTCCCTCTTGAAGGTCTCCCAGTCTCAATGATTCACAGTATTTTCCAAAATTCAATTTTTCTTTTCTAAACAGTGTTTCAAACCTCTTTAGAGATTACAACCTGTTGGACTGCAAATGCATACCCTGCTGTTTAGAAGCTGGTCTCAAGTAAGTAAATCCCAAAAACCCAGAAAAATTAGGTAAGTACATTCATCCCATTCATCTCAAATGGATAAGGGCTGTGAAGCTTAAAATGTGAGAGTTTAAATTCCTGCATTTATTAGTCATATCAGCGATGATCACACAAGGCATCATCTACTTAAAAGTATTTTCAGTGATGGGATGCATTTCAGTGCACCAGTGGCAAAGGAGGCAACCACCCATGCCCCGGTGCAAACAACAGAATATTCCAGCAGCCTTCTGGATAGTCTGTCCTTCCTTAAACCCCACACGGTGACAGCAACAGTTCTTGGCCACTAAGAGCTGCTTGGGTTCTGCTGATGCCTTCTGGACCCAAATGTTTCATCCTTAGTGGAAACTACAGTTTTCCACCAGAATTCTGATGGTGCTGCAGATCAGAAACAAAACCCATTTTTCCAAAGCATGCGTTGGACATTCGGCAAGTCCCCCAAGACACAGCTAGTTTGAACACATGGTTCTAGTTCCCTTTAAAGAGCACAATAGGCAGAAGCAGTGTCAGAGTACAAATTTGAGACATTCATTCTTTCCATCCCAGCTGTACCTTCTAAAACACGACACTGCCAAAAGCACACTCCTAATGTGACAGATCTCAAAGTAAAGGGTACTGAAGCTGTACAATACATTTGGTATGGGGAGGGAGGTGCTGTCAGGTATAATAATAACAACTCAAACATAAGCACGGAAATACACAACTCTCTACATGGATTACACTTCCTATTGCAAAGAGTATCAAAATGTATGTCCATACAACATACAAAGGAAAACATTTTAATGTCATGATCCTGCAGATGCCTCTAAAATACTGATTCTTCTCTGAGCAGCCCAGTGTCTATTTCAGCAGCCTTTTGGAGCTGATAATACCTTTGGAACCAAAATAAACTTTGATGCACATGCACTGTACTTGATGAAATGCTGCTGCTTTAACACACCCTAGAGAGGAGGAGAAGGATGCTATGAGGATACACAGCAGCCAAAAGCTCTTCCTGGGAAAAGTGAATGGCTTTCTGCAAACAATGTGACAATTGTGTGGTTTGGTTACGGAGTGTCAAAACTCTGGCTTCAGCAGATGCTTCCATAGCACTCCCACACCATGAGTCACCTGGGACTGTTCTGGTTTCACATCATCCAGAAATCGCTTCATTGATGCTGAATTGGGTGAACAGGGAGGGCAGCAGATAGCTGTGCTCAGAGGAGTGGCATCACCAGGCAACATCCTTCATGAGGATATTCTAGGCTCAGATTTATCTCCTCAAGTAGTAGCTACATTAATTTTCTATTTTACTGATGTAAATTTCCTTATTCTGGAGAGATTTTTTAAAGGGCTACCTTGAACACTGTAACTGTGTCTTTATTTTGTGAGGTGCAGTAAAAAATCAGCATTTCGGTAGGACAAAAATGCCAATTAAATCCACTTCTCAGGCAGAATTTGAGAGAAAGAGACAATAAACTGGACAGATGAGGAGCAAGACCTGTTCTTCTGTAGCCATCTTGCACCAGCACACTTGGGATATTTTGTCTGTAGTGCAAACAGCTGAACTTGATTTTGATTTAGATTTTCTGGATATTAAAACAAGATTAGTTTGAGCTACGTGTCAGATTTATGGCACTCTCGTGCTGGGATTTGCTGAGGGCAAGGAGAGCTACACCTGCCTTCTGTACGAGGTCAGAATTGATGAGCTGGGGTCCCAGCTCTGGAAACATCAAGGTGCCGGAGCCACGATTTTGCAGCACTGTTGCACTGAGATCTTCCCAGTGCTGAAATGAAGTGCTTTGCTTTTGGTGCAGTGCAATAGAAAAACTTACCTTCCCTCCCCTATTATTGCAACATTTTGAAGCTTTGCTACAAAATAATGATAATCAACAGAATCTAGGCATTCAGCTTTCACAGCGACTGCTGCTAACAAATCTGAGCTGCTCTAAAACGGCAGGTACAAGCCGAGCTGTAAGAGGCGAGGAGGGGGTATTTTGCCAGCACTACATTCTCCTCCCTTCCCTTTAAACCCCACCCCACCCCACCACCAGAGAAGTCAGCCCCCTTACCTGATAATATCATCGTTGTGCCCGAGGAAGAATTT
>NW_008240228.1:6423463-6423946 GCF_000691975.1 Corvus brachyrhynchos
GCTACCGCCGCGCCGCCACCATCATCTGCTGCCGCCGCTGCCCAGGACGAGCCGCCGCCGCTCCGCCGCCGCCGCGCGACCCGGGCAACTTCTCGGGGGCACAAAAACACACCTACATAAGCAGCAGACCGGGCTTTTTTCCTTTCCGAAGGCAAAGTTACTTCTGTGCGTCACCAGCACCACCTGCCAAAGACTCCCCGCTGCGTCTCCCGGGTTGCACCTTCTTGGTTTCCTGCACAAAGCTTCCTGGGCGCTCTTCTTTTTAACATATCTACCCTCGGGGCTAGAGCTGGAAGAGAAGAAAACACAAAACCCGTGCTCTTGAACCGCAGAGCGCACCGTGTGTTTAAAATGCAAAGGGACTGCCTGGATAGGGGAGCTCTCCTTGGATGGGGGAGCTCTCGTTCGATGAGGGGAGCCCTCCTTGGATGGGGGAAGCTCTGCTTGGATGGGGGGAGCTGGGCTTGGATGGGTGCTGTGGCC
>NW_008240228.1:6423997-6424691 GCF_000691975.1 Corvus brachyrhynchos
ACCGATACAAGGCTCCGAGTCCTCATACAAACCCTCTCCTTCAATATCATCTCATATATAACATCCAGCATAAATATGGGAATATTACCCCACCTTTCCTCACACCCCAGCAACCAAAAACTTTCTCCTTTTGGAGTCTATAGCAACTATGTAATTAAGACAATCTTATTTTCCCGTTTTCAGTCACAAAATACTCCAAGTCACCATGAGGTAGTGGGGACTGTGGCCTTTTTTTTTTTTCCCTTTTTTTTTCTTTTTTTTTTTTTTTTTTTTTTTTTCACTGTCATCCTTTGGAATGATATTATAGGGAATACATTTCCTCTCTTGCCTTCTCCTTTTCCTAAAGCAGAATTCATACTACCATTGTCAGTCGAGCGTGGTTGCTGCATGTTGTTGGTGATAAGACTTTATAGTATCACTGCACAGGAACCCAAACCCAGCCCTCCAGACATTCGGCCACAACCGCAGGGAAGAGGATGCTGGAATCAGAGGAGCAGAACCAAACACCCATTCACAGAGCACAGCGCCAGACGGACGGCAAGAGGGAATTCCAAGGCTGACAACCCCTGTACCTTTTCCCACACAACACGCCTCACACCGACCGAGCTGAAGAGCGGCGTGCCGCCACCGCTCGCACACGGGGTCACAACACCAGCAGCACTCCAGGACACGGCACAGAGACACCCGACCTCGG
>NW_008240228.1:6424792-6428002 GCF_000691975.1 Corvus brachyrhynchos
CCGCCGGCACAGCCCAGCCCAGGCCGGGCCAGGCCAGCCCTGCCGCGCAAGGCACACGCAGATTTAGGCAAAAAAACCCCATCTTTCTGCTTTCCCCGTGTGCAGTAGTCTCCAAAAGTCTCACAAAATACAGCCAAGTTCGCACTCACCTTTTTTAATTCCTTCCCCAACAGCCGCTCACCACAGCCACCTTGTTTTATCGTAGAATCGTGGAATACGTTGAGTTGGAAGGGATCCACACGGATCATCCAGTACAGCTCCTGGCCCTGCACAGACACCCCGACAATCCCACCCTGGGCATCCCTGGGAGCGCTGTCTGTGCTGGAACAGGCTCCCTGTGCCGGAGCTTTGGCAGCCTTGGGGCCGTGACCACTCCCTGGGGAGCCTGTTCAGTGCTCCAGCACCCTCTGGGGGAAGAGCCTTTCCCTGATCTCCATCCCAACGCCCTGACTCAGCTCCAGCCGTTCCCTCAGGTCCTGTCCTGCTCGTGGGAGTGAAGAGATCGATACCGGCCCTTCCACTGCCCTCACGAATTCTTTGATCCTTTCCCACCCTGGTATTATTCAAAGGAATAACTTCCATGTGATCATAGCTTTCTTTTTATGATTTTTTTTTGTTACATTATCTAATTTACATTAAAAAATTAATCGATGTGACAGGCTCTTCACCTACCCAACTAGGACAAACAAAAAACTAGTTTCAAGCCTCTGCTGGCATGGCTGACACTTCTCTATGAACAACAGTGGTCAAGCTGAACTTTGTATTTAATCATTTGGGAAAACTTATATCCTCAGTTTAAAAAAAAAAAATTATAAATCATTATCATTATTTTAGCAATTAAGTACACTAGTCATGAACGAACACCCCATAAAAACCTCAAAGAAAAACCTTAAAATAAACATGTGGAGCAATACAAGTTCAGTTTCATTCATTTTTCTATTATCTGTACTCTCAAGAATTTGGTACATTTTCAATAGTGATTGAATTAATTCAATTTAAGCATGAGGTTTTGTGTATTTTTTTTCCAATTAAAAAAAAGGCATTATTACTTTCCTGTTAGGAGCTGTCGTGTTGCTGAAAATGTTCCTCAATGCTGCAGCCTGCTGTTCACGGTCAGCACAACGTAAATATCCTGGATGCTCTCATGGGGTTTTTTTTGGGTGTTAATTCTGGGTTCTGAAGTCCTCAGCATCACAAAAAGAATGGAAGGAGCAACACAAACCAAGACAAAGTGTGAACCTAAGTAAAAAAAGGGGCATTTCTGTTAAAAAAAGAGTAGTCTGGATGTACTTCCTATTTCACATAACTGTAAAAATGAACACTTTAAAATAGACTGAAGAACTTAATTAAAAGAGACATAAAAATTGGCAATACTGGCAGCATTTTTCCTCTTCGTTGTGGCAAGGAGCCCATATCCTGTGACTTTACTACTTGTGGTTTTTTTATATGAAATGTAAAAACCAACTAATGTAGCATCCTGGACGAGTAGTACCTGAATGACAGTCACCTCTCTGCTGAAGGGACCATTTGCTGCTGCTGTTGGGTTTTTTGAGGGCTTTGGGGTTGGTTTTTGGTTGGTTGGTTGGTTGGGTTTTTTTGTTTGGTTTGCTTCTTTAAAGCAAGCCTTGTATAGAAGATGCCAGAAAGCACCACATCTCGAACTCCAATCCTCTGTGATACACCCTGCCCACTCTGTACATATCCAAGAGCTGTGATTAACAATGAACACTGAGGTTTTCCCTCCCAGAAACATCTGTGTTATGTCCTAGATCTCTGCTCCACAAAACAGGCTTTATAACTCTTATTTTTATGGATGAATGTACAGCAGATGCACAGAGATGACATTAATTGGTATTTCAAAATTGGTACCTCTTATTTGAGCTGCAAATGCTTTTTAAAATTATATAAAATCCCTAAGAACTCAGGGGAGGGATCAGAAGCAGGAGGTGTGATCTACTTCTGTTTATTTGTTGCCTGGCACTACATTTATCCAATCCTGACTGATGCCTCTCAGTGTTTTTACCATTTAACTACAAAATCTTAACAGGGGAATTGGCTCTAAGCTCTTATTCCTTGTGGGCAGAAATACTGATTTGCATTAATGAAACACTTGGATCCAGCCAGAAACAGCAATAGGAAAAAAGGAGAAAAATTGGAGACTTTTCCATCCTCACACCCATTTTGGAGAGAGACCTGGCAGACCGGACTCTTTCCAGAACCAGCCTGGAGGGAAAGCCCTTCTGACCAACGATGACAGATTGGTTCTGCTGTCATCCCAGAGCTGTGCAGGACAGCCAGGAACAGCAGATGGATCAAGGCTCCCCATCCCACCTCTGCACTCAGGACACAGAGGCCCCAGGTCTCCCAGACCCCCTCTCTCCCGGGATACTTCCTGCCTTCATCCAGCCTGGGGGGCTGCCTTTCTGCCATCTCTTCATGGAACCTCAGTGACCAATTTAAAATCACTGCAGAAAGCTTGATCTTCCCACAGAACCTCCTTTTTTTCCTGCCACAGCAAGGATGGTGGTGTTCCTCGCCTTTCTGTATCCTGTCTGCCATACTTGACTCAACTTCCCTCCTACGATGATTCAGCTGAGACGTGTTTAAATCTTGCCACGAGTTTACATAACTCCTTAGAAATCTGACTTTCGGAGTGAAGAGAACTTTGATCCGACCTCTTCATTCTCTCGAGTGCACCAATAACCCCCGGCGTGCAGTCCCGGGAGCAGCGGCTCTGCCGCAGCTCAGCATCTCCCTGGATACAGTGACCTCTCATGGACGATGCCGGCACTCGGTGAGCAGGGGACAGTTTTGTCTCAGCTGGGCGTGGGAGGAGAACAACAGTAGCAATAAGAGACTTGTAACAAAATTCATGGTGGCCCCAGATAATTTTTGCCGTTACAACGTAATGAGCCACCCCAGCGTCTCATCTAGCAGAGAAGGAGTATTGTGTGACATTCCTTACTTTGGAATACAAAGTAAATGCTATTTCAGACACAGAGAAATGTGTATTCACGCTGCACCGTAGCTGTGGCGTTCACCTGCACCGGGCTGATCAGCTGGGCGGTGGTGCTGAACAGGGGAGGATCCGGCGGGCACCGACGCACGAAATGCTTTCCCTTCGCTCCATTAGGCGTTCCAAAGCCAAGCCGCCCGTTCGATGTCCGTGGCCGCGCGTCCTGGGGCTGCCCCGCCGCCGAGGGCCCCGGC
>NW_008240228.1:6428090-6448203 GCF_000691975.1 Corvus brachyrhynchos
AGCTGAGGCGCCCGCCACCCTGCACCCCCTTCCGCAGCACCTGCTCCAGGCTCCCCGGACACACCGCGGGGACCTGCTCAGGGGTGGCCTCCACTGCGCAGTCCACGGACACGGCTGAGGTGTCCACTTTTTCCAGTAATTTTATTCTTAATATTGATCAGGGATTTAGCAGAGCCTGATATTCTGGTTGTGTTTTTTAAATGAAAAGGACTAATGTTTGTTCCGACTCACTGTGATTCAAGTTTCTGTATTTCTTCAGCCACTACATTAGCAAAGGTAGCAAAAAAAAAAACAAACAAAAAAAACCAAAAAAAAAAAAAAAAAAAAAACAAAAACCCAGCCACCAAAAGTAGCAAAACTATCATACCTGCAAGTTATTTATTGCAAAGTTGGATTCTTGAAGACCCTACCCATTTAAAGTCTGTGAACTCAAGCATAAGAAAGGAGACCATGGTGAAGGGAAAAAGCATCTAAACCAATATTTCACCAGGACACAGATTTTACCAGGACAGAGATTAAGAATTCCTTTCTTTACCATTACCATTAATCTTCCTCATACAGAGTACAGCCCTAGCACAGAGCATGTTCCCTGTGCAGAACAGATGGATTAACAGATTATTTGCATTAATCTAAAAGAAAACCCTTCCACCAACACATACTAAATTCTGATGGCCAAGGAGTTCTGGGTTTTTTTCCCCACATTGTACTCAATTTGCCAGGATATGGGAAGGACCCTCTGACACCTTCCCTTAGCTTAGAATGCAATGTGAGGGTCCCTCCAAGATGGAAAAAGGAAGACTGGCCTGACTACAGGACAACTCCTCTTCTTACCAATGACAAGCAACACAGCTGGGAAGTGGTTTGCCTTAATTAATTTTCTTTGAAAATCTTAAGGTTCAGGTTCTGTATGACTTTTGTATCTCCAGCAGAAATATCCCAACTTAGGTACAAAACAGCTGAAGTAACGTGTTACACTGTGC
Source organism: Corvus brachyrhynchos (assembly GCF_000691975.1). NCBI lineage: Eukaryota > Metazoa > Chordata > Aves > Passeriformes > Corvidae > Corvus > Corvus brachyrhynchos. The sequence continues at coordinate 6,429,071 of NW_008240228.1, forward strand.
TAGAAATCCTTACCCTTCAGTGAGGCTCCAGGAGGAACAGAACATTCCATCTGTCAGCAGTCCAGCCAAGGCCACTGGTGCAATTCAGAAAGTGTCATGGCCACTTCTGAGCGGGTGACACTGGTGGCAGTGACAGCCTGCTCCTGTTTCAGCCCCATTTCCATCACCCACCTTCGCAGTTTCCTCTTCCCCTGGTGTTTTCCAGCAGCAGTCCCTCCCTTCACGTGACCCAAGAGATTCCCACACTCCTCTCCCTCCTGCCCTGGCACACAGATGTGTGCACTGACCTGGCTTCTCTGACCTGGCTCTGTCCGGGGAGGCTGCTCCTGACCTCTCTCTGCAGGGAACTGCTCCCTGAGGCTCCAAGGCTTACTGGGATTCACTTCTGCTCCTCAGCAACTTCTAATCAGTCCCTAAACAGAAGGGATATTTATTCGAGTCATTCTTGGGAACAACTTCCAGTAGGGAGTGAGACAAACAAGAAAACAACTCTAAAGGCAATGTTCAACTGAATCACTACAGAACCACACACTACAGGCAGTCAAGATCCATCTACCTGACTGCTCATGGCACCAGTTCATTTGAAGTGACACATATGTAAGGCATCAACATCTCTGTGCACATTAATCAACTCACCAAATTGTTTCACAGCCTCTAAGAAGGTTAAACCTCAGCATTTTCTACTGTATTAAATTTTACATTTAGGATACTTGCAGTGATAGCCCACATTTTACTAATAATGAGACTGAACAATATAACATTACAGAGTAAAAACTTGTGTGCATGAATACTCCATTGTTTAATAACCAAAAACTTTGGAAAACAAGAAAAACCCAGAGAACACTGTACACTCCATGAAAATAATTTAAGACACCGTATAGGTCACAGGTTCAGGAAACTGTCAGTTGGAAACACATGATTTTGCAGTTTATCTGCTTTCCGTCAAAATTAATATTTGAGCATATTTTAATAATCACAATACATTAAAAACCCAGATTCCTTACATTTCATTGATTTTAAAACATATTGGAACTTCTTAGAGCTATTCCTATTAGAAGGTTCCCTAGGTGGCATCCAAGGCAAGGAAAGGATGCAAGCACTTGAGCAAAAAGTGGGTAAAAAGTTGGAGACTGGTGCTTACTCAAAATTATGTCCTTTTGCTGCCAGCTGGAACATGGAGCTTTACCTCCATCGGGTAAATGTTCAGGGAACTCCATCACCCCAGCCTCTGATGTGCTTACTCCCATCTACTCTGCTGGTTTCACTTCCCACAAAAAGTATCTACATCAGAATATTTTGCAAACTATTCATTAATTCCTTTTCTCTTTATTTTTGGCACTTAATTTGGGAGGCAGGGTAAAAGGGAAGGCAGGTGGGAAGTGAAGGGAAAGAAAAGTGGGAAGAGAGAAAACAACTATTGCAGAATGAACTTTCACACAAAAGAATGGAATTACATTTGAAGACATCAGTTTCAGTGCACAGGAGAGATGACATTTTAAAATAACTTTATTTTTGATCCTCTTTCAAAATTATGATTTAACATCGTCAGAAATGAAATAAGAAACTTACCCAGCATATTTAGTTTTAAAAGCATTTAATGACATCGCATATATTTAACAGATAGGGTAAAAGTCTAGAGGTACAGTTCGATACAACTGAAAGCCAGTTCCAGTACTACTCTTGACTACAGGCCCAGTCATTGAAAGTTCATTCCTATTAAATGTAATTTTTGATTGTGCAGTAAGATGAAAATTTTTCATTACAATAGTTACAGTGACAGAAATGCACACTATGTATCAAAGAGCAAGGTAATGTAGCAAAATTATAACACACAGTGCTGCAGCTGACAAGCAAGTAACCATTTGAGTAACATTACTTTTCCAGTAAATGCTTCAGTTCCACTTTTACACTTATCGATGATTTTAAAGGGTTTATTATACATCTAGTCTTATTATACTTTGTACTAGAATTATCTGAAACATACAATATAATGTATTTTGGAGAAAAAAAAAAAAAAGAAATTTGAAATTACAGCTTATTTAAAACTGTACCAGCCTGTTAATCCATCTTGAACACCAACATTCTTATCTGTCGTACTCGATGCGGGGACGCTTCAGGTGGTGTTAATACCAACGTTGGGCTGTGAGTCAACGCATACCTGCACTCTGTTACAGCAAAGAGAACACACTACCACTTTAATTCCTGTTAGAATTGCAAGGGGAGGCTCTACTAGTCAGGACTCAGCATAACAACCTTAACTGGAAGTGAACACCTTTGAGAATTTGTACATTGGTTTCTCATGTGCACAGTAGATTCGAAAGCACCGCTGCCTTGCATACCAATAGCATTAGGAGTGGGTTATTTTCCAAGACAGCCTCACAAAATTGAGGAACAGTTTAAATATTAAGATCTAATCTACATTAACTTCATTTAAAAAAAAACAAAAACAAAAACAAAAAAAACCCCCAAAACCTGGTCCTCCCTCTCCTACAGAAGCTGCCCAATGCACCTCATACATTTGTAACTTTAGGTTCTTTTTTTTTTTTGTTGGCTTTTTTTATTTTAAAACGCTCTATAAATAAAAAAATGTCAATCACATTGAGGAACATGAGGCACAGAGAGTAACGTATTGGTTCTGAGCTCGCATGCTGGAATTCCACTGGAACGGTCAGAGAAGTGCAGTGTGTGGAGATGGAATTCACTTCTTTTTACCAAAAAGGCTGAATCTTTTCTCTTTGTCTTTCTCTTTGTCTTTCTCCCGCTTGCCAGGGCTGGACTCGCTGGTTATTGTGACGCTGGCAGGCAGGGTCTGGGCACGGCTGGAGGCTGGAGTGCTCTGGGTGGTCGGGGACACTTCGATTTTGTCCGAAGAGATCGCTGATGTGATGGCCTGAATCCACGTGTTCATCTCCTCCTTCAAGAAGCCCCAAAGGCACAAAACTGTTACAACCAGCACGCCCCTCTGCCTCCCGCCACAGTGCGGAGGGGGAACAGACACAGGTGGGAAATGCAAGGAAAAACAGCCCCAACCATCCCCTCTGGCTATGCACCTCCAGAGACACCTCCTGAGCAGCCCTGGGCCTACACATCACCCACACACAGAGTGCACACCAGCCCTCAACAGCTGCTTCTCCCCGTGGTACAACAGCACAGACAGCACAGTAATAAACTGTAAGAAAACCACACTTACATCGTCTTTGGCTTGGAAGAGGTATTCGTTGCCATCGGTCAATCTGGAAAGAAAACACCATCACAAATTTAGTTCAGTTGTGGTCACACTGCTTCAAGTCCTGCTTGTTTGGCATCAGCACATGAGCAGCCAGAGGCACACAGGACTGCACAGGACAGTGCCCACGTGCCAAATGCCCCCAACAACCCCCGTTGCAGCCACACACATGGTAGCTCTGGGCTCTGGACATTCTCAGGGTGGTGCTCATGTTCTCGTGTGGCTGCTGGCTCAGTATTTGCTCTTTCAGGTGCATCTTTTCTCCTTTGCAAAACACATTATCAAAGTTGACTCAACACTTTAAAAAGAAAAAAGTCACAGGCAGCACCCAGAGTTTTCATGGCTCCTGTGAAAACCCAGCAAAGTTCTGCAGCTGCTTTGCTCTTGTAGCTATGGTGGTGCTGGCTTGAGGTCCTGCAGAGTATTAGTGATGAGCAGCTACCTCTCCTCACAGTGAAGGCCAAAGCTTCCCTTCTGCTTGATTCTTGTGCTGATTTTACCCAGGTGGTTTAACTAGGAGACATTTAACGATGTATGTGATGATACATATAAATTAAAAACCAACTGAATAACACCACAACAAGCAGGAGGCAGGGGCAGCAGGAGCTCTGCTGCAGGCTTCCCCATCTTTCCCAACAAAAAGTAAGCATTTTAACAACTCTTTATGAAATGAAATGAAGGTTTAAACAGTAAAATAACAGTGCCTGAGTAAAGGAAATATCTACATGCAAGTAACCGAAGGGCCTGATGCAGGTGATGGAGCACTGGGAAAAAAGGGCAGTTGGTTTTTTTGCCTAACTTTGCATTTGGAACAGCACATCCTTCCATTAGCAATTCAGAGAAGTTTAAAATAGTCTAAAGGATGAATCACATAGCTGCAGGCCTGTCTTCAAGAAAGGTACATTTCCCTAAATATTTGCTATATATTTTCTATAAAGCAAATTTTCCCTGTGTAGGGATTCTATGATCTTTAGAGGATTCCTGTACCAATATAAAATTATGCCACCACCACCCCTGCTCTGCCAAAAAAACCCCAAAACACCTGTCTTGGAATACATGACCCAATCAGTTCTTAAAGTGAGTCTTCTTTGACAGGATTACCTCGCAGCTGTGTAATGATAAATATTTCTTAACTGTTTGCACTAGAAGATTTTTCAGTAAAACAAAGAGTTTCCCAAGGAAAAGCCTTTTTTTTAACCTTTGAACAACAGGTCCTTCACATATTTAGAGTGAAATGGTCTGTAACTGTATGTTCTAGACCTGAATATGTGAGAGATGTCTTCAGTAGTCTCCTAAGTTCATAGTGAAAAAATTAAACATGAGGCTTGATTTGGAAAAGAGCAGAGCCACGACCACTGTTGTCGATCAGTTCCAGAGGGAGTGGTTGAAAAGCCCAGCACTGTGAAATACAGGCCTCTAACTCCAGGCACACACATCTGGTCTTGTCCCAGGTGAAAGTGCTCTGATTACTGTGACACTGTTCTGTGCTTGCTCACTCTGATGAACAGACCACGACTCAGTGTTAGAAGAGCTTGCTCAGAAAAGCAGGGATGCTGCAGTTAACATTCGTGGTCAGTTCCTGGGCTGGGTTTCCCAGTGAACACACCCACCACGGCTTTCCCAAGGGCAGAACACTGCCCCAGGTTTACCTGAGCTTGAACACATGCTTCTTCTTTTTGTAATCGACCGCTACTTCGCAGACTGCGTCCTTTAAGCTGACGGGGATCTCGTTGTGGTAGGGGATGCCAGAAGCAGCAGCTTTTGAGTCCTTGTAGAAGCCCATCTCTTGGTTGTTTATGACACAGTACACGTTATGCCATGACCTTTGAGACATGGGAAACAACAAGAACATTTATAAATCCAATGCTCTCCCCTGCAGAACTGGAGAAACCAACATAATTATTTCTGTAAGTTAATGGAGATTGGTTCAGTGTGAGGATGTGAATACAGCCTACGCTTCCCATAAAGTGCAGACAGGGAATTATTTCATGGAAGCACAGCTTGAAGACAAAAGCCAAAGGGAACAGAGATTCCCAGAGCTCCCTGTGATAGCACATCAGCCTGTCCTCACAGTGGGAGGACTGTTTGGCAGACTGGGCACTTTGCATTCTTGAGACAGAAAATGATTGACCTTTTAATGGCAGTGCTCTGTTGTAGAAGGAATTCTCACTGTGCTGCAAACCGATGAATGGAACGGACTGTGTGTGAAATCCTTGACTGACACAAATACTCTTAGTGGCATCAACCGCCTCATTCTCTAATTGAGCTGGAATTACTGGAAATAAGAGTACCCAGACACTAGTACTCGTGGCTGTCACTGCCTCAAAGGCGTTGTCTGGTGTGAATAACTCCAGTGGAACAAAAATCCTGGTACTGCTGTACTCACTTGTGATCTCAGCTCTGCCAAGTGCTTTGGCTCCTACCAAATCCCACAGATGTTGCTGCAGCTCAGCACTTACTGTGAACATTCCCCTTGTCAGCCAAGTCATAAATCTGGTTTCAAGAGTTCTCTCAGGTCACGAAGGACTCCAGTCTGCTTTTTCAGTGTGGACAAATCTCAGTCCTGCCTGTTTGAAACCTGCAGGACATTCCTTGGGAATGGAATTGACTATGGCACACCGATCGTCCTCTGTTCATGCTGAACAGATTACGGAGTAGGTGGAAAGTGGTAATGTGCAAACAGAAAATGTCAGAAGAATATGAACATTTCTAATCTCACACCTACGTGGTTTTCTTTTCTTGTAGTAATGTATGACTTGAGAGATCTGGAATCAAATCCCACTACTGCCACAAATCCATCGTGTGGAGTGGGAAAGTCGTGGTATCTCTCTGCTTCGGTTTTCCACCTGACAAATGTGCCTAACGCTGCCTTTTGTACCAAATATCTTTAAACTGCAGTTCCCCACATGCAATGCTCAGCACTGCAGCCTCTGCCCCTACAGCAACAGGAGCCTGGGAGGTCTCTGGCAGCTGGGAGAAGGCTGGAGATGGTTGTGTGCCATCCTGGGCAGAGCCCCGGGGTGCCCTGCCCTGTGTTATGCATCAAGCACTTTACCTGCTGGAGGCTTTCTTGCTGTGTGTCTCCCACTCGTGCTTGCGGTGTAAGAAGCCCTCCATCTGGGCTGAGGGGATCTCCTGGGTTTTGGCTGGGAGGGTAGCAGCAGTCTGGGCCTGAACGCCGCTCTTGGCTTTGCGGTCTGATGTCGGGGAAGGAACGGGACTGGACTCTTTGGAACTCGTCCTCTGTTCTGCAGCTCCATTGACCATTTCATTGGTTTCTGCGGTTTCTGCCACCTGGGAACAGTGGAGAACACGTTCAGCCAGAAGCCCCCAGCACTGAGGCATCCTGAGTTAATCTGTCTCCCTGCACAACGTGGCTGTGTATAAACTTTGCCTGAACAATGACACAGGCCAGTAAGTTCTTTCTCGCACTCCATGGAGACACAGGAGGCCAAGGAAATTAGAAGGTAGGAATGGATTAGTACCCATTTTATAGGTGGAGAGACGGGAAAATAAGAGCAGCTGAACATCAGTGTGAATTTTACTGTGCTTTGCTCTGCTGGTCAATTCTTTTAGGTATTGTTATTCCTAGAATGAGAGCATTCAATTCTGTTGCTAAGTACTCAAATATTTGGAACAGTAACAATCACACTTTCTGCAAACCTAGAGGAACAGTAGAAGTTATACACATCAGCCACCTTAAATACATTTATGGCATTACTGGGGCATTAAAGGTCCATAAAAGGTACTAACTATGAGTCAGCAGAGAAAGATGTCACAATCTCCCAGGAGCATTTACAAAAATGTGGGCAATTGATTTGTTTCTGTAAAAGCTCCTTTCCCGCTTTCCCCGTTCCCCTAGTGACACAACAAAATCAAAACATGCAGAAATTAGAAAGATTACACCATGCATTTCATCTCCACCATCCCAGTTAGGATATTGGATTGTAAAGACAAGGGGAATGAGGTCATGTGTCAATTGATCGAGGTCTGGTTCAGACTGGCGTTATTAGGTGGATTGGATTTTGGTTAAAGGAACTGAAAACCACCACAGTCACACAGCATCACACAGCTATTTACCCCCAAACAAAGACAGAACCAAGGCCTTGCCCATCACTTGCTTTGTTGGTCGCGTTGCCTGGCGCACTGGGATCGATAGCCTAGAGAGCAGCCGTGTTTCCAGCAGCTCTCACTGGTCAAGCTGGCGACGTCTTCAGGAGCCATTCATCCAAAAATCATTTAAATTGGAATCCTAATGGCTATAAGCTTTTGAAATGCAGCTTGGTCCCAGTTTTTTTTTCTTGTACCATTACTTTGACGTGTAGAGCCATTGGTAGCAGCTCAGGAGTTACACAACCAGTGTGTAGTATTATTATTAGCAAGTTACTAAAGCTCAGTGCTGCTAATGCTCTAGTAGATTACAAACATTCTGGACTGGTTTTATGCAGACAAGCAGGTTTTTGTGAATGGCACAATAATTAGACATTCCCACTTCTGCACATGGCCTGGACAAATCAAAAGCAGCCGAATTATTATGCAACAAACTCAATTTTGCCACCTTTTGCTAGAAATTCTTATACCTGCCCAATATCCATTATTGTGCCTCACACCTTGTACCTCACCATTGGCCTAGGAAGATCTGAGTGTTAGCTTGCTCTGAACATGGGAAGGATTGGTTAACTGCCTTTAGCAACCTAAACCTCCAGAGTACAGACACTACACCCTCAAACAGGGAGAGAATCACAGTTCACATTGCACTTCAGTCAGATCTGGTTTACCCTGTCCCTACAAACACATAGCCTTACGCTGCTCCTTCACAATTAGGATCAATCTAAGCCATCAACCCTCACTACTTGTATCCAAATCTCAAAGTAGAACAAAAATATTGCATTAAAGAGGGGGAGAGGGTAAATAGATGAGGCTGAAGATTATGCAAACACTGCCAAAACACAGGTAGTGGAATGAACAACCCCTGAGTCACCATTCATCACCCATGTCAACCACCCATGGCCAACAGATCCCTTCAAGAACAAGGAGAGCCCTTTGCACACCTTTCTGTCCTGTGACAGCTCCTGAACCTGGAACTCTGCTTTGCCGCTGGCTGGAGCCCTGTCTGAGGGACCTGAAACCTCTGAGCAGCACTGAGGAATCACACAGCCCACAGGAACTTGTCTCCACAACTTAAATAAATTCCCCACATGCACCTGGCCCCTGCCCTGACACAGAAAGCAGCACATTTGCTGGAATGCTACCAACCAGAGGTGAAAATAGGGCTGATTTGGGGGTACCTAGAGCCCCTAATCTGAGGTAAACCAGACCAGTTTCAAACTAGCAGCCACTGCACAGCTACTCAATGTGTTTTATGGGAAATAATATAGAATTCAGTGCTGCAATCTGCAACCCTATGGCTTTGAACAGTAACTGCTAACTTCAATCACACCACCAGACCTGCACCATCTACATCAAATTCTACTGGTTGTAAAAGGCCTATGAAAAGCTTTTCTGATGCTCTTTCAGGTTTTATTTCCTTTCACGTGTTATCTACAATTAACAGAAAACAAGCAAAATAAATCATGAACAGCTCTGCAAAGGACGTGTCATGAAAACGGAGAAAAAACAGGAGCTGAACACACTTCAACGGAAACATGCATGGGGCATGCGGCGACAACGCCACGGAGGACAAACAGCAACAGCAAACTCCTGTTACAACACGAGGTCTCGTGTACATGATACGGTTCTCTCAGTGGTGCCTGAAGGGTTAGTTGGAAGTGCTTTAGTGGCAACAGGCTACTCTGGAAATCTTTAAAGCAGGACTGAGACATGCAACAAGACAGGTGGTGACAATGACAGAGGCGCCCCTTTGGATTTCACAGTGCTTGAAGCAGCATCTGCTCAGTTCATCGACTCAAGGCTCTGCCCCACAGCTGAAGAACCAGATGATTTGCCTGGTTCAGATGCCAACCTCTAGGCTGTTCTAGCAAAAGGACCTTCCTAACACCTTTAGCCAGATGCACAGGCTGCAATAAATAGGTGAAATCCTACTCTTCTAGTGCCTGTAATGATGACCTTAATCAATGACTTACTTTTTCTTCATCATCATAAAAGTGGAATTTTTATGTAAGTGTACTAATACAAATAACAAAAGTATCTCTGTAAATTCCTCTATAAACTACTTTTTCACCAGAATACATGTGAAGGCTCTGCAGATGGTAGAGTCTGAAGCTACAGCTATCCTGACCTGAGAACTGGCACACTTTCGAGGCACATGGCAGCCACCAGAGCATCCCCATAAATTCATATGGAATTTTAAAAAGCATTAAGAAGCTATATGTTGTTATCCTGACAAAAGAAAAAAAAAACAAAAAAACATGCATCATGAAGTGGAAAGACAAAAGTACAGTTACTGAAGCACATCCTTTCAATCACCGCTCTCAGTTCACAAGCTCAGCCCACACAGAACAATTCAGCTGCACTGCTCAGCCAGTTGTCAGAAGCCAAAATTCTGACCAACAGCAGCACACCTTGTGCCTCACAGCAGAACTGACACAGCTCTGTACACCCGAGATATTGCAACACAGGACTCAACAAACTGAGCTTGAAAGTTCTCATGGAAGACTAAAGTGCAGATAGCAAAGATGAACATGGAAATGCATTATGTAGCATGGCAATAAAATAAAATTTCAAAAGAAGCAAACGTGATGTATAAGGCTGTGCTAACCAACAAGGCGATGATCTGGGACGTGCTTGAAGATCACCTCACATTCCCTGCCTCAACTGTACGGAATTTATAAACACTAGAATGTACAACAGCTCGCTCCAAATGCTAAAGAAGAACCAAAAGGTTTTATTTCCAGAAAGAGAAAGGTAGAACTGCCATGTACTGTGGCACATTGGCAGAGTCTGTGTGCAGATTCAGACCTAACTGGGATGGGCTTCTTAAAGCCAAACTTGTGCTGAAAGACATCTCCTGCTAGAGCCCTCGGCTAGGACCCATGTTTGATCTGCAGCACTGTAAGAGCCCTGATATCCATGGGTCCCAGCCTGCCAGGAGCCTTTCCTGCACTGAATGTGACCCCAGAGAGCCAGGTTCCGTAACTAAGAGAAGTGTCCTTTCGCTCAAAGCATTAACTGCAACAAGGAGGCTCTGCAGGAAGGGGATGGGGACGGGAGCCAGATTAAGCTCCTGTGTTGCATTAACTCCAGAGACATTTACTGGCACTGTCATGGCTGCACGTGAGGATTCTTGGCATGCACCCTGACTCCACTGGGACACTGCCTATCAAGAAGGAGCAAGTAAGGCATGGAGCATTCAGCCTACACCTATGTAAAATAAAGAGCTGGGATCTTAGACAATGTATTTTATTTAGTTTTTAAAGGAAAGTATCACAACCTTTCCCCAAGAGGCTACACCCTACTCCTGTCTCTCTGGTGCCCAGAAATCAAATTGCTGTAGTGCCAACTGGACAGGACTGAGGCCAAGGGGGCCCCAACACAGCAAGATCACAGCTCTGCATGAGGTCTAAACCCCCAGATAAATCTAGATACTGGTTTTGAATGGTTTATTTCATGTTTATTTGTCTTTGCAGTCAATGAGTCCATTCTGCATGGAATGTTATACAAACTAACCTTAAGGCTTTTATTTGTCCAGTCACACTCCCCCCTCCCAGCCCTTCCTGCCCAGCTCACTCATGTGGATTATCTTTGGCCTGGTACATAACTCTTGCTAATGCAGCTGATTTAATAAAGTTGCCGTGCTGAGACCTGTTAGTATAACTCGATGCGTCATACCTGTCAGGTCCTAGTGCTCTTCTTCATTAGGATGTAATCTCATTACATCTCAATTACTCATATAAAGGACGCTTTCGCTGGAAAATCTTAATACTATTAGCAACATGAAAAACTCACAGTAAATAACATGAAATAAATGTGTCACCTTAAAGCAACTGAGTGTCAGTGGGGAGATTCAAATAAACAAAGATTAAAGTGAAGCAAATATATGTCCAAGGGGCTGCTAATTAAATAAAAGTCAACTGATGGGAAGGAAGAGAAAAGCAGCAGGGAAATCTGAAGCCAGAAGATTAAACCAGTACCAGTAAACCATACTGAAAAAAGGTTTCTTTTGCTGCAAGTGATTCTGTGGGTCACAGTCCAGACCACGAGCGGTCATTGGCTGTCCGTCTGCTAATAAAGTTTTTGTAGTTTTGGTAGGTTTGGGAGCGGTAACTAACCCGTGGAGATTCCTGGTCTGAGGGCAAACCGTTTTGGGAAACCTGTTCTCCTTTTGTCCCATCCCTGTTGGAGAGAGGAAAAAGAAAAGAAACTGTGTAAGGTTCTTGGAAGTCACCCATCTTGTTCAACAAAATGAGATTTTCTTACTGAATATTAATTTAAGAAATTTAAGCATGTTCCTAAAATCCTCAGGCCCAACTGAATAAACCCAGTGTGAAGTGAGATTTAACCAGGCTTTACTGACGGTTACCCTACAAATAAACATCCTCCTATCACATAAGCAATTTCATAAATGTCAGTGTTCCATGGACACAGCTTAAAATCTGTAACTGATGCTCATTAAAGACAAAAGCAAAGATTGTTCAGGAACTGCAATTCATGGCCCAGGGGATGTAAAACCAGCATTCCTATTTTTGGGCCAGGGCTGCCTCAGCAGTGACAACTGGAAAATGGGAACTTAACAGGGAATTCAGGGGTTTGGGAGGGGTCCTGTCCCTATAAACCACCAAGTCTTCTAACAAGGGTCCTGTTACAAACCCATACAACCTCCTCTCCTTTTACAGACCATTGTCAGCCCAAGGGTTCCTCGAGGGAAGTGCAGAGCCCGGCTCACCATTGCTGCTGGGAGTCTCCATCCTCTTCAGCCTTGGTCTCCGGAGTGGGCGGCTGCCTCTTCCGCTCCTCCTCTTCTTGCTGCCGACGGACTTCCAGCAGTTCCAGCTGGGAGAGGAAACATTTTTTATTTAAAAACACTGCTCATTTTTCACAGGGTGTTCTAGAAACTAACAATAACTCTGTATGTTTTTCTGAATCATTACTGAAATTAAAGTGAACGGGGATAAAATTGGAAGGCATCAGTCTTTAAAAGCATCATTCATGCCAAATTTGTGGCACTGAATTTGTCAGGGAGGGCATCAGCATCAGACCCTCTGACAGCAGCCCACCACCGGCCATGTCTATTTTCCAATTCATTCTATGAGAACAAAACCCAGACAAACAAGGAAACAGACCAAGTTATTAAAATATCCAAAAGCAACGTCTTCTTGTGTGCTTGCCAAACACAGAATAAAAATGTTCCATGTCTGAATCCCTGAAATTACCCATCTCCATAAAACCAGCCTGATTTGTGAAGAAGCTGAGAAACTCCAGTTCCTTTTGTCTGCAGCTGTGACGCTCAGTTTGTGTGAAAACCCAGGCCACTTCAACTGTAGTGGCTAAAGCCAAATTGTTCTCCAAAGATGGTAAAATGCTCTCCAAGCATTAATGACTGACATCGCAGCTGTGTTTAAAATGGGGCTTGGGGTTCTTTTTGCTTACTGTGTCTTCCTAGGGGACAATACAGCCTTGCAGTGGACCAGTCACAAGACAACAAACATCATTATCACTGCCCCCTTCCCACCACTGTCATCTTTAACCAAAAAGAATTTAAAGTGTTTGGATCTGGGTCTCTTCACTCAGATTCACCCTTCCCTTTTAGGACGCAACCAGTACAGCAGAAGGCTGGAGCAAACTGCTCAGCTCTAAAATTTCCTTCTGGGTCATCGTTCCCAGGCCCAAGACAGCTCCTGTTGATCTTGAGGTCAATTATCATTTAAGCTTTTTCCTTGCAGGTTGTTGAGTTCAAATTAACCGGACAGGGTTTTTTAGTATGGCTGGAAACATGAAGCCTCAGGCTCTGGGTAGTTGGCTGAGGTCGACCAACAACAAACCAACAAATGGAGATCAGGCTCGTGATGCTGGCAGCTATTCCAAGCCATCAGCCAAGAGGAATGGCCAGGGAGGTTCCGCCACTCACCGTGGTCAGTCTTTCCAGCGCTGCAAACCTCTCGTCCCAGGTAGCTGCGGATTTCTCAAACGCTTCGTGCCGCTTGATTAATTTTTCCACCTCATCGACGCTCTGCCCTATTTCACGGCTGGACAGGTAGGGCTCCTGGCCCAGCAGCCAGGCCTCAGCCACGCTTGCATCTCTGGAGAACTGGTGCACCTCCAAAACTGAGCAAAGAGAGCACAGGAGTCAGTGCCATTAATGTCACAAAGAAGAGCATCATGGAGTCATCAGGCAGCTTTGGCATTTACTTAAACACAGCCCAGGGAACAAAGTACATGCACTTGGCTAAGTGTTCCCCTTAGCTAAGTTCAGTGAAACTGATCATTGAAAAGACAGAAACTTCTCCTGTTGGCTTTGTTTTAAGGAAAAATGCAGGATTCATTTTGCAAGTTTAATGTGTTATTTTTATTCTAATCTGCTGTAACCTACTAACTTCAGCAAAGAAGTTGGAATGTGACACCTGCAAAATACAGCAGAGCTACTGCACCGAGCTCCAAATTTGATCGTCTAGAGCAAGACCTTTGGTGCAGGTTTCTTAGTTTCAAATTCTCCATTATTTAACAACGAACAGGTGTGAACCTTGCAGCTATTCCAGCATAAACACACTTCCAAGCACTGTAACAGAAAAGTGAGGAGCTGCAGGGTTTTTTCAATGCCCAGAAAGGCACAAAGAAGAGAGTTAGATATGGCCCAGCCCAAAAGAAATCCAAGGGTGTCCTTACTCAGTCTCAGCCACTCCCATCTGTCTTCCCATTTGTCAATCATTTCTTTTCTCTTTTCGGTCAGCTGCAGGAGCTTTTCCTTGATCTGGATGGAGAGCAGAGAGCAGGGCTGTTACACAAGCACCAGGCAGCAGCTCCCCCCCCACCCTGCACTGACAGACACTGCACGAGTTCCTCAGGAAGTGACTTCACCGTGCAAACAACAGCTGCTTTTCTCTTCCAAGTATAAATAAATGTGACATTTTCATTAAAATATCACATTTGCATAAGTATTCAGTGTCTGTGAAAAGCTACAGCACCCAGAGTATTTGATAAAAGGATGTAATGGGCAAACAAATGTAAATAGTACAATCAGGCACTGAATCTTCTGCCCTTTTACAGCAAATAATGCAAAATGTGCTGCTCAGGATTGTTGCAGAAGCTCTCCCCTTCCTGAGAGGGAAGTGCCTCTCAATGTTTGGTTATCCTCCCTTCCCCAAAGGGAGGCAGGAGAACCAAGGGCTAAGCCTCTATCCTCTGGCCTACACATATTGAATAATAAATCAAGGCTTTAAGCAGTTGGATATGCTTCTCTTAATATTCCTTGAATTTACTCCCTACACAACAAACATTTTCTTGCTCATTCCCCCAGAAGGCCTCTCCACAGCATTCCATTTTCTCTGTAGGAAGTTCAGGCTGTCTCACAGCTGCCTTTGCCCTTGCTCAAGGAAGACACCTTTCCATCCCAGAGCCATTCCCTACAGAATGGAGTGCAGCAGCTTCTTTGTACTTTTTGAGATGAAAAGGACACTTTAAATCTCGATGCCACCTCTGCTACCCACCATGAATTCCCAGAGTGAAGTTATACCCTGATTTCCCAGCAGCACATAAGTGCACCAGTCCCTGAGGTGACACTTGTCTTTGTTCCTCTGTGGGTGACACAGGGCAGGTATCTCCCATGGAAAGAAGCCCCAGGAGCCCATGGCTGTATGCAGGGAGCACGGTACCTCCTCAGATGCGTAGTGTTTCCTGGCCAGCAGAGACTTGCCAAGCTCAATGCACGTAGTGAAGCTGTCATTTCGGGCATCAATTTCCGCTTTGATCCCCTGGTGATTGTTCATGAGGAGTTCCACGGATGAAACGTCCCTAAAATGACCAGAAACACAGATTTCAAGTTTAACAGCTGTTACATTTTCAAACTGACCCACAACTCAATGAGGAAAAATTGAATCCTAGATTGTCTTTGTAGTTCAGGAAGTCTTTCCTTAAGAACAGCACCACTCTGGCCTGAATCAGAGATCAAATAACCCCAGTGTGAGACCGAATCTCTTCGGCTACTATTTTCCAAGGCTATTATTCCAGCAGCCACCCACAAGCTGCTGCAGCAGCAGGCTCTGAAAGCCACTCTCAGTGATACTGAGCCCTACAGATGTTCCTCAGCCTTATCTTCTGATGGAGAAGAGATGCCTCACATTACCTTGGCTTTTCCTGGGCTTCTATCTGCCGGATAACGTCTTCCATCCAGAGCATGAGATCCCGAACCATGCTGAAGAAGCGGAATTTGTCTCCTGTGTCCACCAGCCTCACCCTGCGGCCCTCACAGGCATCCAGCAGTGCCTTCCATGCCTCCAGGACCTCGTTTTCCCTCTTCTGGATGTCATCGGCCTTGTCCCCAGCGTAGGCAGCCTGGAGGCGCGCTGCATCCTCCTGCAGCTGTCGCACCTGTGGTGGTTTGGGAGACACAAAGCCATCAGTGGGTTTGTGACTCCTGAGTCACAGATACAGGGACACTTATCTGCTAATTCATCACCTGAGGGGCTTTCTAAAGTCACTGCAAATGCATTTGGTCTGTTGACAGTAGAAAGGTCTGTGCTGTTATTAAGCCAGCATTATCCCTCAGAGAACACTGTAGGGTCAAGGGACCCCGAAAATAGCAAAGATTTGCCACTGCCTGAACTCGCTGCAAGACATGGTGCCAAAACAAGCTGACTGTTACATGTCAGGGCAAATGGGGACCATTTTCATCATCAAACTCCCTTCCTCTCACACAGGTGACAATGGCACTTGGGAACTCTGTATCCAAACCACTACTCCAGCTGACAGAGGTCATTTTTCAAAAACGTAGATAATGACTTCACAGAGAAGAAAATTTGGAAATGTTAAGAACCTTCTACTATTAGAAATCTTTTCCTTTCAAACACTGTCTTGGGATGGCAAATGCTAATTCCTGACTGTTTTCCATATTTTTCAAGCCAGGAAACATTCCAATAGCTCTTGTCTAATTATGTTTTTAGCATCAAATCAAACAGCCTTCTAGCTACAGGCACAGAGACCATGCCTCTCTCATAATGATCTATCTCAGTGCTCTGGCTGCTTCACCCAGAAATTATCCTAAGTGCTTTCCCCACAGCTCTGTACTGTGATTACATATTCCTTCATTTAGGTCTTGATTATAATTACCTTTTTGAGAGACTGGGATTGATGTTTTGTGAATGTCTCCCATTTTCTGTATAAAATCTACAGCTTCTGAAAGTAAAACACCTGGAAAAGCAAATGCTTGCTCTATCTCCTTTGTTTTAGTGTAAATTGCTACATAACTGAGAATTGGCTGGCAGCTGGGCCATAAAAGCTCTTTCCTGACCTACTGAGATAAATACAGCCAGTTGTAAATTCCTCCATTCCTTAAGCAACTTGCTCCCTTCCCAAATTCTCCTTGTGGCAGCTGAATGTTGTATTTTGATTTAGAATCCCCCCTGTGCTGTATGAGCAGCTGCCACCTTCTACTTGACACACCTTGGCTTCAAAAGATTCAGAATTAGATCAAGTTTGGATGCTTTTAAAAATCTTAGCCTGAACTGTGGATTTTAAATCTCTTTTGCTCTTAGGAAGCACCAAGAAAGGCCATATTCAATTCAGAATGCCCAGGTTCATAACCAAGTCAGAAAGCCTCTGTGTGGGTCTTTGCCTCTCAGAAAGGAAAAATAAACAGTACCTGGCACAAAGGGTTTGACCAGGGCTTTTTGTTGTTTTTAAAACCCAAAAAAACCCAAACTGACCAACGAAAATAAAACCAAACCTCAAAAAGCCAACCAGGCTTATACATTCCTTCATATTTTGTACTTTAAATCAATACAGAAGCTCTCTGCCTTTCTCATTTCTTCTTCAGCAAAGGACAGGAAATGGAATAACATCCAACAATTGCCAACATGTTCAGAAGCCCGTGTACTTACAGATTGCTACTTTAGATAATCAACTGAATGCAATGGTAGAGCAGCAGACAGACAGATAAGAAAAGGATGCAGGTGAGGTTATTCCCACAGCACAACACGTGGGAAGCAGCTGGCAGCACTCTGTCTCCCAGCCACGGAGCAGCCAAGGGCAGCAGCAAACTCTGCAGCTCAGGCTCCCACACCCACAGTTCACCTGCCACACACCTGGGTGCCCAGGGCCTGGATATCGTGCTCAAATGTCGTGTGCATTCTCTGTAGTGTTTCCACTGTGTTTTGGTCTCTACCAAGCTCCTCGGGCAGTTTCTTATGTTTGTCTTGGATACGTCCTAAGACCTCCTTGGCATCGTGGTAAAATTTGTGCAGTTCATAAGAGGCTGCAAGGATCTGTGTTCTCGTGTCAATGAGCTCCAGGAGATCTGCCCAGGCCTCATTGAGTCCGTCCTTCCACTCGGCGATCGTGGCAGCGTCCGAATGGCCGGAGTTGATGAGTTCATCCGCCATGTGGTTGACAGTATCCACCCGCTCCTGCCCGATGTTCCCGGTGTCCCGGGCGAATTCCCGGAACCGCTCCTGCAGCATCTGGAGGGCA
This sequence comes from Corvus brachyrhynchos, assembly GCF_000691975.1. Taxonomy (NCBI): domain Eukaryota; kingdom Metazoa; phylum Chordata; class Aves; order Passeriformes; family Corvidae; genus Corvus; species Corvus brachyrhynchos. Next base: position 6,446,874 of record NW_008240228.1, read on the forward strand.
CAGAAAGAGCCTCATGCAGCGCTGTGACTACAGAGAGACCTGAGCGAGCCCAGCCACCCTCTGTGAGCAGCACCCAGAGAGGGCTTCCCCAAGGACTCACTGTGACGTGTTCGTAGTCCTGGCCCAGCTCGTGGGACCCTGCCACCACCTCCCTCTCGGCGATCCACTGCTCCAGGTCGTCCACCTCGCGGTTGAGCTGGAACAGCCGGTGCCTCTCGTCCAGCTTGCCCCTCCTCTCCTCAGCGAGGTCCTTCAGGCCCGCATAGAGCTTGTCCACCTTGGACTGGCGCATGCTGATGCGCTCGCTGGAAAACCAAACAGCACTGAGTCTGCACTGCCTTTGCAAGCAAAACCAAATGGGGAAAACTGCAAGGAATAAAAGTCATTCGGGGCATTTAATCCACAGAACGCACGTCTGCTGCAGGCAGGAATTCAACTTGGACACGCTGGGCAGATCCTCTGCTGGCAGAGGTGACAGCAATAGCTGGGAAACTTGTCTGTCCTGTACTGTAACCCCCTGGCTTTAGAGAGGGGAGCTGGAATCCAGCTCTCCATTTGTCTGGCCACAGATCACACCAGAGTCTTCTCCCAAAGCTACAGGCAGGATCTGAGCTGCTGAGCCAGGGAGCAGTTCCTTTTCAGTCAAACTCTGCTTCAGAGTTCAGCAGCACTCATGGGTTTCTTACCCCCTAAAGCTCAGCATTTGCACTAGGGATGAATATTTCTACTTGCTGTATCTTTTGCCTCTATTTTGTCTGAGCCATACAGTGCTGTTAAAGTGCCTTCCCTCTGCCTTGTAAAGCTGATGATGTTATTCCGGTACTCAGACAGCTCAGCCAGGAAATCTGCTCTCATCAGAAGCAATCATGACCACAAGAGAGTGCTTTAGAGTTAAATAACAACCTTCCACCGGAGGCAGAGTGTGTCTGTCCTAGGCCAGTGCCACCTTCCAGCCTGTGCAGGCTGAGCAGTTAAATACATCAGCCTCAGAGTGGAATCAGCCTTCCAGCTGAAGCCAGTGGAGAATTGTGTCTGCTGAGCTGCAGCTCTTACAGCAAAATGTTTCTTAAGCTTCCTAAATTGTCCCCCAGGGAAAGCCATTTATGAAAGATGAGCTAAATTTGCCAAAAGTAAGATGTTAATGTGCCCATGTTTAAAGCATCTGATTCCAGGTTCTGCTTCTGCTGGAACCTCAAAGAGAAGAGGCAGATCTTGGGGAGCACTGCAGAAGGATTAACAACTGTGACCTTCTGTGCTGGACGTAAAAGTTGGTTGGAGGAGCAGATCTGGACCGTGTCCCTGTGGACTGCCCCACCTCTGTGAGGTTCAG
>NW_008240228.1:6448287-6479712 GCF_000691975.1 Corvus brachyrhynchos
ACTGCAGCCTGCACAGGGGACACAACAGACAGGTACTCCAGGTGTCCAGAACCACCAGAAATCAGCAGCTGCACATACTGACCCTGTCTCTGGCCAAATCAGGGTGGTCCAACACACACCCTGAATTGAGTGAGGCTGAACTCCTCTCCTCTGTACGAGCTTCTGAGCTACTTACTCTTTGCTGTGGTCTTTGTGTGTCAGAACCACCCAAGGAACGGACTGAATTGATAAAACAACTCATGATCCAATTAAAAATGGCAGTTAATACCTTTCTGGGTGATTATCTGCCACCAAAGTTCTGCTGGTCTTTGAAAGCTGGTGCACAGTTTCAGCATAATCTTCTACAGCTTGTTCCAAAATCTGGTGTTTCTTCAGCATGGACACTGCACTCTGTTCATCCTGTAAGGGTGACAGAAAATGATAGGAAGAATTATAAGGAGCTGCTCCCAAGTACAGCCTGAAGACAAGCCCTTCTGCCAGCGGTATAGAACAGTTGATGTCACAGCAAATGGTACCCCCAAAAAGCAAAATAATGAGTGAAAGAGATAATGCATCAACCCCTCTGGGGTACAGAACAAAATTACATCAGCTGGGCATTGAGCATGTCGAGTTTCCTCTTCTATGAAGCTTTTTGTGTGTTTCCACAACACTGGTGCAGGGCTCAGAAACATGGAACAGATTAAGACACACCACTTGTCAGGTATCTCAACAACAGCATGGGGCAAAGAAAAGAAATCCTACACAGCCCATGCCAATGGATTCTCCACCAAAGTACCTGGAGAAGTTCCAATCAAAACTTTTTATGCACTGCTATAGCTAAGAAAAACAGCCCCCACTCTCAGTGCTAACTGATACTGTCCGTAAATCTTTTCAATACAGTATTTTGCACAGTGAGCTATTTGCAATAGACAAAAAAGAAAACGAGCCATTTTTAACTGGAGACTGAATTGAGAACCTTTGGAATGTGTTCTCCTGATACAAAGCTGTGCTTTATTTTCTCAGGGCAGTGAACATGGTGCATTTATGTTGATAACAAACAAGCTCCAGCACTAACATCTCCTTGGAAAACAGGAGTTTACTTTCTCTTTGGTATGGTCTGAAGCTGGGATTCAAAGCTGATGGTGGCTGGGAGTCAAGGCTGGTGACAGTGGTAGCAGCTGACTGACTGTCAGGCCCTCTTTCACAGCCAGGTGAATTGTGCTGTCATTCAAAACTAACAGAAAACTGGACCTAACTGGACCGCACTGGCAATCCTAACCTTGCAGTGAAGGCAGGCACAGAGTTGCCCTCTGCAGTGTGAGGATGCTTACCTGGCTCCACACAGCACAGCCTATCCTGCACACTATCAGCGATGTCAGAACAGATAGCAGCCATGATCACTTGAGGCTTCACCAGGAAGTTAAATTTGTTTATGTTACCATTCCATAGTGCCACTTTAAACTATGTCACCTGCCTCCCTCCAGCAAAGCAATTAAGCCCACAGCAGTGTCACTGTGGAGCTGCTCACCTTGGCTTTCTCTTCTGACATCATGTAGAGCTCCTGCTCACTCATCCAGGCCTCAGCCTCGGCTGCATCGAAGTAATACTGCTGAGCCCTGTGAGACTCCTCCAGGCGCTTGTGGCGCTTCTCCGTCTCCTCGATGAGGAGGTTCCACAGCTGCTTCAAGTCTGCAAGTCTCTGCTGAATGACTTCAGCATTGGGGCTGCTCTCTGTGATAATGTTCTGACTCCTCTCGAAGATGTCATCGATACGAGGCTGGTGGCCCTGGATTTCTTTCTGAAGGGTCTACATGGGAGAAAATTGACTGATGAGACAATGCACAAATGAATAGGAAATGCAAGTCAGGGGTCTTAATTCCAGAGGGGCAGCCAAACACATGCCATGAGCTCATGTGGGCAACCTGGCGCTGTGCCACCACCTGTGGTCACACCACAGCACCCACTGTTTTAGCCCAAACCTTTCCTTGCCGAATTAGTCAGCACTAAGGAGAAATAGCAGATATGGAGCTCTAACAGCACCTACTTACCTGATTTTTCTTTATTAGTAGCTGCACAGTCTGGAGGTTGTGTCCATGATCAGTAGATGTAGCTATGGGCATCCTCTCTCCAACCCACAACTGAAAGAGAGAGAACACATGATTTCAACCAACTCCAGATACAGTTGGGGCAGCAGAGAGAGGCTGGTGCACACAAGCTGCAGAAAGCAGCAGTATTCCAAAACTGTCCTACTGGCGCGGGAGCGGGATTTCTTTAATACTCACAATTTCATCTTCCACATCCCGGTTGAACTGGTGGATCTCTTTGGAGGCCAGCAGGTTGGCCTTTCTCTCATTCAAAGGCTCTAGCAGCTCCAAGAATTTCTTTTCTACAGTAAGGCGTTTGCCATCGACTTCATCTGTGCTCTTGCCCTCTTGGCTCAAAGCCCTTGCCTGGCTTTGCAGCTCCTCTATCTCCTTCTTACGGACATCCATTTGATTCTCCAGCATCTAAACAGAAACATGGCAAAAAGGTCCTGAAAACTTGAGATGAAAGTTGTTGATATGATTAGGGCACATCAACAGCTTCCTCAGAAGGGAGAACAGATGCTGGTCACTGAGGATTTACCGTGTTAATAATTAGTGTCTGATTTGTTGCTGGATATATTTCTTCTTCTTCTTAAAGATACATGAAAGAATAGGAAGAAAGAAAAGCAATTCTTTCTTTCCAAAACTGAAAGCCTGCCCTGCCTGTTCCTTTGAGTGCAGGTATCTGCTGTCTGCCCACTGCACCCCATGCTCTGTTTACCTGCTGCTTCTTCAACAGGATGTTGACACTGGTGAGATCTTTTCCGTAGTCATCTGACTGGATTTGGCTCTCCAAACCATTCAGCCACTTATCCAGGTCTGCACAGCTCTGGGTAAAAAGCTCTGCCTTGTTTGCATCAAAGAGACGCTGAGCCTTGGTCTGGGTGGTGGATTCAAGCTCGTCCCACATTTGGTGGAGACCCGTCAGCTTCTCCTTCACCACGGCCTCGGTCTCTGGTTTCTCTGCAATGAGCTGCATTCCCTCCTGCAAAGCAAAGAGCAACCAAATGGTACCTCCTCGGGAGCACTCACAGCCCGTTAGGGCAATTACCCTGATTAATAAGCACTCAGGATTCCTCATCTGCTGACAGCATCAACCACTCATTTTCTATCTCCAATTATCCAGTGACTCCTTCCAGAAAATCAGCTCCCAGGTCCCTCTGCTGCCTGGAAGACGGGTTTTTAGCAATGGGAAGGTCAAGCAATGCTTCTTTTCTCTTCTCCATTCCACACGTTCCCTGAAGGGAGCTCCTGGGGCTATGGCTCCGGCACCATGGAGCAGGGAGCTGGAGCTGCACACACTGAGTCTCCTGAGGCCCCAGCTTCTGGGGGCCACATCACCAGAGAACCATGAACACCCAGCATAACGCTGGGAGAGTTTGGGAAATATTGTCTTTATTCTAATTATCCTTCTATCTCTGCACCCGGGTGCAGATGGGAATGCTGCCCCCAACCCAGCACATTCCATATGAATGTTAATCCAGGGACTGTCACAACTCTGTACACAACCCTGGTCCTTTGCTGCAATCTGATTTTCCAGAGGCAAAGGAGGAGGATTATTAGCATCACTAAAAAGGAACTTCCAGTACTAAGAGCAGCCTTCTAATTACACCATTAAAGGGTATTGCTATTTGCAGATCACAGAAAAGCCTCTAATGGGATATGGAGTGCCAAAGTGGGAGAGGAAATGAGCAATTAAGCTAACTTACACTGAACAGAAACCCACTGTCAGAGCTAAAGAGGAGACTCCTCAGTGCTCCAGAGCTGCACAGGAGAAATAGGGGGGGAAGCACAGCTCACCACAGCGTATTAAGGCTTCAAAGTAACTTGATACAGAGCTGTGAATCTTAATTAATCACAAAACTGGATGTTCTTTACCTCATGCCCTAATTTTGCATGGGGAAAGGCAACTTGGTTATAGTCCTAAATGAATGAACACCAGCTTAGCAGCACAGGAGAATAAACTCAGCTATTCCCTATATTCCGTTATTTCCCGGGAAGTGCCTCTACTTCACTGGCTCCAATCCCAACATTTGCCCCACTTACCCTTCGGGTATGAAATTTAGGCTATGCCTTCCTTCTGAAAGACTAGACAAAACTAAACTGGCACCTCAGCCAATGTCTGAGTGAATGTCTTGGATAAAAGCCTTTTAACATCAGTGAGGAATAAAATGGGTTGGATGGAGATACAGTGCACCAGAAATCTCCTTTAGCCTCAGCTGTGGGATGATTTAAGGACCAGTTCTGCAGAGCAGCAGATCCCATCTTGGTGCACAACCACCCTGGACAAAGATAAGGGCATTTTTTGAATGTTCTTCACTTACCTTTTCAATCTTCTCCAGCCACTCTTTGTTGGATGCAAGCTCTGCCATGAATGCCTGATGCTTCAGCCACTTGCTGTGCAGGTTCCTTGCCTCATCATAGGACATATCCTGGGCTGTGAGCATCTTCTCATTGATCCAGAGGGAGAGCTGGAAAGGAAAATACATGGGGGTGTGAGGAAACATTTCTAGTGTGAAATAATGCAAAATGCCTCCAGATCAAGGGTAAAGAGAGGCCTCTACAGAAGAGTTGTGTAAGACTCAGAGACTGCTCTTACTCAGGGTTCAGTCAAGGATTTGCCTCTTTAACAGTTCAATTCAAGCATCCATCTCCAATACATAAATAAGACATGATTCAAGCAGAAAGGAATCACCTCTGTGATAAGCAAAATCAAACACACAGGTCTCACCCACTTCAACAGCAAGAGAAAGGCATCACAGGGACACCTGTCCTACTTATTGGCCAGATGGTTTTGTAGAGATTGGTAGAGATGGTTTTGTACCATTAACTCACAGCACATTTGTACCTTTTCCCCTCAGCCTTTTCTCTGTATATGATTACATAAGTATTTTGTTTATTTGTCCAGTCTCCAAGAGTGTTTTGGTGTTGGAGACTTTCCTTTTCCCATTATATAAAATCCAAGACTGTTTTCTTTCTGATTTTCAGCAAATGCAAAGGCACTGGGGACAATTTTCATAGCACTACTAGAGAAAACCAATACTTTAAGAGACAGTTGATTTGCCAAGGGCAAATGGAATGTGAAAATGATCCTAGCAGCCAACATCACATTTCCTCCTAGGGTGAGTCTGAGTGCCTCATCTATCCCTGAGGTGTGGATAAAAACCACATTCGCATGAATGTTTATAGAATTTGAAAAGGTTCATTTTTTGCATAGAGCGGAAAATGTCAAAACAAATCTTAGTTTGGTTTCTAGAACAGCACTTGGGTGAGCAAGCAGCCCAAAAAGGGGAGGAACAGAGGCCTCTGCTGTGTGCTCAGGACACAGGGCAACAAATTCCATTGAGCACTCATGGACCTCTTTTCAATTGCTCTTTAAAATTTAAATTGTCCCTTAAATGCACCCCTCCACAAAAAGGGAAAACTTAGAGCAATCAGAGAAACTCCTCATTGGATCTTCCCATCAAGTCTAAACAGAAAAATGCTCATGTTGGTGAAGAGCTTTGTAGGCAGAAGTTTACATTAGAACAGGCTACTGTGCTGCTGAACAGTCAAAGGCTACATGGGGATTAGGATATAACCCAGAATTAGTGGTTTTACTCCTGCCTTTCTGGGGAGGAGACAGCTGCTCTGCTCTGCAAATTGCACTGCTTGGCTTTCACTGTTTGCTTTTACTCAGCCACAGCATTAAGGCTTCTGGGGATTTAAAAGTGCTTCCCAAGGAGAGGCTGGATCATTCCTGTTACCAGCTGGGGGGAGGCAAGACAGGGACAACATGTGGCTCACAGGCAGGGCCTGTAAGGATAAACCCCTCGGAGCACAGAAAAGCAGAGAAAGTATTTAAGGGCTCACTGCTAAAATCTGGGGTTTGCAACCACTACAGGCACTAAAAACCAGTACCTTGAGTGTTAAAAGTAGATTTTCAGAAAACATTTCCCTAAACTGCCTCAGAATGACACTTAAGAGTATTTATTTCTCCAGAAGTTGTTAAGGCCAGGAGAGGATGAGGCTTCCTCCCATCCTTTGCACCTGTACACAAGATCCTGCTCCCACTCCTGGCTCCCATTCGGCAGTGCCAACCCGGCATGAAGGAAGGGAAATGCAGAGACAGCAGCAAGGCAAGGGGAGAGGGCTCCGAGTGCTGCTGCACTTCCCAGACTGTGCCAGGAGCCAAGCTGACACAGCCCATCCTGCAGGGAGGCTCACATGGCAAATCCTGCCAGCACACTCCAGGAGAGAAACTTTGGAGTGCAGGGTCTTGCCAAGAGCTTTCACCATGTCCCTGGAGAAATGAGCCCAGACAGTGCTGGGACTTCCAAGCACTCAGAGAGAAGGTCAGCTGTAAACTCCTTAAAGGTGAGCTGAGAAAGAGCAGGAAGTCAAAGAAAACTAAATTTTAACATTTATCACATCTCATCCACTCAGGATTTTTTGCTGTCACTGTTTCATTCACTCAGCAAATTTATTTAACACATTCATATCGATGAGTGGAAGAAATAGCCAGAAAAGCAGCGCCCCAGGACTAACCTGTGACAGTGTTTCTGACTCCTCCCAACAAGAAAATCTGCTGTTTTCCCTCACCTGTGACCCCGCAGGGAAGGTTTATCACTGCTGAGCTGCTGTGAGGAGCATTATCCTGCTGCTCCCCGGCTCTGCAGGAAGGAGCAAGGGGCAGGAGGCCACAAGCACAACACCACCTCAGCACAGGGTGACAGTGACAATGTGGCTGCCCTGGGGAGGGCAGGGCTGCAGACAACACTCTGCCTTTCCTCAAGTTACACACAGATGGGAAACTCTCCCTACGGCAGCAGCGGGCAGGAAGGCCAAAGGGTCACTGCCAGGTGAAATGGGGACTGGCTCAAAGCTGTTCCCTAACAATTCCCAACTTCACAGGCAGAGCTAAGGAAAAAGCCAAGGGGGAGGTGTTGCCTTGACTCCCTTCCACCCTGAAGGACCGTGCTGCTCCATCGCTGCTCCATCACAAACCCTCCAGGCCAACGGAGGTGTCAGCAGGCCCCACACTGATGTAAATTCTAAGTTTTCTCAGGAAGCAGCCCTTCAATTATCACCAAGGTTAATGTGCTCTCCAAGAGGATTGGAGGAATCCCTGACATTTGGGTAATTGTAAGTTTGTCTTTGAACCATGTGGTCGAGACATCCACGTTTTAGTGTCTGGAGAGAAACAAGGGAGAGGAAAGGCATTCAGGCAGCCAACACTAGAGCTTTTATGCTTTCCTATTTCTTCCAGTGATATAGGAGAAAAAACAGCTCCTAAGGAACGCACCCACACTGACACTGAGGCCAGGAGAGCCCCGAGAGCCAGGGGATCTTTGTACCAGAGCAGTCACAGAGGAAGGAAGAAGCTGCTGCTAAGAACAGCAGAATTTTTGCTAATCTGTCATGTTTTAACTACTAAGGAAGGAGCATTTGAAGGGAAGCTCATAGACAGCTTATGCAATGCTGAGAAACAGATTGAATCCAGGCAACCAAGCAGCAAACACCACTTGCCCAGCTTATGATCAAAACCTCACAGGCAAAGCTCTTTATTATCTGCCAGTACTCCATGAAATAACCTGAAAATTACTTGATTAATTCCTTGTGCTAGGAACAAGACTATTCCAAACTTTCAAATGTTTTCTTCAGTGTAAACAGTCCATGTAAGTGATTAGAAAATCTGGAAAAATGTTCTCTTTTCAAATGTTATAATACTTAACAATTTTAAACACATGTAAACTATCAGGTAAATCACACATAAATGACCCAGCCTAATCTTGCTCCTTTTTTATTCTTAACCTCCTAGTCTTCTAATGTTTGCTAGACATCACTGAAATCCCTTGCACCAGGCCACATACATCTGTACAGCTGTAGACAAAACTCTTAGTAAGTGCACTGCTAATCCCACCACATTCCACACGGTCATAATTTATATCACAGCAAAAAATCTTCACTGCTTTCAACAGTTTTCTATGTCTTTAGCTTATATGACAAAAGAAAATTTGGCTCGTGGGAAAAGAGAAAAGAAACATTCTTTTTTGCAGCGGTATGGTCAGGGGGTTTTTTATGTTTATTCCACACTAAATACTACTGGATGACTGGGCATTTCAGTCCTCATAAAACGTGGAGTAAGAATGCTCTTCTGCAGGATGCAGCTTTCAGCAATAAAAGTGAAAGGGCATGATTTACCTCCTGGCAATCCTGAAGAAACTTTTGGAGATCCCTGTTATCTTTCAGTCTCATCAGAAGTTCACTGGCTGCTTCACGGTTCTTCCTATGTCTGGTCAGAAAAAAAACAATAGAGAAAGGAAATGAAATAGGCATTTCATGAAAAGCTGCCACTGTTGGTTTCTGGAGCCTCTTTGGACTACAGGTGCTGATAAGTTTGTGGTGTGTGTCCTTAGCTGCCTTTCAAAGGACATTTTGGAGTGTGTTATTTAATGGACTCCCTGAAGTTCAGCATCTCCTTGTTTTTGTGACCCGTTAAATACACAGAGAAAATTCTGAAGTCAGCAGGGCTTTACAACATGTTATGGACAGAATTTGGCCCACTCATTTCAAGCCCACAGGAGAGTTCAGGCTGTTTGCCAAAAACCATAAGAGAACTGCAAATTGCAACAATAAGATGACGTTGTGTGGCCCTTGCAGGGTGCACCTGCTGTAATGCTCTTTGTAAAACTCCTTCAGCACCTCCTTGTCCTGCACAAAGCTGAGCTGGGCCACAGAACCTTCCCAAGGCTGTGTTTAACCACGTGCAGCGCCCTGTGCGGTTCTGCACACAGAAGCTTTATGCATTTGGAACATATTTTTCAGAGTGTTTAAGAGCAGTCAGAAGAGAAGGAAAGGTTAATCCAGAAGCCCTAATTTGATTCATCACTGTTTGCCCCTTGAAGGATGAGTCATGCTGGCAGTCCCAAAGGTTGTGGTGGGTCCTTCAAATGGAATGGGGCTGATTCCCAAGGTACCTCTGGCCATGTTTTTAAAAATGCTTATTTGGAGTAGCTATCCCTCACCTTCCATCCTTTCATTATTTATGAGGCAATTTACAAGGAAGAGACAGAGTAAAGAAGACAATTTCTATTTACTGCTCATTGTGCTAGGCTTGTTCCTATTGCACTGTACAGGGGTTTAAAGTGAAATATTGCTGCCATTTGTAGTAAGATAAATATGGATTGAGAGTTGGAAATTATTTTAAAGGGTGGCAGTTTATAAGATGAGCTCAGCACATGCTGGCAAAAGCTAAATAAATCCATGTTAGTGGAGATCTCCAGAGACTCATGATACTCCAGAAGATCATAAATTACATTTTGATGACAACTGGATTATGACACCACTTTTCCTGATCTGCAGTAAGTTACCACAGCAAGCTCTCTGGCACCAATTTAGTGACTTCAGAAACATAAGAAATACTTGGAGATACAATTTCTATAAAAGCAAAAAGTCTGTAGGCAGAGGAATAGGAGAAAACCCTCTACAGGACAACAATTTGCTTCTCTTTGGCCTCAACAGCTGCCTTCAAATAACCAGGCAAGCAACATCTCTACAGGTGTAGTCAAGAAAATGATTTATAGATTGGATGGCACAGAAGACACATGGAACCATCAAAGCAAGAGCCTGGAGTCCAAGCCCAGGTGATCCTGAAGTTTTGACAGAGGTAACACAAAGGAAAAGACAAACTGTGCCTTAGGAAAAGCCTCTCTAACGAAGCAAACATCCCCGGGTTTGATTCCACTCTTTCTTGGCTGGCTTTTATATGCCTGGGCAAACACACTACATTACTCAGGTTGTTAAAATGAAGCAAAGAACTCTCTGGGTGATTTTATCAGGCCAATTTCAGAGATTTAAGGCTAGATTACATTACAGACTCATGTACTCTGGAGAGGACAGGAGTTATGCAGTTAAAAGCAGAACTTTCACAGCACTGGAATAGATTTAAGACTAAGTACAGAAGTTCTTCTGTTGAGAAAACCTGAATTTTAAAAAACTAATACAAATATCTCCCATGGAGTGTTGGAAATACTGACTTGAAGGACTTTGAAGGAAACCATGCAGGGATATCAAACAGATGATGCCATAATATAACAAATACGATCTTCGGTGCTTAGAGCTATGTAACTGTAAAAGGTGGCTTTGTTCAAGATGACCTGGAGTGAGACTCGACAGTGAGTTTTCTCTGAAGAACAGGGCTGAACTGTAACAAGGGAGAAGCATTTTGAGGATGGGCACTGCTCGAACAGACAGGAATTCCTGTGTTTTCATCACTGACTTTTTTTTATGGGAATAAAGGACTTTAAGAAGTTATTTAGTCTGTTCTCCTGCTCCAGACTGGCTGTACCTAAATATTATTAACTCCTTGTTCAAATATCCTTAAATCCTTTAAAAGAATTCACACTTAAGCTTGTCAATGACTGCTTCTTACTAATTTGCTAAAATAGTTTGTGGAAGAAGAATAGTTTGCTCTGCAGACTCCAGTTATTTAGAATGACTTCGGATTCTGTATCACACATGTGACTTCCACCGTAAGTGTAAGATCTGCTCAGCACAAGGAGATGTCTGACGCAAATTAATCCAGAATTTGCCCAGTGTCCCCAAGCTGACTCCCAGCGCCCCCTGAAAATGCTGACAGTGCTGAAAACTGACAAAACCACTTGTGGTTTAACTGTAAGCCTGTGGGTTTCAAAGCCTGTGCAGAAATAATAAATCTTACACGTGGTGTGAATGCAGCTCCCTGCTAGGAATCCTGAGATATATGAAAGGCAGTTTTAGCTTCTTTCATTGCTCCACAAAACGAGGCACTCTCCCTTCTGAATGGACAAGAACAAAACTTACTCCTGTTCTCTGTTGAGCAGAAGGTTGCACAAATACAAAAGTTGATGTAAAACAGGCTCAGATCACAACTTGTGCCAGATCTGCCACTGTCTTTAGACTAAATCTCCCTTGCAGAATTGGAGGCCATGTGCAAGTACACAGACTGGAGCAGTTCCCCAACACTTTTCCAAGAGAAAATGGAGGAGAAAATGCTCCAGAGCAGCAGAAGTCACCCAAGCAGAGACAGCTGCACAGGGAGAATAGCTTCTTCCCCAGCTGGAGAAGCTAGTTAGTGATAGCTGGATGCAAACCCACCTTCTCCTTTCCTCACCCTTACTCCATTGTCCTTATTCCCATTGACTCTTGCCTGTGAGCTGCTCTAAAAGGTTGTGCTGAAGTATTTCTTTCCTATTGCACTTTCCTCCCCCTTGTGCCATCCCGACTGAGATGGGAACCATTCCAGGGCAGAGCCTGTCTGCTACACCAGGGCCAGTGGGGTCTCCTCAGGAACAGCTCAAAAGCACAGCTCCAAAACCTACTCTGAACAATACCAGAAACTACAAAGAGCTCCCTATGGGAAGTACGGAGCCACTGCACATAGTTGCGCTTGTTTGTTTTGGTCCTTTGTTAGACATGCAGGTGGAGCTCAGCTGGGACAGCCACTTTTTGTGAAAGCAAAGAGGCTTCCTTTGCTACCCCTCCCAGTGCATGAAGCCCCAGGGCTTTGTTCTGGAGGCTTATCAGCCCCGCAGATTCAGGGAGCAATCACACAGATTTCCTGGATAGCAGCACACCGGATGCTTTTTGCAGCGCTGGGCATAAATAGCTTTGGAATTGAGGAAATGCTCCGTTCCAGTAGGAACTCCAGCACACGTCCCCCAGGCAGGACAGCAGGGACAATGGAGCACAGAGGAGCAGCTGCACTGGGGTGACAGTCACCAGAGCCTCTGCAGAGCACACAACACAGGCCAAAGCTGTCTCTCCAGCCACCTCAGACAGGGCTGCAAGATGCTGCTGGCCATTTGCTATGATATCCTTGGATGCTTTCTTTTAATATTCCAAAAGCTGCAAAAAGAGGACACCTGACCAGAAGGCCAGGATCAAGCTCTCCTGCTTTCCTAAGCGGATGGGAAAACTTAGAGCAGAGGACCCTCAGAGAGGGTACCTAAGGAAAATCACTGTCCTAGTTGTCCCCTTGATTGCTTTCATGTATCTCCTCTTCCTGGCCTTGCAGATTCTCTCTGGGATCTAGAGCCAAGCTGGTGAGAGAGAGAACGGAAACATGGGGTATCCTGGGGGTTCAGTTGTCAGTGGGCTCAGCAGACCTCAGCAAGCTCTGGGAACAGAAAGAGCTGCTTTTCCTGAAGCCATGAGGCACGGCTAAAGTGGTTCCACAGACAGTGGGACATCTCTGCCCAAACCGGAAAGGTCCAACATTTTCTGAACTACTTCAGTTTCTCCTTGGAGATGAAGGCACCTGGAGAACTCTGAGCTTACCAGCTGGGGGGGGATGCAAGTCTGATGGGAGGGTCATCAGTGACATTTCACAGCTCACTGCTGTGTTCTGACACCCACAGTGCCTTGAAAGACTCCACTGTAATCCAAACCAAAAGCAGAAAGAACAACAGCCATCAAAACCGAACATTTAGGTTTCAAAGAAAAAGAAACTTTTAATGTTCTATAGCATCCCTGCCACAGCCAGAGAGAGAAAGCAAAGGACTTGTTCTGGGATGAAAGACACACTTGTACCAGTGCTTCCTAATCTGATCTCAAAGGGGCCAGACAAGCTGGAAGAGGCGATCAAAGGCGAGCGGATGGGGTGGATGCAATGCCAATTACACCCTTGAAGAGCCACATTCCTTCTCCAGAGGAAGGACAGGAATACGTTATTGTAATTACACCAGCTCAGGGGCACCAGAAGAAACTGAGACTTGTGGAACCAGACACAGCCAACTGCTACAGCTCCCACCAGAGCATCAAGTCTGTTCATACTCCAAGAACTACATGACAACACTCACACAGCCAAATTCTGGGTAGGGAGCTCATTACCTACCAAGCCTCTACAAAGTGGGAGAGGTATTATTTAACTAAGATTAGCTTCGTGCATTCTTGAAACATGACAGTTCCTATTTTTCCACGAGACAAAGAAAACAGTCAGGAATGGACATTTTCTAAGCTGTTACTTTGCCTTTGAATCCTCGTAAAAGGTCATCTCTCAGAGAACAGAATTAAAGCAGGAACAGCTACACTGTGCCACTGTTCTGCCCTTACCTGTCATCAATAGAGTCCACTTTCTCCTGGATTTTATCAGAGTTAATGTTCCCATCACTAACGAGCCTCCTGCCTGTCTCCACAACTGCATTGATCTTTTCCTCATTGGCATCCATGGTGGTCATGAAGTCCTCCTGCTTTTTAATAGCAGCTTCTGCTCCTTCCAAGGTAGTTGGCATCTCCGTGTGCGCCAGAACATACTCCTGGGATTAAAGAAATCAGAGAGAAAATTGTTACACTCAGGCTGTGCTGCTGCTCCAACAACAAACATCTCCCAAGAACAGTTTGAAGTAAAATACAGTTAGAAAAGGGCAATTTGTCTGTTTGTGGCTCTCCTGCCAATAGATTTTGTCTGTTAATTGCTTGCAGTGCACAGTGCCAACCTGTAGAAATGAAGTCAGGTATATCTTGACCACTTGCCTGGTTATTAAGGAAAGCTTCTGCTTGCTTGGTATCTCTGAGAAACAGCTGGTAGGCATGAGACTGGGAAAGGAGATTTTGCCTGTTCTCCCACATTTTGTGCAGCTCATTCCATCCCGTGTCCAAAGCTTGGAGGCGCTGGCGTAGGAACATGTACTGAGCATCAGTTTGCCCTTGCGTCACCATCTCACCCATGTCCCTCATCTTCTGATAATCTTCCTCATAGTTGTTGATTTCATTCTTGATATTCTCATGCTGAGTGAGCAGCTTCTCAGCCTCTGTCAGGGTGTTGGGCATATCTTCGGAGGCGATTGCAGTCTGTGTTCTGGAGAGCCAGGACTGGAAGTCATCCAGATCTCTCAGGAACTGCTGCAGCTTGCTGGCCTCTCCCAGGGACTCTTCCCGGTTCTTTAGGGTGGTCTTCATTTCTTCCCACACATCATTGATCTCTGCAAGCCGTGAAAGGATGGCTTGTGCCTGGTCAGGATGCTCTGATTCCAGCTTCTCCGCCTCCTTTTGCAGGTCACTGAGCTTGGCTTCAATGGCCACCAGGTCCCGTTCCATGCCCGTCAGCTTCCTCTGCAGGGCCATCACTCCAGCCAGGTCGTTACCCAGGTCTTGTGTGGATTCAATCACTTTGGTCTTTTCCCTGATCCAGGATTTGGTTTCATTACATTCAAGATGGTAGTTCTGGATACTCAGAGCAGAGAGCAGAGCATCCTTCTTCCTATCTACCAGTTCTCTGAACTGGCTCCACCTGAAATGTGTGAGGAGAGGAGAGCAGAGAAATTGAGCTTTGTGGGAAAAGGATATGGCAGCATTGCTGAGTGAGCAGCTGCTCCCACCAGCTTGGTAAGCCCTGCTGTAACCCAGCTACTCACGGTTTCCTCAGTCCTTCCCACACCATCAGTATTTCTAGCAAAGCAACCATTAACCCAGATATGGTGTGTATTAGAATGTGACAAGTACCAGCACACCGGGTATAATTTTTCCTCAAGTGAAAAACTGGCAGTTACACCAACTTTTCACACTCCCTTGGTTCATTCTGAAGCTAAGAAATGAGGGAGTTTACATAAAACTGTATTGATTTCTTTTTTATCATAATAATTGTTACAGTCAATTTCCAGCTCTCAGATCAAGGTACTGACACACTCAGGGCCTGATTAAGTCAAGAGCAAAACTCCATCTGATAATCAAATATTTGAAAGGCACTACTCTTTCCTTTTGAAGCTTTAAAGGCCTACCTTGAAAATACTCCAGGTAACAGCATCAGAATATCTTAAAAAAGCATACCTAAGATACACAAATGACCCCACCATACTTGTTCCAGCTGGTGTGATGTTCCTGAGCACGAGGCTTGCACTTACCTTGTGTTGAGTTTATCTTGCTGTGCTTTGATCTTCTCACCGGGGTGGCCACTGTGCATCAGCTGCCTGGCAATCTGGTTCACCACGGCCACGCGGGACGCCTGGTTGTTCATTTCTGGCTCCAAGCTTTCAAACCTGGGGTGGGGGAAAACAAACAAACACAAGATCCCCCAAGCATTAGAGAATCTGAGCCACAGGCAAGCTGGGAAAGGCAGCTGGGGTAAAAAAACTTCTACCCAGTATTCCCCAAACTTCCTGGTAAAGGCATTCTCACCTGTGCTGGATCACTTCCAGGTCCTCCAGCTTCTCTGGAATCTGCATATTATTCAGCCACTTCTCCTTTTCGTCGATCCAAAGCTCGCAAGCATCTGCCTCACTGAACATCTTATAGAGAGCGAGGGTATCCTGCAGGGCCTGTTTACGCAGCCGGGTCAGCTCAGCAACCTCTTTGTATCTCTCCTCGATTCCGGACAACCTGCCTTGCACATCTGGGGACCCCGCGTGCTCCTGTGGCAGGGCCTTGGCCTGCTCGTGAAGAGAGTCGATGGTCGGCCGGTAGCTCGCAATCTCCTCAGCCACATCTTTGTGTTTCTTGACCAAGGACTGAGTGGAATATTCATCGTGGCCAACATCATTGCTGGAGACAATCTTGAGGATGTCCAACATCCACGCATCAATATCATCAGCATCGGCCTGGAACTGGTGAAGGAGAGAGGCTTCCTCCAGCCGCTTCTTCCTAATGGCAGATAACTGCTCCAGGTTAGCCCACTGCTCCCGGATATCCTTAATTCTTTCTCTGATCTTCTCAGACCCAAAATGCTCTTCCGCAATCATGTCTTCACCTTCTTTTATCGCCTGCTGAAAGTGGCCGCTGCGGCCACTCATCTCGTCCTCAAACGCCTTGTGTTTACTCAAGAGTCGGACGACACTGGTTAGGTCCTTCCCATAGTCATCAGATGACAGGATCTGTTCCTTCTCCCTGATCCAGCCCTCCTCTTCAGCCATTTCCCAGAAGAATTTCCAGAGGCGCCGGGACTCCTCGAGGCGTGCGCGGCGCTCGGCTGCGAGCTGGCAGAGCTCCTGGTAGCAGAACTCCATGTGAGCCACGCGGTCCCTGATCACCTGCGGGTCGCAGGGCTTGTAACCTGCTCGGACAGAGAACACGCGTTACCACCTGGGCTCACTCACTCCCATCCCCACAGCTGGGGCCTACACGGAGCTCTGAATTCCTGTGTGTTCCAGCTACAAGGTCTACATGAAAGAATCCATAGTTAGTCTCATGAAAGTGAGTGGGAAGTGCTCAAGCTCCACCACACAATAACACAGATCAGAAAATACTATTCTTTCCAAAAGACAAAAAAACCCCAAAAGGAAAGATATTCATGACTGTTTCCAGTGAGGCGAAATTCACTGAATTCAGATTTATACACAACTGCACAAAATGGACGTAATTTACTCTGGTTAACGACACTGGGTTCTAGGGAATTGCTTCCTTTTAGGATAAATTGGGACACCATCTGTGTTGTTCGCATTAGGAACACAGCATGGGGAACCGTGGCGACCTCTACAAAGCCATGGCAGCTGCTGCTGAGGAGCGTGACGTCCCATGCAAGGCACAATGCCACACTCAATTCCTGAGCAGGTTCCTGGACAAGTGAATCATTGACACGCCGAGTACAGAAGACACAAATGGAGCTGGATTCTCTCGTTCTGGTGGGGAGTTTAGCTAACCTATCTTGCAGAACTAATGAGTCTCACCGATAACCTCACAGGTAATTAAGACAAAAGGGGTATGTTGGGTGCTGGTTACCTTCTCCATCAGTGGCAAACTTCTGAGCAGAGGCATTGACTCCTCTCACTCTCTCAGCCTGAATAGCAATGTCAGCTTCCACCAGAGCATGTTTCTGCAGCAGGTCTTCAACTCCCAACAAATGTTTGCCGTAGTCTTGGGACAGCAGAAGCACCTGAACAAAGTGAGAAAGACAAGTAAAACAGGCTGAAGGCCATAAACTGTTTACTTCTTTGGGACTCCAGGCATGGCACTGTTATCTGTTGATTCATTAGGTCAGAGAAATTCCAGGCCCCTAAGGACAGCAATTCCAAATGTAGAGACACGGCTGATACAAATTTGAGCCAGTATTTTTGAAATCACTGGCAACCACGAAGAACTTGACTGCCCTTTAATGAGTTCTCAGTCTAGGATGCTGAGAGGCTGAGTTAGCTCAGCAGGGCCAAGGAGCAGCACTCAGCCCAGATGCTGTGAGCTCCTGCAGAGTTACACACAGCTTTCTTTCCTCCAGCAGTTTCCAGGTTCTGCTGGCTGATGGACAAGTCGTGGTCCTTTCCCTTCCCAGATCCCAGGAGAACAGACAGGAAAAAATTCAAGCTTTTTAAAGCAGAGAGGTGAAGAGGTGACTTGTTCCCCGTGTAAATCATGATGGAGAGAGATTATTTAATTCATTTTCACCAAATCTGTCATCTTTACCCAAGCACTGTGACCAAAACCTCAAAGGCCTCTGGGCCTTATGAGACAGACATGAAGCTGGAAAGTAGCTTTTTATAGGGGTAAACTTCTTTTTCCTTGCTTGTTTTTAATCTTTATTGTTAACAAATCATCATAAGGAATTTGTTCACTACTCTTGAATGTGTATCATCTGGGTCTGTCTACTAAATCAGAGGGGCAAAATGAATCTTAAAACTTGACAGAAGAGGACACGTACGCCTCTGAGGAATATTTGCTCTGTGTTCTCAAAGGACTTCCACCCACCTTCATTTCATCCATCCAGTCCATAATGTACAGCATTTCCTGGAAAATCTTCTGCAGCCCAAGGTTCATCTCGAGCCGCTGTCTCCGTGCCCGGAGCAGCTCCAGGAGATACTCCCACAGGCGGATAACATTGTCCTTCCTCGCAGTGATGCGTTTGATGTCATGGTAGTTTTCAGTCTCGAGCTCCTTGGCCACCGCCACCACGGCCTGGACCCGCTCCTCGTACGCCGCAATGTCCGTCTCGATGGCCTCGTGCTTCTTCGTGGCAGCCTCCACTGCTGGGAGGTCAAAGCCAAAATTGTCCTGCAAAGACAGAGGCACTTCTTCAGGAACAGCTGCTGAGGACAGAAGTCCCACTGCTCAACCTCTGTCATCAGTTCTGACTCAGCAAAACACACTTGTTAGCAAATCTGGGATCTCAAAACGCTCCCAGGAGTCTTCTTCAATAAAATAAGAGATACCTCTGATAATAAAGAGCCACCGATAAAATCAGAGATATTATTCACCACCTTTGGGGGAAGAATCATGTGGCCATCAGGATTAGGTTGGGGCTAATCTAATATTATCATCTCTAATATTAAACAATAAAATTAATTCCTGGGCTAATTTCACTGAACTCACCAAAATATTCAGATAAAGAAAATGTTGACTGTGGGTAGCTATTTCCTCATCAAATCTCCCGACCACAGGCTGGTAGGTTCGAGGAAGGGAATCCCAAATGTATAAAAGAGAGGATGTACAGTACATAGACATACAGAGTAACTAAATACAATAAATAAATACACACATACATAGATGCAGTAAAATACGAGGCACAGGGAAGAAAATGTTCTCCTTGCAAGAACTGCATCCTGTAATTACTCATGGGAACCATTTTAGTCACCCAGACAATTTCTGAGAGCAGCACCTGAGAAACGAGACGTTGATTTTCACTCAGCCAAGTTTCTCTCATAGCTGCCTTGCGATCGAATCTCCGTGCAAGTTGTTCCAGTTTCTCTTGTCTGATGAGCTCATTTCGCAGTGCCAGTTCTCTTTCATGTTCAGCTTTTTCCAGTCTTTCCCAGGCCTGAAGACGTGGAGGAAAAACACACGGCTTCTAAACATACATTCTTACAAGATTATGACAAATCCCATCTCCTTTGCATGAAATCAGGGCTGAAGTCACTACAGGCAACTTTCACCAAACTGGCTCAATTATTTATAAGCCAATAAATCCAGTTCGCACTGGCTGGCCTTACATTTTGTTTGCTAATATAAGCACATGATTTAAAATCTGGTCTCAATTTAGTCAGTCGTTTTGTGAGCAAGTCGTTTACCTCACATGCATTTTCTCTGGTCCTTTCTTACACCCCTTCCCAATGAAGCCTAAGGAAACCACCTGGCTTGAATGTGTAAGAAAGTGTTTATTTAAAAAAATAAAATCTCCTGAGTGCTACTCCCAAACAAGCAGATTCTATCTTCCTCCTTTAGGAAATGGGAATTAGAAATTCATGGCCTCTCACCTCTAAAATCAACATACAATTGTTGTTCTTTATTACACCTTGGAAAAGAAAACAACTGCAGAATTTGGTTACTTCTGGTGCTTACAAGTCCTTTCTTCCCCCAAGCCAGAAGTTATTCACATGCACGACACTAATATTACAAAAATCAGAAGTCTTAGCAGCATGTTGAAAGTCAGCTAATCACCCTTCAGATCTTGCAGACAAAAAAAATACCCTCAATTAAACACAAACTAAATCTAAATCCGAACAGATGTGAAACTGCATGAAACATGACTATTTTGGGCATTCCTCCTGCAACCAGGAGAGCTGAGCAGTTTGCTGCTCCCTGGGATGAGGCCACAGACACCCACAACAGCTGGTCTGGGAATGCCAAGCATGATCAAACACAAAGAAGGAAGCTGCCAGGCTGAAGCTGTTTGTTACCCTTGAGAGAGCCTGTCAGCTCTGCCTAGCTCTGCCCTGCCCTGCCAGCTGCAGCAGCAGAGAACAGGCTGCAGGACCCCAGAGGGATCCACTATGCCCAGGCAGGGCACTGGGAGGTGAAGGGGAGGGCACAGCACCTACTGCTGCTGCCTTCTGCCACTTCTCTCCAACAGCCAGGACCATGAGGGGCAAGGCAGAGCTGGCAGCCCCAGGAGCAGAAGCTCCTACAGACGCTGAGGACACCCAGGGCCTGGCCCAGGGCAGTGAGTCCGAGCTATAGGAAAAGGTCACCCCACCTCACCCATCCCTTACAGCCCCCACATCAAGGCTGGAGATCACAAATGTTTTTCTGCCCAGTTTTCTGAGAGAGAATAACAATATTTCGAGTCACAGGGGAGGAGCTGCTCAGTTTACCTTATTAATGTCAGAGATGAGTTTGCCCTCCCTCGGCATGTACACTTTCTGATTGTTGGCTCTCATTTTGCTTTGGATGGTAAAAAGCAGCACTTCCAGGTTCCCTTTTTCTGTAAATCTAAACAAAATTTTTCAGGATAATTGAGTTACAATCAAACTTTCATTACTGCTAAGGTATAATCATAGAATCACGTACTGACAGAATGGATTGAGTTACAATCAAACTTTCATTACTGCTAAGGTATAATCATAGAATCATGTACTGACAGAATGGTTTGGGTTGGAAAGGACTTTAAAGCCCGTCCAGTTCCAACCCCTGCCAGGGCAAGGTCACCTTCCACTGTCCCAGGTTGCTCCCAGCCCTGTCCCACCCAGACTGGAACTCTTCCAGGAATGGGGCAGCCACAGTTTCTCTGGGCAACTTGCGCCAGGGCATCCTCACCCTCATAGGGAAGCAATTCTATAAAATATTGAATATAGTTGACTACAATAAACTATAATAAAGCACTTGTTCAAAATGTTGACATGACGAATGGAGCATTCACATAAACACCTCCATCTTGTGTGGAAGCTGGGAGCAATGAAAATAGCCCACACTTCCCCTGGAGCCAGTTGGGGCAGACAGCAAAAGCAACTTCACAGAAGTCAGCTGTCTGAGTGTTCGAATTCAAACCCCTTGGGGGTCAAGAAAAGGCTTTTTTTTTTTATTCTAGTACACGCACTGTCCTAGTTTACTCCATCAGCACAAGAAATGGAAATTTTATTTAAAGCCCACTGCAGTCAATAAACTCTTCCCACTGTTTTCCCTGTGTTGTACGCCTGGGAAATAAACAAACTTCATGGGCATTAGGGAATAGTCTGCAATTTTAGAAGATGTCTGCATCCTGTGTAATGCTTTGGGTTGTGATTATTATCCATTAGAACTCGTATTAGACAAAAATAATAAACAGATTTGATATCACGATGCTAAAAGAGGCTTTCCAGAAATAAGTTGCCCAGTTTTGCTTGTATCAGTTTGAGTAAGCAGAGCTGTTTGACAAAGCCAGACATACTTCCTCTTCATGTGGGATAAGCAGTAGGGATCTTTTAATAGCAGCGTTTTGGTATTATCCACTGCTATTAAAAGCACGAGTGGTGACATTACTGTACTACCACGGTATGCTATTACCACTCATATGATAAGACAGGCATCCCAGGGCAGGGACAGCTTCCACGACTCCGAGATCCTTTTCTCATTGCTGCTGTTATTTGCACATTGAGCAGCACAAAGCGAACGGGCCCCGAGTAATATCGAAAAGTGCCAATCAGGAATATGAGAATTGGGCTTGTTCAGGAAAATAAATTCTTAAGTCACAATTAAAATTACTTGGATGTGTTAGTTTTTAAAAAAATCAATGAGTGACTAAGCCAAACAAGAGCACTGACTGTTGTGTTAAGCTGAGATTAAACTCACTTGGGTGGTTTCTCCACTGTGCGGTAAGTGTTGAACGCCTGCAGCTGCTGCTGCACCCCAACCAGGGAGTTGGCAAATTTGCGATTGTTGAGGATGATAATGGTTTGCTCAATCCACTCCAGCAGGTCAGAAGCCAGGGACTCGTATTTTTCTATCATTTTCTCTGTTTCAATGGCATTGTCAAGCACCTGCAACAGCAGCACAACACACATGAGTCACAAGGGCAGTACTCTTCAGTCATTTAAATCCAACAGGCCACATAAAAGGAACTGCTGGGAGACTTGAGCTGTGAATCAGAGCACTCACTGCCGGGATCCCTGATGAATGAGAGCTCAGCATTTTCAGCGCTGAAATCCCAAGATCCCACAGCAATAGGGGGGCAGAGATGAGGCTCACACAAGGATTCATAATCAGCCTGCCCAGCTGTAAGGATGGGGGCAATGTCGCCAAAGGACAGAGAATGACTGCACATGTTTTAAATGAGAGACTTTTCCAGAGGAGACAGAGGGCCCAGAAGGTGAGGAGCAGTTAATGAGAAAGGAAAAGTAGCCATGATGCAAAATTAACAAGGAAAAATAAAACACCAGCCAAGTGTTCTCTAATGTGAGGCAGCTGGAAATTAACTACTTCTCAGAGTCACATGGGAATATTTAACATTCAAAACATGTTCAAAAGCAAAAAGATAAAAATTACCACAGAGTGGACTCTTAAAAAACTAACAACCAAGAGGAAAAAGAAAATCAGAAATATTTCACCTGCTTTATAAAAATTTATAATTTAAACTTGCAAACCTTTCCAATACGTTTTCCTTCAACAGCCAAAGCTTTCATCTTGGAGAAGTAGTGGTAATACGTCACCACATAGGTGATGATTGACTTTTCATCAGGGTGATCAACACTGATATCTGCAAACCAAAGAAGAGTTACCTCATCATGCTGAGTGTGCAGGGGTTACACCAACAGAGCCCAGAGTGCACCAAGGATGTGTTTGGGAGTCAGAGATGGGTTCAGTGGTAATTCAGCCCCTAAGGTTTGTATCCAAAGCAGAAGCAAATTGAGCAGCTTTGCACCGGTTCTGGCAGTAGTGTGGGCTGGGGCTAAAGCGTGGGGTCTTTGGGCTTTACAGTCAAGTTCCAGACTTTGCTACAGCTTGTGCACAGCCAAAATAACTCCTCTGGTGTCTGTGTGAGTTGACACAACTACTGTTAATTGACAACTTCAGTGCTGTGTCAGCATTTGGAGAGAGGAATCCAAACCTATGTCTGTCCAGGTGAATCTGAGAGATACAGGTGGAAAACAAGATATTTCCTCTCCTGCAGCAATTCTGAGGCACTGGAAAACAAGCAAGACGAAACTTGCCCAAACACATCACTCCTGCCCTGTGACACAAAAGGCTCTTGCACCAGCACTGGGAGCACACACACTCCCACAGAAGCACGGGCTGAAGCTTTTCTGCTTCTCAGAGCACATCAGAAGGAAGCCTCTGACTGGAATGACTTTATGAATATGTGGCCAGGCCAACAAACTTGTCAGATGGCAGTAAATAAACACAGGATTAAGGGCTCTTGTGCTACTGCTTCTCAGTCTGCTGCCGGAGACATCTCACATTCTCTCCCTCCCTCTCTGCCTGTATCACCAGGTGAGTCAGCAGCATCCAGCTGCTCTTGGACACAAAAATCTGTCACAGAGATGTTCTCTGACATGGAGGGGTGGGAGGAAAGAGCCCTTAAGTGCTGAAACTGCTGGAATTCTTACCCTCAGGGTCCAGGAGCTTGGTAAGACCAAGGTGCTGCTCTGCAAGGTTAAAAGCATTCTGCAGATTGTAGTGTGCATTTGATTTCTTCAGCTTGTCAAAATCAATCAGATCAGGCCTAGACAGGATGGAAAATTCTTTAGATTTCCCAAAGCACAGTGCAGCCACCCTTAAATGAACTAAGATCTCCAACCCTCAGAAAACTCGGCCAAGGTTTCATGTGCCCCACGCATTTCCCAGCAGCGTTAAAGGAATGAAGCAATGCCCAGCATATGGTACAGCAGGACCTGGCCATGGGAGAGAACAGGGGAGAGCTTAACAGCAGTGAAGGTGACCCTGGAGAAGAGAAGAACAAAGTTGTGGTCACGAGTCTCTCCTCACACCCATGGAAGTGTGCAATCCATCCGGATAACTCTGCCTGAGCTTGCCATGAGCAGCATCCCCAGCCATGGCAGCCTGGCACCACATTTGGCCATCCTTGGGCACGGATTTCCTTCCCCTCCAGGCTGCTCTGGGTGTGCTTCCCCACTCCTGCCCCCAGATTCCAGACCTGGGCATGGGTTACTCACTGAGGTACAACAACCAAACCAAACCCAAATAATCACGAGTGTAATTTATTCCCTTGAAACCAAACACAACCTGTTTTGACTTGTGGTGTGAGAAGCTGCTGCCCAGCTGAGCTCACAGTGACCACAAGAGCTGTAAAGCTCAAAACAAGGCAAGTTGCTATAAAACTCTCAGCAACTCCTCAACTTCCTGCTCTTCACAGATTTTTAAATCAAGCTCCAAGGTAGCTGCAAAACCAGGGCAGACCTTGAGCCACACATACCTGTGCTTATGGATCAGTGCATTGAACGCCATCCCATCCCTCCAGCTTGTTGTAAAGTTGTGGATATTGACGTTGGGGTACCTGCAGAACAAAAATCAAGGAGAGCACAATCAATACACCGCCCCCAGTGCAGCTCTGCACGCTCTGGCACCAAAACCCAGAGCAGGCAGACATTAAGTTTCCCTTGAAATTGTCATTATTTCTTCAGAATAGGGTGAAAAGAGTCAGCATATTGCTACATATATTCATGGATTATCAGATTGCTGTGTTTATCACCCAGCATTAATATCACAAATTCAGACTTTTCTGACTTGTAAACATCAGCTCACGTCTCTTGAATTCCTTCTCTCTGAGTCCACTTAAGAAGAGATGTGTTTGCCCATTTAAAATTATTTCAACAAAAACTCAAAATGTGTAAGAGCTTTAAAGATAATCACTTAATCCACACTCACCCAGCTGTTTTCATCTGGCACCACAAAAGCAAAGCATCTTTAGCAGATTTCTTCTCTTTATTGTCCTCAGTTTCAACGCTGATATCTTGGATCTAAAATTAACATAGAAGATCTCAATATTTCTCTGAGAAAACACATGGCCTTTTTTGAAAAGATGAAAGGAATGCTGGGAAACACCAAAATTAAAGCTACTAAATGTTTATTACTATGCTATTTATTATGAGTTATGTATTCATTATATGGATTTATTATTCTTTCTGCAAAAGGACTTCCCAGCCTTTTTTATCTGAGGGCAAAGACCAATATGCAACTCGCTGGAAAACAAGAAATCTCAAGCCTTAGCTGGGACACTGAAATAATTCCGATGTGCACCCTTAATCCATGTCAGTGCCAAGTCAGCCAGGTTATGGATAACCAGCATGGAGATGGAGAGCAGCCAAGGGCAGCATTTCCTCCTGGGTCTAGTGTAGAGACTGGAGCTTCACATTTATTTTTGATTTAGAAATAAAGCCATATGAATTTCCCCACAGGAAACTCCCACCACAGGTCAGCAGCACCACGGAGACTGATTTATCCTGAGAGGTTCCCAAGCACTTCTCCCTCCCATCTGCTGGGAGCACGTGGGAGCACTCTGCTCCTAAAATGCACAGTGAAGTATGTTACACACAGGCATGGAAAGCTCATCCATGTATCTGTGTGTGCAACAACCCTACCTGGAATCTCAGGATAATAGTCCAAATAAGGCCAAGTGTCAGCCTGTGATTCCCATCCACAATATCATGAGATCCCATGTTTTCTAGGTGCACTCGTTGCTCTTTCAGGAACTGGAGGGCTTTATCCACGTTCTCCAGGCAATGGATGCGCATCCTTCCTTTGGTTGGTTTAGGCTAGAAGGTAAAAGGAAGAATAAAATCATTTATTACTGTAGATGGGAGGGGAAAAGCCAAACAGCTTTAAACTCTTCAGTTCTGGCTGGTGCATCACGTCTCCCAGGCAGCAACTTCACATTTGTTCCTCAAATTCCAGGGACAAAACCACCTCTTGCATCTTCCAGCCCATTTTCACCAGGGTAACGGTAGCACGTGTCAAAACCATGGTAAAAAACCAATATCCTGCGCCTGAGCTGGACACAGAGGCCCAATTTCATTTGCCTTTCAAAGGATTTTTCCTGCTTCCTTCCCTCACGTTGCCTCTCTAGGATATTCGCTCACAAGCTCAGATTTGAACCGCGAACTAGTCAGTAAAACTCCTCAAGAAGGAAGCGGCATTGCTTTTCTTTGGTCAGTAAATCAGATAAATAGTAAGAAAATAACAGAGATTGATTACAAAGATTTCTTCATAGGAAAAATATACTAATTACAAAATCAGCCACACCAACGTAACACAGTTATATGAAAGCCCAGTGCAACTGCAAAAAAGCAATGAATGTGTTATCAGCATGCAGAATTCTGCTGTAAAACTGAATAAAGGAACTTTGTTGTGCAGATAAGGATTACAGCTGAATAGCCCGTTCAGTGTTCACTGGGATGTCACCAAAGGTACTCAGCCAAACAACTAATTGCCATAATTTCCTTGTTTTCTACAATGATTGTAATTAACTGGCCATGGAAATAGCTCAGGCAGTATCCTTGCCCCAGCCTGCATTCAAGGGGAAGAGTTTCAGCCAGTTCCACAGTACAGTCCCTGGAAACACAGCCTGTGCCACAGGGGATGGTGGAGAGGGAAGCCATGCGGGAAGATGCCCTTTGGGACACACGAACCCTGAGTCCAGCAGCTTTAGCCTCAGTCAGCCTGGGTCTGTTCTCCTCCTGAGGCTGGGGAATGATGCAGAGTTAACCCGCAATTCTCAGCAAAAGGGAGATTTTCCAGGAGCCTCCCCCTGCTTCAGGGCATAAAAGTCCTTCCAAAGAGGCCCAAATTGCATGTCCAGCCTGTGCACACCCCATCCATCCCAAACACTGCCAGTGCAAAGAGCCACAGCCAGAGCAGGAACAGGAGGGAGCTGCATGTTTGGCTGAAGCCAGCCAGAGATCCCTCACCCAGCAGGGACAATCTGGGATCCAGCCTTTAGCTGGCACCATCAATTACCAAGAGTGTGGAAAGCTGGACCTAAGGCTTGACTGAACCTTGCAAAACACAGGTAGGAGGCTGTTCCAGGGCAGGAGGGAAGGCGGAGGCCCGGCTGCACCCTCAGCTCCAGCCCACAGCTTGTCCCAGCCATGGCCACACCTGGAGCCCTGGAGCAGCTTCCCAGGCCTGCTCACCTGCACAAGGATGATCCCAAGGCTCAGGAACGACTGTGACTGTGACCATTTCTCAGCAGCAGTGGCAGAGCCCAAACTGTCCCCTCGGCCTTAACACAGCCTTTTCCACTGCCCAAAGCAGTACCTGCACTGCCTCTATTGCCTCAAACTACTGAGCAGAAAAGGATTTGTAAAAGCTCTTTTTGTGCTCTCAGAACCTCCAGTACCGTGGTGACGGAGCCAAAACCACTCACCAGAGATGTTTTATGTAGAGGAAGAGGCATCTGAGTCTGGATTGTGCAAGGTGCGGCTGTGCTTGCCACACTCCCCTGCATAGCCTCGGGATGAGGCATAGTGAGACATATCTTGCGCATTTTTTGGGCTAACACAGATCCAGACACTGAGTGGAGGGAAAGCAAGTACCAAACCCAGAGTCTTCACACGCACATTACAGGAAAACTGGTTCTACATCAAAACCCTTCCTCTTTTCCAAGAGAAAATGTGACAGAACTCACTACAGAGAACGTGCTTAAGTGATTTGACCTTTGAGCATCCAGGAATTGTAAGGAATTTACTAATCCTTAATTTAGTTATGGGAGAAACTGCGCTAAATGCTTAATCTTAGGCCGAAAACAATTCCCAGCTTTATTTTTCTGTTAGGCACAAGCTGGTTACCAGTGTGTGCAAACCAAATTACAAGTGTCCTTTCATGCTGGCTGGATTCTTTCCCACTGTTCTCAGTGACAGCATTGCATGCTATCAGTTTCCTTCCAAACGCTGCTGTGCAGAGGACATGATGCTGTAAGGCCTGGACTAAACACTAGGATTAGGAATCAAGCTGAGCAAGGTCAAGAAGATGTAGGTGTTGCCCTTATTGGATGCTCTCATTTTGAGTTTCTCCAACACACCTCCAAGGACTGTGGGTTTTCATCAACAAAAATCACAACAGGTATCAGAAAATGCAGGGTTTGTGCAATTGAAGTGAGAGAGCAAAGAGCAGCCCTGCTTCCCTGATTGGCATCCAAAATCCTGGACTCTGCTCCCCAGGCTCCAGCTCCAGAATCTGAATCCCAGTTTCAAAAGAGAGGAAACAACTCCTGTTTGTTCCACTGCACCAGTAAACACACCACATTTATTGGATATTTATCTATGTTAGTTTCTGCTTTCTTACCATTTGATGTTTCCTGTCTTATTTTAAGCCTTCTACATAAGGCCTGCCTTTAGATTTCCCTGGCAGGGGGCACGGAGTTGTCAGAACCTACCTAATATTGACTAAAATAAATTCCAAAAAACTGAAGAGCAACAGCAAGTAGATGCTGTGTGGCAATCCTCCTGGAATATTTTTGGTGTGTGTAAGATCCTCCTAGAATACTTTTGGTGTGTGTAGTTGTCTCAA
Source organism: Corvus brachyrhynchos (assembly GCF_000691975.1). Lineage (NCBI taxonomy): Eukaryota > Metazoa > Chordata > Aves > Passeriformes > Corvidae > Corvus > Corvus brachyrhynchos. The sequence continues at coordinate 6,476,442 of NW_008240228.1, forward strand.
GGTTTAGTGCATTACGTTTACTCTTGTTTGCAGAGGAAGGTGTGGTGGAATGCACTGTTCAAACAGAACCTGCTGTCCTCCAGCCTGCGATAAGGAAGCTACAAAAAGAATGTGTGGTGGTGCAGGCAGCTGCCAATGCCAGACACAAGCGATGATGCAAGTGCAGCTCCACGGAGTCTCCTGCCCTCTCCCCACCCCGCAGCTGCCTCAGCCCTGCTTGCGTTTTCCAAAACCTGGAGTGAAAAATGTAAATGAACGGCGCAGCCAGAGTCATGGGACTGCTCTGAGCTTCCTATTTGCTGCTGAAAATCTTGGCAGGCAGACAGGCAGACTTAACCAGAGGTGACACAGTTGGTGCCTCAACCCTCAGATAATGGGGCATGTTGGTCTCAACTATCCCTGTGTGAGGAACACCTGCTACCCGCAGTGAGCACGTCAAACCCAACACGTCGCTGAGGTGAGCAGTCTGGCAGACACAGAGAGGGGCTCTGAGCAAACTGCAGCTGATGAACACCAGGATCTGTTACCCCATCCACACAGGCACTTCTGTGCACGTCACAGCTCCCTCGCCCTCCCAGATGCACGCAGAAAGCTCCTCTCCTGCCTCCCGCACACACACACTACACTGGGCCATATGTTCCACTCATTAACCAGAGTCTTAAGCCATGGAGCTCCACTAATAGGAGAGCTTGATGACAAGTGATTACCCAGCCCCCTGGAGCCTTGGGTCTTAGCTAAAGACCCGTATTTCTTTGAAAAGATTTCTCTAAATTAGGCAGTTAAGAGCATCGCCATCATTTAAGGAACCGAAGGAGAAGCTGATACCCAGCCATTTCCTGGCACCCAGTTTTCCTGTTGTGCAGCAGCATTTTTCACTACAAGGACTTTCTTACTCACCACTCCTTGTGCTGGTACCAAGGGGGTGCCTCAGCACACCCAAAGAAAGAATTTCACCCATTTATTTAAACTGATTTTAGATATTCCCCCAATCAAAGAAAGCCCAAGCCTTATCTATCTGAGTAAAATCAAGTACACTCAGGGACATTCCTGAGCAGTTGGGTGCAATGAACACCACAGCTCCAGCTACTCCCAGGGTGGCGTGGCCCTCTCCAACTGTTGTCCTGCACACCCCTGGCACCCTCCAGGAAGGGAGTAGGGATGTGCCAGGCCTGCACACCTGCATCAGTGCAGGGCTTGTTAGCAGAAAAATGGGCCACTGCCCACAGGGCCCAGGAACGTCCCCCAGCACACCTAACTCACCACCACCGAGGGATCTAAGGGGCTCAGGAAGATTTTGTGCTCTGTGCCTATCAGATTTGGGAGCAGGGAACACGCTGCTAGAAGCACTCAGCATGTTACCAGCAAGGAACCTTTGAAGAAGGCATCCTTTGATTCTCACTGAAGCCGGTAGGAAGGCATTTTAATGGTGTCTGGATCCAGCTGAAGCAATAGAGCCCTTTTTTTTTTCCTTTAATATATAAAAAGACATTTTCAGCGCTGAACCCTCAGCACTCAGATTTCCTGTACTGCAGTTGGGCCAAGGATTCACAAAACCCCACCCAAACCCAAACCAAACCCCCCCAATGGATATCAATAAGCACTTACAAGTCTCTCTCCTGAAAGCACTTCCAGGAGTTTGATGAGCATCCTCCCATCTCGAAGGTCAGTGTACAGGTCTGTAATTCGGCAGGACACACGAGCCAAGTGGGAATTCACCCACTTTGTGAAGGTCTTCTTCTGAACTGCCTCACGTTCATCTGTGGGGAAAACAACACAACCTTACTCGAAATGAATCACAGCTCATGTTTCCATGTGCAAATGGGATGTTCAAACACCTAAGATTAAATCAAAGGTATGGCTTGTCTTTTTTGGAGAATCATTGATGAAATTAGGACTTTTCATTGAAAACCCATCGTTTTTCACCTGCTGAGTTCACCTGCTCTGGAACACACACACAAATCCACAACAGATCCCCCAAAATACCACAAGTCATTTTGGATTAAGACAGGTATGACAGAGAGCAGAGACCAAAGCTTACCACTGACGTTTTCCCTTCTCATGACAATATTTATTTGCAGATTCAACATTTATAACTGTATTTACACAATGTCAAGATGAATTTTTCCATAACTGCATGCCTGAGGTAGACAAGCATTTATATCAAGCCATAGAAAAATAGATTCTTTCCACCTTCCCAGAGTCTTTCACAACTGTTTATAGAGGAAAACATTGGCTGTGGGAGCACTCTTACTGCACAGGCTCACTGCAATCCACATTAATTCCCAAACTCCTACCCAGCTATCTGCCAAGCCTAGAGCTCTCAGACAGAAAACATTATACATCTCTGTGGTTACATTCGCTTGCCAAGGGCTTTGGATGAAGCCCTTCCTTGTTAGTCAAAAGTCATTTCACTGAGCTGGGAAATACTGCAGACCAAATCTGTCAAAACACAGGTGCTCTGACTCGGACTCTGAAAGCTACAGTTAGACAGCTGAATGGAAGTGCTCTGCTTTCCCAGGCAGACAAGATTCCAAGCCTCCCATCAGTCTCTATAAAGTTGTTGTCATGTGCAGGAACAGGACATGAAGACAGGTTAATCCTAAACTACAGCATCCCCAGCTCTGAAAGCTCCAAGAATGTTGCTTGAAACACAGAGAACATTCCAGATATGACTGCCCAGGGGTTTGGTGGATGCTGTCCTGCCAAAGGAAGGATGTGCTCCCTTCCTGGCAGTGCAGCATGGTAGAGGCATGGTCCCAGCACATTCATAACCAGTCACTGACCCCAGGACCTTGGAGACAGCAGCAAAAATCCAGTCTTGGTGACGTGGGATGACAAAGATGCTGAGTGTAAAGAGGACAGAAAGATGGGGAAGAAGTAAAAGAGGAAAAGACAGTAAGAAGAGAAATCAGATAACAGAACAGTGGTGAGTGGGAGGGAAAGCAGCCTGAATTGTGTGGTGGTTTGCCCAACTGCACAAACCCCACCCTAAGATTTCCGTTCCTCCCACTTATTTCTGAACTTGTCCTTCCTACCCATGTGGTTGGACATGACCAAAGCTACAGCACTGAAACTGCCCCGTTTTGACAGCTTTTACCTACCTGTAAGGTGTGAAATTACAAATGTGGCTTGGAAAGCTGTCAAAGGTGGGGTTAGTGACAAAACAACATGCTTTGGGTGAACTGACAGTTTGCATTACTTGTGTTTGCCCTCACTCTGTGTGGAGCAGAGGATCCCTGGGATGGAGGAAAAGCACAGGAAATAAGCAGGC
>NW_008240228.1:6479754-6500063 GCF_000691975.1 Corvus brachyrhynchos
AGGAACTGCAACTAGTGTCTACCAGCTTTAAATATATATTTTATGAACTATTTATAGCAAGTGCCTGGGAATGCTGTTCTTGCATATCTGCTTGTCTAGTAATCCATGCCTTTATTTTAAGGGGTTTTTTTGAAATTAGTCACAGAAGAGAAACCTTGCAATAGTTGGTGCTTTTAAAAGAAAATTCCAACAGAAATTATGTCTCCCTTCACCAGCTTGAACAAGCCCCAAAACAGCTCAGGAAGTTTGTTTATTTAATCACTGTAGTCTCTACACAGAAACACAACATTCAGTGATCCCTATGCTTACATTCATTCCAAAGAAAAATGCCACTGTACAGGATCATGAAAATAGAGCTGGATATACAAAATATGATGTAAAACAAGGAAGCTATCAAATACCATCTTAAAGCCAACCATTAAAAAAATCTTTGGCCAAAAATTATGGTTATCAATAATCCTCCCAATCTGGGGTCACAGTGAAAGTAAAGAGTGGGAAAAGAACATCCACATGTGTTTAGTAAAAGGAGATAAAGAGTCAGGGCCTAATTTTGAACAGATGAAAGACATGATGTGGGAAATGCAGTGACACAACAAGTCACGTTGTGAAACCTTTGGAGCCGTGGTATTAACTGACACCAGCTTGGGACCTTCTAGTGTTGAAAGCAAGTCAAGGAAGCCAACAGAGCAAGCGGCCCTTCCAGGACAGGGAAGATGGGTCCCTCCTGGGGACACTGTCCATGTGGCTCAGGATCTGCTTTCCCAAAAAGCTTTACCACCCCAGCACTTTCAGCAGCCCCAAAGAAGGACAAAGTGCATTCTTCAGGCAGTGGGGACTCAGGGAAAAAACCCGAGAAAGCTTGACTGACTCCTTGTCTGGAGTAATGCCTCAGCATCCTCAAGCACAGTGAACTATCAGGGAGGGAGAAGATGGGAGCCCAGGCTGGCTGGAGGCCCTCTGTGCTGGGGGAGCCGATGGTGGTGCCGTTAGGAAGTGCTTTCTTTACTCTAGAGTTCAAAGCCAGTCGCTGCCTCTCCCCTTCTGCCTTCCCGTTTCCTCAGCCTTGCTCTCGGTGGCCTCGATTTCCTGTTTACAGCGAGAGGCTGCAGGGCCCGGTTGGTTTCTCTGCCTCCCCACCTCTGCCCCCACCCCAGCTCGCTCTTGCCTGAGCTCCTCTCACCTGATCCCCACCCATCTGTGGCACCGGCCTCCTCCCTGCTGGTCCCACCACTTAAAAATAGTGTGAAAGTCTCTACTGGGACCACAGCTGTGCTGGTTCCAGCGCTAACTCCTCGTGCTGAGCCTACAGTCGTCTTTTCACATGAGCTCCAGCAAGTTCAGTGCTGGAGCTATTCATGGCTTTTCACTTTCTTTCCATCTCTCCTCTGATTTATGGCAAGCAGGGCCCAAAGCAGGGAGATCCTCACGGGTGCAGCCCTGTGGGAAAACCCTGTGGCACCACACAAGGGCCAGGCCCCACATGCCACTGCCAAGTTTTGGGGACAACCAGCAACTTATGTCAGAAAAATGCCACTGGAGAGACACAGCAGCTCTTTCAGGCTCCTAATGGGGCAGTCACCCAGGAAGGCCGGGCTTTATCCCGCACTTGGCACAGGCGGAGCACAGCTCTAATTCCCCCTGATATTCTCAGCCAGAGAAGCCCCTGGAGGGAGAAGGCACAGCCCTTCTTACCCTGCATCACTTCACTCCTCTTGCACTCCCACAACGTGGGAAAGCAAACCAAGCCCATTTGGAAAGTGGCATGACTGGAGTTGGTCATGTTAAAACCTCTCCTGATTATTTCTACATGGTGTTTCACAATGACAGCAGGTTTTTGCAATGCTTTTATCAACCCTTTCTAACTGATAAACTATTTTTCTGCTCTGGGGTTTCAGGTTAAAACACACACAGAATTAAAACCAAGAAATTTTGGTTGTAAAGAAGAAAAGAAAGATACGTACAGAAATGGGCTTAGAGCCCTGACAATTTGGTTAAGCAAACAACACAACTGTGACTCTCTTAATGTGCAAAAACCTCCACAGTAAGGACTAGGTACATCCATGAGTGATGACTCCAGGGATTTAACATCAGCCATGGGCCCTGAGTGCTATTTACGAACGTCATGTGATGGTTTTGACAAATGTCCTTCATACTTTCAAAAACACAGTTATGGATTTTGAAGATTAATTAAAATGAGAGGATATGGGTGGAGCTCCAAGTGTCCTACAGCTTGTGAAAACATTTGTTTCCCAAGGGTAAAGAGAAATGAGCAACATGCAAAACATGAACAGCAGGAAAACGGAAACCACTCTCAGAGCAGTATCGATAATAGAGAATCCAACTTATCTTGAAGCAACACTGGGAAGGAAATTTCCTTTATGCGGAAGGCCCCATGACAATGCTGCCACCAGACAGGCTTGCAAACTCTGATGCTGTGATTGTGACGCATCAAGGACTGACTTTGTTTAGGAGTTTAATAAATAAACCAGAATTTGTACACTGAAAGCATAAACTGAGCTGGACAGGATCACAAACAGGCATCTAACCCTTTCCTCGCTTGGGGGGAAACACTTCTTCCTCCACTAATTTGATAAGAAAAAATCCTGACAAAAATGCAGTCAACTTTCTGAAAGCCCAGAGCTCAGTCACTGAGTCCCCACTGTGGGACAGTGGTACCAGGGTCACATGCACCTCCCCCTTGTCACACACTCAGCTCTGCTGGGTGAACTCAATAGGGCTGTGCCAGAATAATGGTGAACTTGTTTTAATAACTGCCCTGGGAAAGGCAGGGCTGCAGGAGCAGACCGAGACCAACGTGGGCCCCGTGACCCTGTGCACTCCCACATGCCAGGAGGCGTTACGGGCCCCAGGGCCTTCGCGCGCAGCAGCGCTGACCGCAGCTGTGGCAAAGGTTACCTGTGCCACCACCTGCCTGCTAAACACCGCTTCCAGACACCCTGCTCGCTTCCATACCAGTCAAACCACATTTCCAACAAACTGACCTTGAATCCCTTTCAAACAGAATGGTAAATCTGCTTGGGCCACGCTGCTGCCAGCCCTGCAATGACTTTGGGTGTGGGACAGCTCCCACCAGCCCCTGGGCAGGGGCAAAGGCCTCCACACAGCAAAGGGGATGCTCCCAAAAGAGCCCAAACAGGGAAAGTGGAGCACAAAAAGAAGAGCTGAAAGGAGCAGTCTGGGACTGCTGCTGGGCTCTCAGCCCCTCAGGACAGCCCAGCCATCAGTGGCACTGACAGCCTCCCTGCTGAGTCCAGCCCGAGGGCAGCTGCTCTAGGCACTGTCACTGTCCATGGATCCCTGCAATACCTCAAGCAAGACAAATTACAGATAACTTTTAATCCCTGACTCCAAAAGCTCTGTCTCTTGCCGGTTTACATCTTATATTTCCATGCTGGAAGTAATTTTTCCAGCTTAAAATGATTATTTTTTTCACTATAGCATCCAGTGTGTGTCCTACATGAAGCACTGCTGCACCCACTAACTCCGAGATCAGCTGAGTGCTGCTCTAGGCACACCACTTCTGCTAATATCCACTATCCACAGCTTCCCAGAATTTCCCAGATCATATTCTCATTTAACAGAGCACAGAGAAAACAGAGCTTCCTTTCACAGGACAACGTTCCCATTGCTGTTGGTTTTCAGGGTGCAGGATATCACCCTAAGCTTTCTCACAGATGCAAGGATGTGGAGTGAATTAACCAGTAATATCCACAGCTTCACAAATTCCAGCTGTGCTTAGAGGTTTTTCAGTTGAGAAAGAAGCCTGAGAGAAGGGCAGATCAGCTACTGGGACCAGAATGTGGTGATCAAACAAGATTTTATCAGGAAACAACATGAATGGATGTGCTGTGATAACCTTCACTGTTTATTGGAATAAGAAAAGAGCGATAGTGAACATGAAATAACTCTAACATGGGTCCAACCTCTGGTGTTCCAGGCAGGCTTGAATGGAGTGACCTGGCCCTGAGGCACAGAGTCCTCAGTGGGTCTGACACAGCTCCTTTGGCCACCACTCCAGCAGCATCTTGACAAACAAAACAGTGTTGGTGGCTCCTGCTCCTTAAATTCCCTGTCCAAACTGAGGGCTGTGTGCTCAGACAAGGCTGGGGACTGCCAGCAGCCCTGGGCTGTGCCCCAGGCTGGGGAAGGAGGCTGAGGCTGGGTTTGTTCCCACCTCAGCCCAGCAGAACCCCACCCTGGGGGAGACCCACTGTGGGACTGCGGCTTGTGGGGTGTGTAGCTATGCAAAGCACACAACTGATGCACCACTAAATATAGCCCAGAGGGGAAAACGCACCTCAGTGTATCCACTGAGGATCAGCTGAGGAGAGAAACACCTGCTTGGGTAAACACTTCCAAAATGATGGCTTTTCCACATGGTCCCACACATGCTGTATTAGTCCTTACGGCATCAGGAAGCCCAGAGAACAATGCATAAGCATGCACAGCCAGGCACTGAGAGTCTAAATGGAAATATATTGGAATTGATCTATAGGGAGGAAAATGAAGGAACAAGGAAAGATCACTACTAGCTATCAGTAGAGAAAAGGAAATTTTCTCTTAACATTGAAGTGTCCTATAGCAATAAACTAAGCAGTGGACGCTGCTTTTTTCCGGCTGCAGATGACAGGTTAGGAAAACTGGGATTGATAAAAATGGAAAAAACAGAGCTTAATGTAGAAAACACAAGTCCATAGTGCACACATACAGGGACAAGGAAAAAACTAGAACCAAACCTGCAGGGAGTCAAATTTACACGACATACAGAGAACATGATACACATGGGTCCAGTGCTTAGAAAAAGGCATCTCCTTCACTTTAATCTTGCCAACAGTTTACCACGGAGGAATGGGAGTGGAGCAGCTGATCATTCTGATGCAAATAGGATGCATTTGTTAATGGTTATTTTATGGCACAAAGTAATCTGTGGAGTGACTTCCCATCCAAACTGGTGAGATCACACCAAAGCTATTACATGCTCCAGCATGACTTAAACAAGAACTTGAATGCAAATGTTAAAGATGACAAAGAAATGAGGGGATTTTGTTTGTGCTGTGTTTAGCTGGTGATTTCATTAGAAGCAAAATCCTTGCTGCTTTCCCAACTCTGCTACATGGAGACAATTGTGGAGAAACCAGGGGTGTGTTCAGCAATCCTTTTGCTTTTACTAGGAAGCACCAGCCAGCTACTAAATCCTATTAAATATCTACCCTTCCCTAACAAACATTACAGCATGTGACCACTTTCACTGCTGAAAATGCTCTGGAAAATAAAAAAGGGAAAGCTACATAATGGAGCAGGTGGAACAAACAATTCTGCTGCTTTCTGTCTTTGATGGCACTAAACCTCCCTCACATAAACATGATGCACAGAACAATGTCCAGGAGCCAGCCAAGCATTACGGGGTGTGGAAGGGCAGGTCCTTCCATTGTCTTCATTTTTACACAGAGTTTATGACATTTTGGTGTCAGCAACACAAAAATAAACCTTCCACAAGCCAGATGCAGATTCATGTACAGGAATGATTATGTTCATCTGCAAAAAGTCATTGTAAAGCCTCCCACAGCAAATAAATATAAAAGTCATCTGGGTTTAACAGATTAAGCTGGTGGAAGAACTCAGCTTGTGATTTTTAACTTTTGTTTCCATTCAGAAGATGAAGATGACACATTTAAGCAGATTTAGAGGAGCAGGTGCTCAACTCTCCCTGCATTGGCGGTGGATGTTTGAACTGCTTGTTTAACTTGGGGGGGCTGGAATACAAACCTGTGTAACCATCTCCCACAACACGTCCAGCTCCCTGTGTGGAGAACACCCATCACAGAGCCCATTACAGCAACAGCAACCAGTCAGCTGCTCTTCTGGTTCCCCAGGAACCCCCACCAACTGCTTGTTCTTCTGTATGAAATGCAAAGCAGCTATAGAAACACAACCTTTCTAGTGGGTGATTCAAATGGTTAAACACTTCTGCGTGCTGCTCTTGGAAACACCTACGCCCACCTTCAGCCTCAACCACCAGCACCTGCCCTGGGTTGCACATGACCACTGAACAAAATGGTCACAAAGATCAAGGCCTGGACCCCAAACTGCATCACAGAATCACAGACTGCTTTGGGTTGGACAGGACCTTAAATATAATCCAGTTCCACCTCTCTGCCATGGGCCAGGACACCTTCCACTAGGCCAGATTGCCCAGAGCTCCACCTAGCCCAGTCTTAAACATTTCCAGGGATGGGGGCATCCACAGCTGCTCTGGGCAATCTGTGCCATGGCCTCACCACTCTCATAGAGAAGAATTTCCTCCCCATGTCCCATCTAACCCTTCTCTCTGTCAGTGTAAAGCCATTCCCCCCCTTGCCCTGTTACTCCAGACCCTTGTAAATAGTCTCTCTCCACCTTTCCTGTACCTTCTTCAGGCACTGTCATGCCACAGTCAGGTCACCCTGAAGCTTCTCTTCCCCAGGCTGAACAATCCCAATTCTCTCAGACTTTCCCAAAGGAGAGGTGCTCCATCACTCTAACCATCTTGGTGGCCTCCTCTGGGCCTCTCTTCCTCCTTTCTGAAGAAAGATGTTACAAAACCATATTTACAGCAAAATAGCAGAAGAACAGATGAATAAAGGAGTAACTTTCTGGCCTCATGGCGTGCAGTGTTCAAATGGGCCTCCTCTAAAAAGCAACGTGGAAAATGTCTCAGTGCTGTTGGCATTTTACACGAAAGGACACAAACCCCTCGCGGCTATTTGATGTCAGTGCTTGTTGCCACTTTTCCCTCTTACGTAAGGAACAAATCACTTCATCAAAAGGAGCATGGAAAAAGCATCTGCCTGTCCCAGGACACTGACTCTGAAATTTCCACAGAAGAACAATGAAAACCTGAGGTCACTGCACTGTTTCAAGTACACACAATCTGGGGGGTCTTGGCAGTTTCCTTTGAAACACATTATATGCATAATGCAGGGAAGTGCCAGGGGATTTTTGAGGGGGACAAAAACATTTTTCTATACTTGTCCAAACCACTCTTTGACTGACAGTGTTGAATGAGGATGAGAGCAAGGCTTGGCACAGGCAGGGAACATGCCAGGTACTTCCCTACATCAGATTCATCTTATTTCTTCCCATGTTCAGCAAACCCAGCAGAATGAGAATTTTTACAGTGGACTCCCGCTCGTCTGTGGGAAGGAAAACAAGGGTAGGAGGAAGGAGCTGGGGGGTTTTATTATTTCTGTTGTTCTCTTTTCCTTTCAGTGTTCCTCCCTGTTCTCAGAACTGCAGGGAATGCAGCTGCTCTCACATAAGACTACTGGCACTGCTATTCCCACAGTGCAATTCCTACTGGTCCTGTGTGCCCAGCCTGGGACCCTCCTTAGCTAGGGATTTGGAAATACAGAATTGTAACTGACATTAACCAGAGAGAAGCCACAGAGAGATGGGCTTCAGGAGTCAGCATTCCCTGTGAAGACAGCAAAATGCATGGTGAATCCCATCTTTTCCAGAGCAAACCCTGGCCCTGTGGGCAACCACTTCCAGTGGCACACACCACCCTGGAGAGAGGAGACCTGCCAGGATGCAAGGCTGGGGGGAGCCAAGCAAGGGCAATCCTGATGGGATATCCAGAAGAAAGCTGTCACTGTGAGGGTGTTGAGACACTACCTCCCCCACAGGCTGTGGGGACTTCATCGTTAGGGAGATTCAGATCTCAGGAGGACAAATCCCTAAGCAACCTGATCTACCACGGGAGTACCCCTGCTCTGAGCAGGTGTGCTGGACCAAATAAACTCCTCTCCCAACCTGAACTATTCTGTGATTCTATGAATTCCAGCAAGCTTAAACAAGAATAGGCCAGAAGACTGCACTGCCAGTATTCTTATGGAATCCCACCGAGGGATTTCAGAGAGCTGTGGGATCTCTTCTTTCATCTGAGGCACAAGTTGAGACATTATATGGAAAGCAAAGTCAAAGCTGTGGTATATTTTGACCATGCTTCTGTAAAAACTCACTGCAAACAGAATGAAGAATAGATGAAAGAAATGCCAAACCTTTGTTGGTTTCATGTTTAAATCTAATTTCACCTTAATGACAGAGAAGCATGAATAGAAAATAAAGAAATCTATGATGATTGCATTTAATCCTTTCAAAATATTAAATCTCTGTGCTAAGAGATGTTATCATTATAATTAATTGCTGTTAAATTATAATTTTCATTATCACAGAAATATTTTAAATGGAAGAACATGTATTTAAACAACCACTGTGCTGATCAGGGATTAATAAGAGCTGAATTCATAGCCTTGCTGAACAATGTGTTTAGTTCCTGCAGTTTCCATGGCCACACAATAATTTACTATTGTTAATTGCGTGCCACAATGTAGAGTCAGATGCACTACACTGTGCTGACAGGATGCTGAATAAAAGCAGCACTACATAAAAGCAGAACCACCACAGGTAGGACAGACCATAGCCCAGCAAACTAAATCCCAAAGGTGAAAACTGAATGAGTAACAGCAATAAAAATACTGTAGGTTACAATAAAAATCACTTGTATAACTGAAGGAACCTTGATATTTATAAAATGCCATTATTTCTAAAAAGGGAGTTTTAAAAATGCATTAATTTTAATGAGATTTGAGACAAACTGCTAATAAGAAGCATTAGAGGAAAAATCCCTAATCTTCTCTGACTCTAATCTGCAAACCCATCATGCAGAGCTCCCAAGAAAGTCCTGGAGTTGGTGTCTTTTGAGACTGGCAGAACTGACACCTTCACCTGTTTGCTTGCTTAAGAAAAGCTCCAGAAAACTGAACCATGATCTCGACTTGAACACACATTCCAACCAGTCACTCTGTGTAGTAAAGGAGTTCTTTAAGAAATCCATGTGGCAATTTAAAAAAACAACAATTAATAATAAGAAATCTTTCTTTTCATGCCACATTTGCTTTATTGCGAATTCTGAGGCACAAACTAGTTGCACATGCATTCTAGCTCCTCACCTCAACATTTTCGTACTTGCCTGTTTGATTCCAATCCAAAGGTCATTTACTGATCTGCTTTTGTGGGACAATGTGGCATGTTTAAGCAAAATCATTTTAGCCTTTGGAATTATGCAAGAGTGGGGAAAAGAGATCCCTTTCCAGCACAGTATTTCCTGCCCAGGTAATAACTTTCAAAGCAGTACCAGAAAAAACCCCTTTGTTTGAAACCCTCAAAGGTCTCTCTGAGATTTAAAAGGTGATGCAAATTTGAAGAAATTAGGGTAAAATTGTACTTTGAATACCTTACCTGTGTATCTTCATCCAGAAACATCACTTGTTTCTTGTTTTTCTAGTCTTAAAAGTGGACTTGTGAGTTGTACTGATTGTGCAAGGCCTTGACTGCAACAATTGAAAGGCCCTACACAGGGACAAAGGTGTGGCTCCTATGGAAGGGATCCAGGAGAGCTCCCAAGAACTTACCTTTACTTACTTTCTTTCATTTTTAGCACAATGAGGAAATTATGAAAGCACTCAAAGACTCCTGATAACAGTCATTTCACTGATGCCTCTTTAGCCATGTTGCACATGGGCTCCATATTCTGGGCTTTTCCCCCTCAAAATGTGAATTGGTGACGTGGTGTTTCCTTTAAAAGCCCCAAAATACAGAATAAAGCCCCAAACAGACTATGGGGTAATGGCAATTAATAAAGGAAAACAACTTCTGAAAGTTCAGTGTCTAATTAATGCTCCCAGTTGTCTGTTAGTGCAACAGCAATGTCACTAGAACAGAGTTCAGGTATTGGTTAAGCACAGAACTACTGCACGTTTGCACAGACTATGTGTGCTTGCACCCATCTTACACACCTCCAAATCACACAGATACAGGGGTACACAGGCACCAGAATGGCATCTTACACTCATTTGTATGTTCCTGAAGCCTCAATCACAACTCACCGATTTTCAGGTCTCCAAACTTACACACATTTCACACATTTCAGCGTAACTCAGATACACCAGATGTTTATGCAAAAGGAAAAGCCCCATGAATACACTTCTGAATGTGAAGGCCACGGTGACCTGCAGCTGATGCCAGAGAAATGTTTCTAAACTTGGCAACAGGAGCGAAACCAGAAGGAAAAGCTGAGTTGTGCAGCACAGAAAACAAAAGGTGTTCTGGCATTAGGTGGCTCACACAGGTACACCTGAAACCTGCCAGGAACTGGCTGGGATGGGCCACGCTCACGAGGCTAGAGGAGAGGGAAAGGACAGCCCCACACCCAGCACCCTGAAATGGGCACTGCAGAGATCACACCACCCTGCCCAGCCATTTCAGTCATTTGGGAAAACCAGGGGGAAGTCCCCTTGGAGCTGCTGTTTTATTCCATGCTTGTCCCAGCCCTGCCATACCCAGCCTGGGGAGCAGCTCTGCTGGCGCCAGGGCAGAGCTCCAATCCATCCCTGCGGGGGATGGCACTGCCAGGACATGCTGCATGGTAAGAGGTTTTGCATACTAGGTGTCCTTAAGTGTTTTCTCCTCTCCAGGACAACTTGTGACTGCTTTTATTTAGGAAAAAAGTATGTGCAGTGAGGAATTGGCTGGAACATGGCCGGCGCCAGGCGCTGAGGACACAGGAGCATCTTTCAAGTGGCACAGAGCACCATTAGCATCAGTGTGCTGGCAAACACCAGTGCAAGCCAACTGTTAAGAGCAAAGGCTCCAGTAAATAAGGTTTGTATCATGGGAATTTTATTATATACCCTATCAGACATATTTACTTTGGAGGAGAAGCAGAGAGAGAAGCATTTAATAATATATCAGCAGCAGGGGATTTATGGAAAAAATGTTCCACAACTTCCATGCCTCGCCCTGTGAGCTCCTTCCGTAAGGACTTAGGCCACAGCTAAGAGCAACCAGGTCCAGATGCAACCAACCCTTAATCTGCTATTAAAAGCTGACAGATTATCAGTGCACCTGCACAAGTGACAATGGCCAGGACATCACCCAGGGAACAGTCAGGAAACCGTCTGTGGGCAATGCCAGTTTTCTGAAGAGACTTCCTTGAGCTAGAAGTGACACACTGTTCCTGATCCCAGGGGAGGCTGTGAGGATGAAACTCAACTCGCACCCCACAGGGTGAACAAAGACACAGGGAGGGAGAACATGAGACACTCAGCACTCAAAAGTAAAGATAAGCCAAATTATTGAACTTCCCGTGACGAGGATAACAGAAAGGTCAGAAGTTCAGAACACCGCCAATATTTGATGTTTCCAGACACCTCCCCTATTTACTCAGAGCCTGCCTTAAGTGCCATTCTGTAATGGCTCTTACTCATGTCAGCCTGCAATCACAGTACAGTCACATCTGTGATTTCACAGCAGTCTCTCCCATTATATTGCCAGGCAATCTGAGTTGACAGAGGAACACACCCTGAAAAAAGCAGCCGTTGCACTATCAAAGTCTAGCTTCCCTCCAAATAACCGTGGAAAGATACTAAACTAGATGTAGAATTAATTATTACCCAAAGCAAACCGTAGTTAGTTGACTGCAGATGGGATGGTCAGGTTTTCAATTATCTTTTTTCCTGGAACCAAATCATAATCAGATCATATTTTCAAAAACTGGAAACACTTCCTGGACAAAATGAGCATTAAGAATTGGACTTCAGAGGTTTTTTGAAAGGAGAAGGCAGAACCAGTATTTGGTGTTAGCACAGAGAAGCTGAAACCAAGAGGAAACTGTTATTTGAGAAAAATGTAGGTACAGGACTGGATTTGAGAGACAAAACCCCTCAGCACTGTGTTGTTTGTGCAGTTCCTTTTAACGGGACTGCATTGGTTTAGACTATCTGAGAAGTGGGTGCTGCATACTGGCTGATTTTCTGCAGAGGTTGCCAAGCCATTAAGTGAAATTTAGGTATCTTTATTAAACCATAGGGGTTTCATTCCAAGAAAAATCTGGGCAGCCAGCGTTTATTCTTTTCAGATAAACTCTTAAATCTCTTTGTAACCACATGTTGTTTTGTTTAATCTTTGAAGGCATAAGGTCACCCTTTGCTTGTGATTACAGTACTGTGGTCACACAGATCATGTTTGTACCTTGCCACTGCGCTTTTTCCACTGACCCTTTGGTGAGCAATTCTCCAGCTACTCTGCCTGAAAACTCAGTCCCAACAGAACTAAAACAGGCAAGAGAACTTAAAACCACTAATCTCAAAACCAAACCAATCCTCGGAAGCACATGCCTGGCCATTTTGGCAATATTGTAGGCAGAGATGTTTGAAGTCTCTGCTAGGGATACCAAATATGCCTTCTGTACAATGCCATTTGGGATGACACTGCTCATTTTTGCTAATAGAAATAATGCATAAAAATCATATTTATGACCTCCTCCTCAATACAGTTTAGCTAAAATCAGTGCAGGACTGTGCATGCTACTGATTCCCACCAAAGAGCAAACTGACCCTGTTCAGTGTCACTTTGTCACATATGTGAAACTGGGCTTGCACTTTCCAGTTCCAGCTTATATTTTTATGAACAAACCAAACTTGACTGAACACAGAATTATCAGAACTTCCAGTTATGCCACGAAAAGGCCACTTGGTAATGCCAGCTCTTTCACAAGCCCTTTGAAAAGGCAAGAGCGTGGCCCCCAGACCATGGCCCAGTGGCTGCCTGCGTGTCTGCCGGGCTGTGCTGTTCCCTGCACACTGAAGGGCCTTTCTCTGTAAGCTCCTTTCTCGGGAACAGTGGGGCATTGAGCAGGGCTACGAGCCTGGTTAATATTAGTTTGGCTACAGCAGTGCTCTCCAACAAAGGAGGCTCTCAGCCCGGGATACCCTCGCTCCAGCAGCAAGTGCACAAGGGCTTTTGTGTGAGCGTGGGCTCTCCCGGCCACTGCGACCTCGGGCTCCACATCACAAGTCACAAGCATGAGTGCTCCCCATCCCTCTGGGCCTTTCTCCTGTGGCACAAATGTGAGGACTCAGCTCGATGCATTTTCAGGAGCAGTGAGCAATTTTGGGCTCACGTGCTCCCCTTAATTGCACGAGGCTCTCCATGAAGACAGGAGGGCCACAGTGACTCTGGGTGCCAACAGGGACATGAAGTGTTCGAGGCGCAGCTGGGACTGAGGCCCTGCTCCCCACAGCACCCCTGTGCTCATCAGGTTCCCCTCTGCTTCTGCAGGCCAGGCCACCACCTCATTCCTGTTGCACTGAATTTCAGAGCTGGTGGAATGCAGAGTAATCCATGAGTTCCTTACTCTCTCCACAAATGACCCTTTACTTTGAAAGGACTCATTTTGAGTTGGGAGGGGAGTTGTTTACTAATACTTGTTAAACAACTTTAATCGTTGATGAAGTGTCACTTCACTTGGACAATCACACTGGGATAAAGGCCGTTACCTGCCAGGCCCAGATATAAACTTCCAAATGGAATTTCAGATTTGATTTCTTGTGGGAAGAGCAAAGCAGATTCTCAACCACCTTATTTATGATATTCTATCTCCTTCACCACAGCTTTGAAAGTCAACAGAGACTAATTCCCAAGCTTTGGTGTAAGAGTTTTCCCAAAACCATCTATTCAATGAAGATTATTCATTTTCACATGAGGAAAAAATGTCATTGTCATACCCTGCTACTTAATAACTGATACTTAATACTTCTCAATTCAACTTAAACAGGAACAAAAAGACCTTCAGAGTTGTTAGTAATCAAATACTCATGAAATTATTTGAAATTCAGACTCTGAGCAGAAGGGGTGCAGTTACCAAAGCCCACACCCTGTGCTGGGATCTCACAGGAGAGGAGTTTAGTACAGGGAGAGGGAACGGGGATTTTGTCAATCACGTTGTAATTTGATTTTCTTCACCATTTCTACTAAGCTTAGGTAGCAGCTCGCCCACTTTACTAGTCAAGGCATGCACCCAACAGAAAACAGAGAGATGAAAGAAACTAAGGAAAAAGAGGAAATCACAAACCCAAATTGGGAAAGAGCTCAGGAATGGAAGACAACCATTGTTCTGTTGTTTTATCACCACTTTCATCTCTGTCCGTAGGCTTGTTTTATAGCCCTACTTTCCACACAAGTTAATGGCAAAACCCACAATCCATTTGAATAGGGCTCTTGGATAGGAAAAATATTTGGAATAGGAGCTTGTACTCCCAGGTGATTACAACATGCCCATGAAACACTGGGATGGTCTGTGACACGGAACTTCTTGGAGACATGGAATGCAGAAACACCCAAGGGCTGATTCATGTGCTGCATTCCCAGATCCATGAGCTGTGGAGATTTACACCAGCTGAGCACCACACAAATAATTTTACTGTTTTAACTCTGGCTACATATCTCCCGCAGGGTATTCAAAATACCCCACTGTCCCATGTGAAAATATCTGCTGACAAGCTCCGTTTACTTCATTTCAGAGCCACAAAAAGTGCTCCAGAATTGCCCTTTTTTTTAAAAAAAAAATTAGGCTAGAGCACCTAGAGATTTCTGTTTGTTTTTAAATTAAGTTCCTTACACACACAGTTAAGAAACCAAATGTTACAAACATATTCTAAATGAAAACTGAAGAGAACAGACGACAAAAGACCTGAGCCAACAGTCTGAAGTTGTAAATGTTCACAGTTACTTCAGCGAGGAGCCAAATCCAATTTAAATGTTTGCTTTTCGACCTGTATCAACACTGATCACATAAGCAGAAATACCTTACCCTGAGATCCTTTAACGTGCCTTCTCTATCTCCACAAGTACCAAAATCCATGACCAGAAAAAGTAAATTTTTGCCCAAAAATTGAGTCAGGATTTGGATATGTTTGCAGGAATCTTTGCATTGGAAAGAATAAGAGCCCAGCTATCAGAGAAATGCACATTCAAGTCAGTGTGAGACCCCTTTAAAACTCTTTGCAAATCTGACAGGGCTTCCAACCGTGCAGCTTGTGCTCAGGTGTTCACCCAAACCAGAAGACTGAAGTATGCTGTGATACACTCAGGCTTTGGAATATTGCAGACACCAGAAAATCGAGCAAAATTTGCCACAGGGACAGGAATTTGCACCTTTGGTGGATCTGAGAACATGGAGGGGGAAAAGCCAAAAATCGGTGTAACCCAGACACATTTCATCCAGAATGAAATTCAGCCTCCCTGCATTTCAGCTTTAACAGAAATTACCATGACAAGAAATGCCAGTGACCCATTTGGTAGACAAAGTAGGGTGTCCCAGGTCAGTAATCAGCGCCTGGAGCTATGCAGGTCACTGCTCCCAGGAGACTCAAAGCCTTAGCAAGGTAAATCTCCCAACCAGGAAGGCGGCTGCTGAAACTGGCTGCTCAAAGGGCACCCACGGGAGGAACTCCAAGGATCCTGGTGTCACAGAGGGCATCTCTGCCCTAGTGCAGGACAGGGCTGCAACTCCTGCAAACTGCTCTGTTGGCAGCAGAAGCTCCCTGTTTAACCTTGAGCATAGACAGGGATTTGGGGGGAAGGTTTTCTTGCAGGAAAAGCTGTGGGAAACCCCTGCTTGTGAACAGAAAACCAGGAAAATTCTTCTGCTGTCCTGCAGCCTGGATGGGAACCAATCAATACCTATATTCATATATTACCAAGCTGATTACCAGTGACCACTGAAAAATAGAAGTGGTGTGTGTCTCCTTTTATGCCAAACCTCCTTGGGTCATTGCAGATCAAAGGATTCCAAGCCAAGGAGCTTCCCTGCTGAAAGGCTCTGCTATCAGAGAGAGGGGGCTTTGCCCAAACACCTGAAATACAGTTGCATTGCCTTTCCTGGTGCAGGTAGTGCTGTGCAACCACAGTCAGCCTCGTATTCCCATGAACCAGAGCTTAGAACTGATCTTAAACACCTGTGATGGGAAAGGCAGCTCACCTTTCCTACAGCTTATTCCAGCGTCCAGTTTTTCAAACATACATTTCTAACACAGCTCAAAATAAAGGCGCTTCCTCCCAGGCAGCCTGGGCTCCCACTAGAATGCCAATGCCCAGCCTAAAAGGCAGCATTACAAAAATGCCCAAATCTGAAATGTCCCACACAGCAGGACACACGGCAGAGCTCCTTTAAAAGCTGGCTTTCCACCGCGATTTATCAGGAGTGCCGATCTAGCTCACCCCCATCCCCCAAGATTCCACATTTGTAATTACCACTGGAAAACTCACACCTCGGGCACAGCCCCGGAGCTGAGACCCAGCTTTCCAATGACGGGGCAGGAGCTGATAGAGTCACCACGCTACCGAATGCCAAAGATGTTAATAAATACCACTGTCCTGCTAAGCAGGTGGGAAAGAGCCCCCGGAGCAGTGATGATAGCTGCTTCCCTGTGCACCCTTCTCGCTGGAAGGTGATACAGCTGCAGGGATCTCCTTCCAAATTCTTGACTTGCATTAACCTCTTCTTGCCAGCTCCTACACACGTGCCCAGCCAATCCACAGGATCCTGCCACATTAACATACCACGGGTGACAGCCTTCGTTTTGTAACAACAGCAACATATCTGGTTTGATTTGCAATTAATTCCTCATTGCAGCACGCCAAATTTTCTCCACTGACAGAACCTGCGCAAGCTCCATGGCAACGTGTTTCCCACAAACAAGTTTTGGGGTTCTGTCTTTACTTGCAGCAAGCAACTGCAGCCATGCAACCTGATCCCTTTCTACTGCACAAGTGGCCATGAGAACCAAAACTCCACACCTAGGTTTAAGAGGATAGTAACCACTGATAATATCGCTCACTTATCATTCCAGGACCGGGTGAACTAACCATAACAGGAACTTACTGAAACTTAATAAAGGAAACACAACTTGCTAAAGCATTTTTCTCCCCACACCTGTGCTGACATTCTCACGAGCACAAGGACTGGGTATGCTAAACTCCTGGATTATCATACAAAGGACTTCAGGGCTTCTTTTGACACAAAGACAGTCTTGATTCACTCCCAGCAATGGCTTCTGCCACATCCTGCTTCTCTTTGGCCCATCAAGGCAAATGGGAGCTGGGATCCCCTGCCGGGTGACCCTTCCAGGTGCTGAAGGAGCCGGTCTGGTTCCTTCAGTGCAATCCCACAACCTGCACTGGCTTCATGCCCCAGTGGGATTGGGCTGGAAAATCTGCTTTAATCACCCCACAACCATCATCAAGTTGAATGAGAGTTTCCTTACGATCATCACTTCAAGGCGTTTAAAAGAGGTGGAATGTAGGAGTGCCTAGGGAATCATGTATGTTGTGAACTTGCTTTGTCCATACCGTTTTGGGGCAGAATTAGGCTGGCTCCTCTCCTCGTGTGAAGCTGGCTGGCAATGCCAAACCTCATGTACTGTCTATTTTAGGAATTAGGAGATCAGAGAGAGTTGTCTCCTACTCATTGCTGATTCAGACTTCTCTTTGTACAGGGCCTGAGCACTTGCTCTGCGTTATTTTAGACAAAACAGTATACTCCCAAGTGCTTTCTTTGAGGAAAACTCAACATTCACTAGATCTAAACAGTACCTTGCTATAATCTAGTGCAAAGCTGGGGATTCACATGATAATTGTAGGAACTGTGAAGAAAAGAGGGGTAAATTCAGTGTGTGAAGGAGCAGAAGTTAGAGAAATCTGTGTGGTGCCAACACCTGTTCTGCTCTAGAGAGCCCTCCTACCAGATGTAGGAGGGGTGAAACAGTTATCAATGAGTATTTGATTATTTGAAATGCATCTGCTCTTGTTTTTACACCTCCATAGTGAAAGAGGTAAAACTGGTGATAAATCCATAATTTTAAAACATTACATATATTTAGTTCATCTTTGCTGGGCTTGAGCCTTGCCCAGTGCCACAGAACACTCCCTGTTCCCACCAGAGCCTTCCAGCAAGAATCCCCTCAAGATCTTACAACCCCAAAACAATGGCTTTGTAGACATTCCTCAAGCAAAGAGCCATTAATCCAAGGAAAGACGTCTTCTGTGTCAGCAGAGTTAAGCCACTCCCTTTCCAGCACACACGATATTTTGTATGGTTATTTAGCATTTTATGGAGTATCTGGTGCATAATTTACAACATTGTCTGCACCTAAGCTCCACCCTGAACAAGATCACTGGCAGCACTCATTTCAAGCCTGTGATGTGAGTAAACAGCCATAGGATGGTCTGCTGCAAAACTGCACAGAATTTACTGCATTTTATCTCTTTTGCTGGAGGAAATTGCAGTACTTTAGGGAGAGCACTACATCTTTTTCTAACCTTTTTTTTTAAAGTCAACTCAGTGCATTCCACTGAAGGGAAAACTCACTTTCTGTGCTTTCAACAATGCGGTCTGCTTTCCTCTTTCAGTGTGATGTAAACACACAGATAATGGATTCCTGAAGCAGTGACCCTGAAAATGATAAAATCTGCCTTCTTTATACTGCTAACTAAACCAGCAAAGAAAGAGGCATGAGCCAGGTTTTTCTTCATGCCACAAACTTAGTTCTTTCCAACACAAGTACCACAGCCTGAGATCTGACAGATGTCCAAGATAAAGCCTGTAACGTATTCCCTCGTGTGCAAGTCTGGAGCCTGGATTTTCCATGCCTTGCCCCAGGAATTTCCATGTTCCCAGTGTTTAGGATGCTGTCATTTTGTCTCACTACATGCAGTATGCAGCCATTGCTGTGCGCCAGTTTACAAGATAAACAAAGTGCTATGAATGATTTTTTTTTTCCCCGTCCCTTCTTAAACCAACAAATGGGAACATTCTTAGCACTAACCAGGCTCTTCCCCTCTGACATGAACCACAGACCACACTTGCAGCACAGAGCAGAGTAAATTAAGAAACGTGCACAGAAGGGCAGCACTTCGCTGTACTCAGGCTGGTCTGGGACTATCTCCGGAGTCACATGGATCTAGAGGAGGAGGAGGTTTGGTTTCAGTGAAGAATTCCTTTTTCTTTTGCAACTGCAATCCCAGAGTTCATTCATTGCTGGGACGCGTCTTCCACAGAGAAAACAGCAGAGCTTGTTTTGCCCTGCCTGAGGCAGGGAGCTGCTGGGCACCATCCTCCCCCTTGCACTGGGGGTTTGCGGCCCGGGCCGAGGCCTACCCTCCCTGCCGAGAGCATACGGCACCCCCAAAAGAACCGTCTGGTTCTCACACAGGGAGTTTAATGGGAAAATATTAAAGAACATTCCACCTGTCTAAAAGCAAAGAAAACTGGGAACGTTGAAGTACACGAGTGCTTTCTCAGAGATCTGTGGTGTGAGCAAACTAATTCGTTAGGGAATTATGCAACAGTTCCTCATTTGAAGAGGTGAGGCCACCCGCCTTTGCAGGAGGTGTGCAGGGGTTGGAAAGGGCCCTTGCACTGCAAACTGCACCCAAACACAGCTAGGATTTGTGATTGATGGCCAGTTTTACTTGTATTTTATTTAAGGATAAAATAAATGGAAGACTGCTTCCTCACTCTCCCCCTTATTGTTCTAAGTGACATGGTCTGGCTTAGTCCTCATCTGCAAGGCTGAGGGGCTCAGAGGCTGGACACACACCTTAACCCTGTGTAAGGCTCGGGACACCTTCGGAGTGTGAAGAGCCACACAGGATCCCTCTTCCCACAGCACCACTTTCGTCCTCTCTAACACCTTGGTGCAATGAGAACACGCCTGGACTAACATGTTTACAAGGATCAGAGCATGGCAACACCTCCAAAAAACCCGCACAGACTTACCTTGTAACTGCTTGAATCGTCCTTCTAACTGGTTATAGTTATACGGCACCTGAGCTGCATATCCTGGGGACAACGGCCCGGGCATACTGGTTGATTTTTGTAATTCCATTTACAAGTAACGCAGGGATACGATGAACTGCAGCATAAAGGAACCACAAGTTTCTTTACCACACATCCAGGTAAATCCCAGCTTCCTCAGTAGTTTGGCGTCAGTCCCTAGCGAAAACGCTCCCCCCTGAGCCCTAAGTAAATAACAGCTTCGGTTCAAAATCCAGCAGTGTGGCTTGGCGGTAAGCTCTCTGTAATGGATTCAAACTTAAAGCACCAGGAGGGTAGTTTCTGGTTTGGATTTTTTTTTTTTTTTCCCCCAGTTCCACAACAGTCAACTCTCAAGTGCTTGAATCTGGTTCAAATGCTCTGGCAAAACCAAGTAAAATAAAAGCAAGCGTGCGATTCAGCCCGAAGTAAAGTCAGCATGGAGCCACGCGCTGCCGCCCTGGCCGGCGCTCCCAGGAGCCGCGCACACCTCAGACCTTTCTGCTGGTTTGTAATATAATCAGCGGCCGCCCGGGCGCGGGCTGATGTCACTCGATTACCCTACGGCTCCGGGGGGGGAAGGGAGGGCGGCACC
>NW_008240228.1:6500102-6514485 GCF_000691975.1 Corvus brachyrhynchos
ATGCAACGCCCCAGTGAGTCCTTCCGCCGCGCGCCCGAGAGCGGCTGCCCGCAGGGTCCCGGCCCCGCGCTGCCGGCACCGCCGCCGCGCACGGTGGTACCTTCCCGAGCGAAGCTGCTGGAATTACAACCTTTTGTTAGGAGCCTCATGTAACGGAAAAGTCTCAGATTACTATCACTTGAAAAGGAGGGCACTTTTCTTTACTTATCTGCCAGGCTCCCGGCTTGCAGAAGCACCGCACGCACACAGAAGCGCTCATTCAGTATTTAGCACCAGCCGAGGAGGGGACGCGGGGAGATGTACGCTCCAGCACACCGGGAACAAACGAAAGCTTTGTCGAAAGGTTCTTAAAACCGCCAATTCCTGTCACTTCGGTTTATGTTACTTGACGATATTGAGGATTTTGACATGCCCTGTGCATGTGGCTCCTTGCCCAGTTATCAGTGTGCTGGGTATTACTGCAAGATTAATGGGCTGTGCACTGGAGGGGGAGGGCTCTAACGTAAATAAGGATGCCTCCACGAGGTCTGACTGGCACCTCAATACCCTGCCGAAATACAAACGTGCACAGCAGCAGCAGCAGCTGGGCTCGGCCCTGGAAATCAGCTCCTGCAGATGGTATTAGATACAGGATGTCAGTTTTCCCTCAGGGACAAGAGCTCCCAGCCCTCCCTTATTTGTAAGTGAAATTAAAAGGTCAATTCCACATTCACAGTCTCACTATATAACATTTGCCTGTTCATTTTTAAAACTGCTGATAATGTTCACACAAATGTTTTCTCTTTTCTTCTTCTCTCGCATTTCCAAATTCCTTTCCACTGGAATCCATGTTCTCTCCTCCTCCCACTCCATCCCCTCATTAAACATTTCAAAATGTTGCCTTTGTTTTGATACCATCATTTCACAAGGTTTAAGTCTCATAGTAATTTCTGTGAGGACAATTTCTGTGGGAGAAGCTCAGCCCACTCCCCCAACTCACTGCAGCCCAAGGTCCTGCTTGGTGCAAGGTGGAAATTCAACCAGCCTTTACCAGCACACCAGGGAACAAATGTGCACAAAGTCCAAGCATGAACACCACCAATCTAGGGAGAAGTGATGGAAGTGGACACTTCTCAGCTGAAGCCGGGGTTTCCAAAAACACACGGACTATTGAAAATGCCTGGCATACTGCTCCTGAGGTCATAAATGCATTTAAAATATTTCTGGCTTTTAACTATACTGTTTTCCTTAAAACACCACCATAGCCCTAGTCCAGAGTTACTTATTTTGATACAGAAGGGCTTTTACTGGGGTATTGCAGTGCACCCCTTTATTTCAGCTTAGTTGCATTTACGCAAGACTCCTGGTACTACAGCACACCTCTATCAGAGCCTAAACATTTCTGAAAGCTGGCCTTCAATCCTTCCAGTGCTACCCACACTTGGCCACAAAGGACTCCTCAGCTGCCCCAGCCAGGTTTTACAGTATCAGGGAGGACAGTGGCTGCAGACAGGGACAGCCCAATCAGGGCTGTGTAGGGGACCAGGCCCTACAGGTTCACCCCCTAAAAACGTCTGGAAGGCGTCAGGGGGACCTGAGGAAGCACCTGCAGCTGCAGCCCCAGCAGGCAGGATGCTGCTCTCCAGACAACAACAGGCTGATGTGGCAGGCTCCTGCTAAACCCTCCCCTGATAATCTTTGTGCAGCCAGCTGTCCCTCCAGCACACAGGCACCCATGCACCAGCCCTGGCCATAGGATTTCCAGGGAAGAAGGGCAACACAGAATACCAAAGGCTCCCAAATTCCCAGGAGCAGAGCTGGGTTAGCTGAGCTGTTAACATACCAAGGTTAACTCCACCAAGCTGGAGGAGCACGTTTTACCCAGCACACAAGTACAGACTTATTTCCGTCACAGATATTTCTCCTGCAGCTTCCTACCAACAGCAGCTCTTGCCTGCCATGCCTGACCTACGTTATAATTAAACACAAACCCTTCCCCTCAAGAGCAGGCAGGCAGCCAGAAACCTGCAGGCATATCAGCTCATTCTGTCCCACCTTGAGCAAACAGGTGTTGCTATGGGAGCTCAGAAGGTAAAACTAAAGTCCAAGTGACTGACGGGGAAACTGGAGCATTTTTAACACCATGAAGGCCATAAGTCAGGAACTTTTCCCCAGCTGAAAGTGTTCCCAAAACCTTTGGCAGGCGACGCACTAATGCACGTGGTCATTATCAAAAATATTAAAAAGTAAACTATTACAAAAGGAAAATATTAAAAACTAAAAATAATTATTTGGCTTAGGCCCATAAAAAACACAGACTGGCCTTACCCACCCCATCATGAAACATTAACATCACACACAAGAATTTACATTTCAGCTTGTCCCCTGTGGGACAACTGAAGCTGGCAAGCTTCAGGAAATACTGAACAAAATTTGGGGTTTGATAATCTTTTTTGTCCCTGTCCCTTCTCTGTCCCTCCCAACTCTGGCCTGCCCAGTAGCACTAAACACTACATTAAAGGGAACAAAGGAATGGAGCAGTGCAGGCTACACAGTGAGTAGGGTGGAAAGCTAAAGGAAAAGAAGAACCTGTGTTTGAACTGAGCTTATTTTGTTCAAGGTTTGACAAACAGAGACACTAGAACCTGACACGATATCAGCAGCACTCGCTGCAAAAATCTGACCTCATTTGAGCTGCCATCCAGGTTGGCATTTGGGCTGAACAATGTGCCCCCCCAGCAGCAGATGTGACAGACTTTGCTGCTGATGGTTCAGCTCCTTGGGGCTGGCCCTGATGCCAAGCTCAACTGCCAGGGCCTTCCTGCCACTTTGCTGGGCGCTGCCGTACATCTTGAAGGCTCTGCTGAACAGGTTGGTGGGAATTCAGTGGAAAGAGCAAAGCAAAATGGGGACATGTCTGTGTTTGTGAAATGCTACACCATATGTAGCAAGGCTGCTTCCAAACAGGCACACTGCCAGCTCCCCGTTTTGTGAGTCACACCAAGCCTAATCCATTGGTCTGCTGTTGACTACAAACGAGTGAACCTGAGCCCTGTTTTCTGCTGCCGTGTGGCGATGCACCGGATCGATCACAAGGCTCTGCATGCACAAAGCCCTTTGTGACACTCCAGTTCTACTCATTTTCCCTGTTTATCTTTAATTGACTAAGCCCTTGACAATACTAATTAGATAAAACGTTATGGAGGGGATTGAATGCTTTAAAGCCATAGATAGCTTTGGAGCACTGGGCCAAGTGCAACTTATCAACACAGCTGGAAATTGTCTGTGGTGTAATTCATTACTGATTACAGCACTGGAGGAAAAGAAAGGCCAGAGCATATATTAAGTTTAACAAATTGAGGAGGGATGGGTGTGCTGGGGGTTTTTTTCACCCTCTAAATTTTGTTCTTAATTTTTTGCCCATAACTGCGAAATAACTTTTGCTGGTAGAGTCTGAATTGTCCCTGTCCCATAGCACCTGCCAGGTGATGGTTTACTCGTACAGAGTAAATAAAACACAAATGATTATCCACTTAGCCATAATGCAGAGTGTCCTAGATGACATGATCAGAGCTTTGCAAAGCCTCAAGGAGAATGAGAGGTTGATTACAGTAATATTATGAATGTACAAGTGACATTTAGAAACAGCTGCTTACCCCAGAACACAAACAGGTCTCTCCTGGGCTCTGTCTTTACGTGGTTCTGAAAATTGCTGCTGAAGTGAACGGGTTCTGACACAAAGGAAAAAACTAAAGTTTCTAAGGAAGAAACTAATGCTAGATCTAGCAAAATTACCTTCCAAATTCCTAATTATCAATGTTTCTAAGACAGAGCTTACAATAATTATGAGCCTGGTTAATCATCACACTTGTCTTTACTCTTTCTTGCTCCTGTAAATTCTCTAGTTGGTGGGTAACTAGAAAAAAAATTACAAGATAAAAAGGATGATTTATTAAACTAAAATGCCAGAGAAATCACGTAACATTTTGCTCCTCTCCTGAAGGAGGGTAAAGTTCCTACACATCCACTAAGTGCTACAATTAGGAACTGAAAACTCATTATCACACTTGCCTCCATCCTCACAGTAAAAACAGAACCTTTCCTTATATATTGAACCAAGGAGAGACAGGTTTTGCTGTGGATTGTTCTAGAATGTAATAGGAAATAATATTTTTACCCTATTTGACAATTTGCATAACATGAATCCTGAAGAGTTAGCTGGTTTCCCTCCAGTTTTTATCTAAGATGCTGGAACCAGGCAGCAGCAGCAGCCCACACACCAAGCACAAACGAGCTGCCAAGCTCATTACCTCTGCTGCAGGTATTGGAGGGAACAGAACCCTTCAGTTCCTAGCCTGCCGTGTGCTGCAACACTTGGTAACTGTCTCACAAGGAGGTGAAATGAATACAGGCAAACCAAGAGATCTCTCCAGTAACATTTCCATTGCAGAAAGTATCTCAATGTTTCTGTTTAAAGGGGATTTTAGGTCAGTGGCAACTACCCTGTGGTTGGGTCCTCCCAGTCCCTTCCAGACACATTCTCTGTGATTCACGTGGGCTTTGGGGAGCCAATGCAATCCAAAGGCAAGGAAAAGAGGCACATCAAAAAGCAGGAGACAAGGATTTTTATTACAGAAGGGTCTGTTTACATGTTTCCTTTTTGCCATGTCCAGGCTGGCCTTCCAGCACCTCCATTCGGAGGCCCAGGTACAAACCAGCTTTGGGCTCCAGGTGAATCTCTAGGTTGTGACATTTGAGACCAAAACCTTCGGGAATTTTCTCACAAACCAGGCCAGAATATCAATTTATTACTGAAACTGGGTCAGTTCCACCTGGTTTCAGGTTTCAGTTTACACAAGTCCCAGATTAACAGGAAAGTTGACATGACTTTTGTAACAGCATGTCCTTGCTAACTGCAGGAGTCGAACACCTGCCAGGAAGGCCAGCAGGGAAGAGCTACAGGAGGCATTTGCGGAACATTTCAGAAGAAATGATGGTTTCTGTTGGTTTGCATTCCAACCTGTACTGCTTCCCATATTCCATGAACTCACCCACACAGGGGAGTCAGCCCTGCAAAGTTGTAGCTACATTCCCAGGTTTTATTTGTTGCCCATGAAATGCACTTGGCTTGCTCCCTGACATAGATGGATAACCCTTACAAAACCTGTTCAAATCAAACACACTGCACGGGTACACACTTAAAATACTCACTGGTTGTGAAAATTTGTCATGAAAACACTTCTTCATTTTCATGCAGAAAATTCTTTTTTATGGGTTTTGATGTGCTTTTTCAGAAGCTGGGATTATTGTTGTTGCCTCTCCCTCCTTTCTCTTCCACCTGAATTGCACCTATGTTTATATGTATGGGAGAGAGACAGAGAAATTCCCACCCTCCTTTTTCTCTTCTTCCTTTTGCACCATTTTTCTCTTTTTCTTTTCAGTCTGA
Source organism: Corvus brachyrhynchos (assembly GCF_000691975.1). Lineage (NCBI taxonomy): Eukaryota > Metazoa > Chordata > Aves > Passeriformes > Corvidae > Corvus > Corvus brachyrhynchos. The sequence continues at coordinate 6,505,528 of NW_008240228.1, forward strand.
CCAGGAACACAGAAGATACACTGTTGCTACACCATAATCACTCAGGCATGACAATTCAATGTCCTGCTACTCTTGAGCAAAATGGAAATTGGGTGAAAACAAGCAGCAGAATACACAGATCTTTACAAATCTCCATAAGCCAGAGTATGTCCCCATCTGGAAACTGCCTCTCCCCACAAAAAGGCTTAGTGATCAATTGACAAGTATTAATCGTGTCCAATTCACAAAGTTATTGTTCCAGAGCAAACAACTTCATTTTTATAGGATGTATTGAAAAAGTAATATATTATCCAAATGGATGTACAAACACTGTCACTTGACACCCCTCTGCCTTCAAGGCTTAATAAAGGAAGAAAAACTTGAAAAAATCCTCATACAACATACACATACAAAGTGGTTGGCAAAAAAAAAAAAAAAGAAGTAGTGATTGCCTTGCTCACTAGAAGAGCTCAAAACTGTTAGGAAGAATGCCGGAAACTAAAGAAGTGGAACTTAGAAATAGATTTTCATCGCCCTCTCTACGTGGCTGGTCCTCATCCCTATTCCTGTTCTTTTTGCCTCTTCCCGTCAAGGAAATTCGTCTCCAGGCAATCTGGGTTTATATCTCTCCAGGATATTACCTCAAGATAAGAATCAAAGCTCTGATCTGAGGGAATGATTTCATCACTAATCTTTCCCCATTAGAAGAGCTCCAAGGTTAACAGAAATTAGTAAACATGTTTGAATCCTGCACTGAATTTCACTTTGCAGTGTGCTCTGTTAGACATTATTTATACTTCAGGGAGTGCTTTCAGGCAGTATCCCAGCAACAAATAGAAGGGAAAAATGCAAGGCACATGGCAGATTTGGCTGAATAAATAACATAAATACAGAAACATTGCTAGTTAGATGCTAAAGACATGAGACGAGAACATTCTCTTCTGCATACGTATTTTTTGTGGAAAGACTTCTTTTGAATTACAGACTCATGACTAGGTTTTGAAATTCATCCACAGCTAAGCTCACCCCTGTGAGAAGTCATAATTTAAAAAATATATACATATTGCCAATATTGGCATGTAGTTTCTATATAGAAAAAATCCTTCCCATTAAGATTATTCAGCATATTATTTTTTAAAAATTTTATTATCTCAGTGAAGGGTCTCATGGTTTCTCTGTATTAAATATCCCTCAAACATTGACTCCAATAGCAAAGAACATTTGTAGTCTTTTCAGTCTTCAGGTTCCCCACAAAGGGCCACTCCGGTCAGGTTCCCAGCTGCTGTAAGACAGCATGGCCTCAGAGAAGCCAGGGGAGAATGCAGTTTATACCAGGTGACAATCTGGCTGGGAGGTCTCCTCTAAATCATCAACTTCAGCATGATATTATCCCAGGCTTAAGTCAGTGCCTGGCTCAGCTCTCACTGACTCCATGGAGGGTGTCTCCCAGGGAGCATTTCTCCTTTCCCTGAGCAGCTGCTGCAGCCAGAGCTCTTTACTCCCATTCATGACTCCTGCCCTGCTGATGCTGAACACTGCCTCCCACTCAGCTCAGTGTTTTGGGGCGGCCAAAGGTACGTCGCCTGGTACTCTTACTCTTCACTGATGCCATGGGGATGAATGGATGAGGAAAACCAGAGTAGACAGGAGAGCAGTGTGCTGTGCTGCTCTGGGAATGAAGGCATAGCTCCCACCTAAAATCAGTGTAAGGAAGCTCACTCTGGAAGTCAGTGCAGTGCCACGGTATCGAAAGGCCCAGGTATGACCATGCAGATTGACCTGCTGCAGGATTATCCCCGTGCACATTTCACGGGTAATATCCCAAAGGCAAATACACCTATGCACACAGAGTCAGCACATGTACATCAGCTTTCCATTGGCTTCCTCTGGGTACAGATGGCTTTTTATATTTAAGCTTAACTAGAGCACGGAATTCTCTTGTACCTTATTTTGTTAAATTACTGAATTGCTGTCCAAGCACAGAGTCCTCTGTGCATAGGGACTGGCGTATGCCTGGAGCTCTCCGCAAGGAACTGTGAGAAGCAGATATGGCCCTGTATTCCAGCCCAGGAGCTTAATGCACAGGAATCCAAAGATCCAGGGATCAATCAACACAGGCTCATGCTGGCAAGATGCTGGGCTCTCCTGCATACGTGTCCAACTTGACAGTGTTTAGTCCTGAAGGGATTTCAGCGAAGACGTAAAATGACGGCAGCACTCAGACTTTCCAGAGTGGGGCTGCCAGAACTGCTCCTATCCTGCTCCGTCCCCAAAGAAACAAAAAGCCTATTTTTCCAGCCCCAGCTCATCCTGCCTGAACAATGTGTGCCACATTACAGCCCTTCACCAGGATGCAACCACTGTCATGCACCACTCTGTTACTAAGTACTCATAAATCCTGTCCATGGAGCAGAAAAGCACGCGTGATTCCAGACAAGTCCTAAGGAACATGCAGCAGGACTTCTTTTCAGCAGCTTGGCTCTGTACTCAAGAGGCTACACGGGACCACGGATCTAATCAGACTACCAAGAACCTGACTTACACCTCCATGTAGTTTTCAACACCACTTCTTTGATTCTGAAGAGAGAGAGAGGGCAAACCGCCAAACCATGCCCAGCTGATACCAAAAATCCTGTTGTTACAGCAGTAAGATACAAATGACCTCTGTACCAAGTTACATTTTCGATCACGGAATACATTGTTTGCTTCTGCTTGGGAGTTATTTTATGTTTCACAGACACACTGGCTCTTCTTTTTGGGTCAGTCTACTGATAATCTTTAAAAATAAACCCACTAAGAAGAAAGTATTATTTATCAACTGGTTTTTGCTATCTGCTTTAGAAACAGTTCTCCAGAGCAACTTTAAAAGCCAAGGCCTTAATGCACAGTGACAGATGGCCTGAGCTTTTCCTCTCTCTCTGGTAAGAGTACAGTGTGCATCAGCAGTCCCAGCCGGCACCACAGGTGACATGTGGCAATACAGCAGCCTCTCTGCTGCCCTGCTCCTTCTCTTCATGCCTGCATGACACACAACACACCAAATGACACTGCTGCTCCTAACACCTGCCCCTATGGATTCTGGGAAGGTTAGAACAACAGGAGAAATTGTTCCAGAAGTAAAATCCAGAAGGAAAGCATTGGATGAGCTCAACATTTGGAAAAGCTTTTCTTGAAATAATTCCATCAACTTTTATCTGAGCAAAACAAGATTTTTCAAAATAAGCTCTTTCATGCTCATCTGGGTACGCCTGCATTAAGCCTGTGGCTGCTAAACAAACCCACGGGCTGATAACCATCTCTGCCACACCAGTGCAGAGCAGATTCCACTGCTCTAAGGTTTTTATTTCTGTTTAGTCTCAAGTGAATCTTTCACATGCCCTTCCAAGTTGATTTGTGAGCACCACTATACTCTTTCCTTAACGCTTGCTGCTATTAAAATTAGTGACTGATTTTTAAGCGCTGGATAGCTCAGGTGCAGGATACTCAGGAAACACCCTGCAAGAGCTTATTCTCAGTATGCTCTTTCAAAGCCAAGAATAAATCCAAAGTGTATTCTCTCAAGCTCTGAATCACTGTACTTTGCCCTTTTTTATTGGTTTGAGACCTGAAACTTCATTCTGCATGCTCAAAGTGAAACAGAAATTTTGCTATGAGAAAGATGCTTGACAGCAGGGCCAGGCAGGTGTGTGATACCTGGAGAGTACTAGAAGCAGAATCTTCCTTTTCACATCTTTGTGGGGTTGTTCTGCTGACTTTTTGCACTGGAGCTGTGGGGCGAATGGCTCAAATATCAGGACCACAAGGGGCTAATTAGCCCCACGTAAGGAACCCAGAACTTTCCCAGTGGAAGTTTTCCCTGATTTTTTCAACCTTATGAAATGGCTATTCCACTATATTACAAAGAAAAATTTTTCAATAGCGTAACTTCAGGAACAATTTCAATGCTTTTCCCCCTCTTGCTGCTGGGAGCATGTAAGTTACTGGCATGAATGACAAGCCTATTTTGGGCAACTAAGGAAAGCTGTACGACAAATGCAGCCTCCTGGCTTGCCCAGTAAGGCTCATGAACACCACATCATGCAACACCAGTGAGTGCCCCAACCTAGGCATGGCCACTTGGGTGAAGCTGGAAAAGGAATGCACAGCTCCTCCTGCCCACACTAGGAAACTCCTTTCATTTCATAAACTTTGAAACTGGTTTTAATTCATGGGCCAGACAGCTGAGTCACAGACCTTCCGGTCACTTGCATGAACCCAGAGGATAAAAGGGCGAAATACAAATGAGCAGAAAAGCGAGTAACTGTAGCCAAGATTAATATTGAATTAGCTAACTGAAGAAATGGAAAGTTTTGGAGGTGACAACTCTCACACTACCTGAAAACAGCACCTAAGCTGGCAAGCATGGCACACTTGAATGTCACAGCCCAAAGGCTGAGTGTGAAAAATTCTGCTGAACAACTGAACTGTTTCTTAAGATTTTTGCAAGAGCTTCATGCACCAAGCAGCTGCACAACAAATCTTGTTAGCTAATGGTCCTAGATAGACGAAATCCAACCCTTGAGGATTTGTGAATGAAGAATCTTGCCCAAACACGATATCTTTTTGGCTCCTACAGAGCAGGTAGAATTACCTGGTCTTCCAGCAAGACCTTCCAAAGAACCACGGAGAACAAGGACGGGTGAAAGATGATTTCCTACAGTGGGATACCTTACTTGGCGAAGAACGGATCAGTTACCTTCTTCTCATATCAGATGCAGAGTGAGTTAGTTCAACATGATTGGCAACCAATCTGGCTGCATATCCCTTCAAATCTGGATTCTGATTGAAAGTTGTGTTCCCAGATGATTTCTTGGTTTTAAACTGAAACAACCCTTCGCATTCTGGTTTTCATGGTACACAGACCACTTTAATAACATCAGCTATCTGCTGCTATGCTAACAGTGGTTTTCTACTATTATTATATCATACCTGCTTTACTTGAGCTTTTCTCCAGGACATTGTTCCAATCACAGATTATTCTGACCACCACCTCCTGCCTTTGCTGTTTAAATATTTCAATATCCTGATGGAATGTGGGGCCATCAGGATTCTTACTACAGTGGAGTATCAGACTCTACCTACAAACCTCACTTATTTCCTCACTCTTTACCTTACTTTACCTTAAAGGAAGTAAGTTTCGCTTCAATTACAGTCAAGCAGAATGAACACGAGATAGAAGCTCTGCCAAAGAGGCACTTCACAGCTTGTGGAAGAGGATGAAAAGAAGATGCCTGCACCAGCAGAGTACACAGCCATTAGTCATGCAGTGTAACATGCCCACAGCTGTTCTACTTTGGAGTACAGCAGCTTGCATCTTGGAGATGAAAAATAAGGAACCAGTGCCTGGTGTGCTCATTTGAAACCTTTCTCATTAGGACAAGGGGATAATGAAGCATGAACGTTTCATAGACTGAAAGACATTGATAGTCTTGTTATATCGTGTCACTTACACACTGCCAGTGTGGGACAGCCACGGACAGTCTTTAGATACAAACCCATCCATGACCTCTGGAGAGAGAAATGCTATTGTCAGAAGGTGGCCAGTCCTGGAGATGCGGGAAGGTGCTCGTGCCCCACAAAGAGCCAGCGCTCACCCAAGTCACGCTGGAGTGTTATTCAGCAAACCCAGACCCCAAAGGTGGCACACAACTACTTCTGCTTCAGAGCAGTGAAGTTCACCCAGAGGAAGGTGATGGTGCAACAGCTGGTCCAACGCAGGGGTTGCAGGGCCCAGAAGGACCTCCTGACATCCCCCAGCTGACTGTGTGAGCACCAGACTTTCACCCAGTGGTCATTGTGCCCGGTCCCGTGACACGCAGCTGAATCAGAGAACACCTTTCCAGAAAGGGCCTGTCTCCACAGAAAGAGGACAATGACAGAGATTGCTGCCAGCCCAGCTCCAGGCTGCAGCTGTTAAAAACCTGCCAGTGCCTTTCTGGGGAGATGCAAGGGAAGATTATCCACCAGGCAGCATATCTGAAAACATATGTTGAACAGTGCCAGGAGTACCACAGCTCAGCCTTTAACCATAACCTTGGATTCGAAATACAAACCTCTCCTCGCTCCTCTCTCCCTGCACCATGATTAAGCTTTCAAGCAGTGCTGCAGCAATGCAGGATGCTAAGCCAAGTTTTGGCAGCACACAGCATTCTCAGCACCAACCATAGAGAATTACAGGTATGGAAATGTATCAAATCAAAATAACTACAAGTAATGCTTATTCAGAAGAAAAATAAATACACCATACTGTGGGAAAATGTTTAAATAGCTGAATCGAATCTTCAGCAAAATTATTTGCTTTGACATTGGTATGTGTTTTAGGCCAGCTAAATAATTTAAGTACTTTCCTTACATTACTTCTCCTTGAAATAAGAGTTTCATGTTTATTATTCATTACTCAGGTGGGGAGCTCTGCTTGCTATAAAAGTAAGTGGAACAAGCAGTTGCAGTAAGGTGAGATCTGGGACCCAAACACGGCTCATGAGCTTTGTACTAAAAGCATTTCCCACCCAAGGAACAGGATACAACCTACAACCACTAATGTGGCAGGAGTAAAACACAGTTTCTTCCTCAAACAAGAGTAAGCTATTAAAATAAAGCAACCCAAGCTGAGATTCATTTTGTCTATCACCACAGGTACCAGCAGGCTCTTTCTGACCCCACTCAGCACAGCCCCGCCCAGGTAAGGCATTTTCCCTGTCATTCCAAATGCACACTGTGATGGGAACTGCTGTAATTAAAGGCAGCAAAATTTAACACACATCCCCTCTCTGTGAGCAGTTCCACTAAGTCAATAGCATTACTATCCCCAGGAAGAGTTATGTGATCTGCTCTCTGCCCACCTGCATGAACTACTTCATTTCCCTGTTGCTGAGCTCCGCACCTGATCCTGCCCTATACCTGAGATGTAGCAGTGTTCTGCATCTAATGCATCCCCGTGGCCGGAGCGGAGAGGAGAAAGGGCACGGTGCACTCTGGACCCAGCCCCATTGGAATCACAAATGGAACAGGTGATACTTTTGTCTCAGTGCAGCTGATTTAATAAACCTGTCCCAACACCTTATGAAATGTCAGGTTTAAAACCATCCCTGCAGCTCAGATTTCACCAGCAGAGTGCTCAGCATATTTTTGAGCTATTTTCTATGTCTTTCCCATACTGCCAAGGCATTTTGCTCAGAGGTCAGAAATGTGGGCATGCTACCATAAAAGTCAGGAAATCATTTACAGAATGCATAAAAATTGCTTTGCAGGGCAGTGACTCAGAGCTGAGAGGACATGACATAATCTCTTTGCTGTATAAACAAACGTGGTTAATGCATAGCCTTTAATACGCAATAATCAAACGTTTCAAACAAGAAAAGATCCAACCCAGTTTCATTTCTCTGCTGATGACAGTGGAATTCAGCAGAAGACAGCAAGTATTCAGAAAGAATGTATAGTCCCATCATTCATTACTACATGACAACTACCTCCACCTGCCACATTCCTCCTTTCCAGGACAAGTGAGATGGTTCACACACATCCAGATAGAGGTATTTTGAAGAAGAGTTTAGTTATCCATCTATATTTTTTTCCAGATCTGAGGTCAGTGCTTACCAGCCAAAGCCTTGATGCGGGAGCGCTCAAAGAGCCGAGCAGAACTGTTCTCATTGTCCCAGTCGTCGACATCCCAGCGGTTGTTGACGTCGCTGTACTGCTGTTGGATTTCGATGTTGTCGTAATCTGTCGCTACCGTTGTCGTCATCCTGAGTCTTCTCCTTAGCCTCTCCTCACCATCAGATTCTTCTTAAAACCCTCTGCCAAAGAAAAACACATAAAAATAATCATTTAGATGATATGTATATACTGGAAGAAAGCCAGAAAGGTCAAGCTCAGGAGTTCTGGTTTCAAAAATCAGTGACTTTTACTTGAAGCATAAGCTCAAGAACAGGTGAGATACCAACCACTCCTTCAGAGAACAAATATTCTTTAAAAATTAAGTGCTTTAGCAAAGGCAGTAGCTTTGCTGCATGCACACATCCAAAATTGTCATGTTCAGCTCCACAAAGAGGAACACGGATGGAATGGTGCAGTAAAACAGTTTCACAATTGTCATTTTCAAAAGCAGACCATTGGCTTTAGAGTTCTGTAAGTGTTGGCTATAGCATATGGAGCTGTGGATAACCCATCTAAGAAAAACCTCAAGCACAAAGATGACCTCAATACCTTTACAAAATGGTGCAAATACTGATGGAAAAAAAATGCAGATTCTTAAAAAGCCACATAAGCATTTGACAAGAAAAAGCCTTTTAACATGAGTCTGAAGAAATACTTATGTCTCCACATGCAAATACTGACTTTGTGACTGGTCCTGGAAATTTATTTATGAACTAATCCAGATAAAACCAACTAAATGATGCATTACTTTGAACTCTCCGCAGGAACAACATGGCACCCACCAACGCAACCCTTGGGGTGAGGCTCTCCTCTTTCAGGGTGCTGTTTGCATATTTATTCTGTTTTCTGATTAGGATTTGCAAGTATTTATCAGTACTAGATATAAGAGAGGCAGACACCTCTGGAGGAGGAGGGAGGTTATGCACGGCTGTGAGCTCAGCTGGAATAGCACTGAGCATCCTCTTTACCAGTCAGTGCTCAGAGAGACCTGGAGGAGCACAGGGTGCTCCTCAGAAACACCAAAACACACAGTTCACCTTTGCAAAACGCAATAATTACCAGAAACGCAGTTATATACATGGGCAAGGGGGGAGCCAGGGGGCCGCCCTTTTACCTGGGCGGGGCGCGCGCTCCCCTCACGGCGCCCCGTCCGCGGCCTCTCTCGTCTTTTCTCTCTTTTAGCTCACTTTCTTATTTGAAATTTTCTTTAAAAAAAAAAAAAAAACAAAAAAAAAAACCCCAAAAAAAACCAACCAAAAAGCCGCCCCCCCGGGCGCCCCGGCG
>NW_008240228.1:6514672-6522503 GCF_000691975.1 Corvus brachyrhynchos
GTCCCGTGTTTCCGCGCGGACAAATCCCGGCGTTTGGCGCAGAAATGGGAACGGAGCCGCGCTGGGGCGGCTGTTACATAAGGAGCTGTCACCGAAGGCTGAGTGCGAGTATTCAACCTTCACGAAAGGTGGGAAGGAATCGCTTTAGTCACGGGAAGCTGCCAACAGAGCGAGGGAACGCGGGGAGAACCGGCTCTGGGGAAGGTCGTGGGGACGACGCTCCCGCGGCGCATCCCGCAGGAGCCGGGCCATGGATCAGCCGCAGCGGCCGGATCCTGCCACTAGGAACAAGCAAAAGCATGGAGCAAAGACAGGGGCAAGGATTAAATCCCACTCGGAGCGTTTCTGCACAGCACTCCCCAGCTGATCCTCACTGAGCATCAGGCCTAGACAAAAACCTCCCATTGATCCCTGCACACAGGCTGAAATCAGGGTTAATTCCAATTAAATCCACGGAGCAACCAGGGTATAAACAACGAGTGGGAACAGGCTGATAGACAGCATCATTTTCCATCTTTTCTATATTCACCAGTGCTCAAGGAAGAGAAGATGTGCCACTGGAAAAGCTGCAGCTCCAACTGTAAAAATAAAAGCAGTGACCGCAAAATCGGGATGAAGTGACATGTAATTTAATATAGATGGAACAAGCCATGGGATTTAATTTATTTCTGTGTCACTGCTGTTTAGAAACACACACAACTCGATCCAGAATAAATTCAACTCTAACTTGTGCTTTATCACTTCTCCCACTCTGAGCAACATACAAGCAAAATCTATCCCAGATAAAGCTAAATTGAGCATGAAATGGCCTGTTATCCTACACCTATAGGGCTGGAAAACCTGCATCCTTGTTCTGATTCTAATAAAAGCAGTGCCTCGCTCCCTGACATCAGGCTCCCTTTTCTGGGATGCGGCTCCCCGCCACAGGGAAGGTGGAGTGGGGGAGCAGAAAAACGCTGCAGGGATAAAAATAAGCACCTTGCAGCAAAGCGAGGTGAGGAGAACACAACGGAATTCTGATTCCAGAGACAGCTAGAGTGTGCAGCCACCGCCTCCAGGCCCTGCTGGAAAACAGCTTTTCTTGAGTCCTGCTGCAGCTCTGATCCAGCACAACCCGCTGGTGCCTCCGGGAACAGGGAGGGAAGATAAACAGGAGCCCCGGCAGAAAACTCCAGGCTCCTGACTGCAGGGATGGAGGTCCTGCAGCTGGGACGAGATACAGCAGCACATCTTGTGTCTGCGTTAAGGGTGTCCCGATCTGACATGAATAACACCAACAACTGCCCAGGGAGTAACAGGGGAAATGGTTTGGAATTTTCCTGGAGCCCTTAATGTAGCCAAGTTCATTGTTAATGACCTTGAATGTAATCCACCCGTGAAATCAGCGCTGCACTTGAAGGACCACGCTGAAAACCCTCTGTGTGTGTGTGTAGCACACGCATACACGTAACACACGTATATTTACAGATTTATTTTAAGCCTCTGCACAAAGCACCCACCAACACCCACAGAGAGATCACCATGGAGCACAGGGACAGAGGGAAGCCCACTTTCCAGCAGGAACAAGAACAACCTTTGTCACTTAAACATCCTGGCCTGGCTTTAAGCTGAAATACCCCTCTAATAAAGGAATGGTGTTTTCTGCAGAGAGCCAGCAGTAACAGGAATTTCAGCTGCCAACATCCCGAGCAGCATCCTGCAAGCCAACCACTCTTAGGATTGGATAAACACAAGGCATTTCAGAAATGGCAGGTCACAGTTTCATTACCATCCACAATACAGACTCACTCTAGGATGTCATACAGGACTTAAAACCAGAGAAAGCAGGCACTCGGATTTCTCAGTTAGTCCACGCCCTCTTAAACTCATCTGCCAGTGCTGTGGGCACCTGGCTTGGAGATGTTAGCAGGCAATTCCAGGGATAAGAAGGCACAGGAGTGAATTAATAAATAGCATGGAACTACTCCAGGCCCTGATTCTGCAGGCCCACCACAATAGGTCAAGAAAGATCTGAAAATTCCCAAACTTCTTCCTCAATGATAAAATATAACTCTGTTGCCTTCTGCGGTGGGTACCATGCTAGACAACCTCATGAGACAAAAGAGATCAAACCACTTCATTTCAAAGCATTCCTTAAAACCTATTGCATAATCTGAGGGTGGGGGGTTGGCATTATCTTCAAAAAGAAGAAATCACTTGAAGAAAAAAATCAGCTATCGTTTGCTCAGACAGTTTTCAAAGGCCACATCCAGGGGTCAGACCTTTCGCATTTACTTTCATAAATAGCCCAGATTCTGCTCTGTTTGTTTCTCAGATAATAGAAAATAAACAGTTTTATTCGGCCCATCTGAAGAATGAATTCATTTTAAAAAAATTCATTGGCTACTCTTAAATGCAATAATGTAATTCACTAAACAGGCTATGACTACAATCCCTGAAATTCTGCCATAACCACACATCTGGAATTACTTCCTAATAGTTACATTTATCTTTAAAGTAAACATTGCTTTTTCAAGAGTTACTATTCTTCCAGGAAACATGCTAAGCTGCAGTTAGATTCTTGTTACTCTTACTAAGGATTGTCAAGAGGTTTTTATGGTGTTGTGATTGAAAAAAATACAGTTTGAACAGCAATCCCCAAATGGTCTCATGGCTTATGTAAATAGACTGTTCCTTGGCTAACTCACAGCTCAACCTATTGCAGCCCTCCTGGCGTTAAAGATAAATTGTAAATTCATCTTTAACTCCCACTGAATGCGCAACAGGACTGAAAAGGGGACACAGACACTCGCATCTCCAGGTCACCAGAGCACATGGGTCTGGTGACAAGCATGGACACAACCACTGTGACAAAGAGAATAGTGTCCTGATCCCACAGATCAGATCTGTACCTCCAAGAAACCAAAATTACACACTGCCTCCTTTCTGGTAGCCCTCTGAAACCAAGGCTGGACGAGCACAGAAAGCGATTCCATTACCCTCTTTGCAGGATACTTTCCCTCCCAGTCGGTCCTTCTCCCCTACTGATGGCTCAGACCATCTCACCAGTCCAGCTCTTCACTTTAGAGCAATGATTATTACTAAAAAGAGGGAAATTTAGATAAAATGTAACCAAAGTTTGCATTTATTCTGAGCAACATTCAGCTTCCTTCTAACAGCAGCACAACAGACATTTAATGATTTTTAAAATGTCATTTTAAGCCAATATTTAAACTGGAAAATGGAAGTTCCTCTGAACTCTCGGGGTCCACTCACATCTTGTCATCCCAACAGAGTGAGATTCTCACCCTAAGCTTCAACAGAGAGGAAAGTGGCCTGGTCAGAGGTCAATAGGGGCACCTTGGGAGAGGCTCAGGGCTGGATGCCAAATGAACATACACATCAAACACCCCCACAGGCCAAACTCTGCAAGTATTTACAAAACACTGTGTAGAAACTCAAGAGTTGTACAGAACCCTTGGATTGAGAAGCTGAAGTCCTGAGCATAAAGCTTAGAAAGACTGGAAAGTGCATCTCCCCATCCCAGCCATTTCTCAGCCTGAAGCCCAAGGAGGTGTTTCCAGCCTCTCTCCCTGCTCAGCCCCTGTGTCGCTGAACTGCAGCACATTCCAGGGACAGGAGCTCCCCTGTCCTGACAGGGCAGCGAGGGCAGCACACTCACTTGTGTTCTGGCTTGTTGTTTCAGCTGCTGAAAAATAAAGGCGGTAACTCAGCAAGGCTGTAACTCCCCTGACCTCCAATATCCCCTCTCCCAATCCCATCTTTCCTTCCACAAACAGAACCACACTGTTTCTGCATCTTCCAACCCAAGAGTGCTCCATGCGTTTGTCTTTGCTTCCCAAACCAACCCACTTTGTGGTGCTGACTCCTCTGGCTGTCCATGCTCCAGGACGTGGAGCCTGACAGCCCAAAGCACCCTGAAATGTCACAGCAAAGGGGGACAGGCTGTGCTACCAAATGCCACAATCAGCGTGTGGGGCACTTCAGGAATGCACAAACAAGGCAAGACTGAAGCCTCTTTATCCCCAATACAGGCTGGGAAAGCGTGCAAAGGTCACTAAAATGAGGCAGCCCATCTTTCACGAGGGAGGTCTGCTTCCCACATCTCAGATAACGCATCACTCCAAAAACCAGGCAGTTAAGAGTGGATTCCAGGCTCTTGTTTTCCTTCTGAGGACCCCAGGATATCACACTCTAGCTGGGAGATGGGTACATAAATAAATAAGCACTGAAACAACTTCAGAAAGTGTTTGTGCTGCTCCCTGAAAACAGACACAGCCTCACTGTACTGGAGCCCCCAGTGCTGTCAGCAGGGGTGACTGGTGCACACCCAGCACCACATGCCCCACACAGGACAAGCATTCCAACAACCAAGCACAGTCAAGGGCACCAAGGGCACGGAGAAACTCAAAACGACTGAAAATAGGTTATTTAAAAACATCAATCTCTAATTTCAAATCCTTCAGTTCCAGCACAGACCATTAAAACCTTCTGGTCTGATTCTGTCTACTCTTAGAGCAACAAAGTCTCACCCAGTTTCTCATCCATCACCCAGCAGATCTGGACTCCAATATTTTATCCTGAAGACTCCAGAATAATTTAATTTATATATATGTGGTCCAAATTTGCCCTCTGTAATCTGAGATAGCTCCATCCAGCTGAGGGTACAGGCCAAGATGTGCCAACATTATGTGAAGAGCCTCCTAAAAACACAGAGGGGGCAGAGGAAGGCTTCATATGGATTTCATCCAGGGTCAGACACATAACAGGAGTTGTGGGGTGAGACTCTCCAGGCTTCTGTATTTCCCTGTGGAACATCCCAGAATAGACCCATCCCAGAATTGCCTCTGAACCATCCTCTAAAGAAGGCCATGCCCTGCCACCAACTATATACAAACCATGAATAGACTAAATCAGAAAAAATCTGAGACATTTTAGGTAGAAAGTGGCTAATTTTGGAAAGAAGTTAATAAAGAGGAGTACAAAGATCAAGCAGAACTGAACTTACTACACAAAACACTTCAGGGTGGAGCGAGCACCGAATTCCTTCTGGGACTGCCCTTCCTTTCCCCCTCATCACTTGAAGAATGTAAAACACATTTTGCCAAGCTGCTGAGGGGAGGGCTTTGTCTCAGCCATCAGCAAAAAGGAGTGGCATCCCTGCACCCCTACCAAAAGGGAAAGTCTACGGGGATCCAGCAGGGCCTGGAGTCACACACAGAGCATGAACACCCACGAGGCCTGTGAGAATAAAACTCCACTTACTGCAAGCGCTGGGCACAGCTCAAAGAATGCAACCTCCTTATTTAGCTTTTAAGCAAAACACAGACTACTCGACCTCTTTGCTCGTGTGTTTGTGGTTTTCCCTAAACAAGCACTGCTGGGCAAGGTTCGTAGTATTGAAGCAGTAGGAGCTCAGTTCAACTCCAATAAGTGCATCACGAGATAGTCCATGGCTGCTCCTGTGAGATCTGTGGGTTAAATACGGCTTCACTCCAAGTCACAAACCACCTTTGAATCCAACATAGCCAAAAGAGATGTAACTCAGGACCCAAAAAATCTTATGAAACATCAGCTGGGCAGTTTCTAAACCCTCCATCCTGTTTTCTGCTTCTAAGTAAGTCAGTAAAGAAATTCCCATAGATTTAAATTCATGCACCTCTTGGTCATTTGCTTTTAAAAAACACTTTCATCATCCTCTTAGTCTTTCCTGTGCCAGTGGAAGACAGACCCTGAAATTATTAGGATATCTGGGAATGTCGTGCCATGCAAATGGCTTAGCTGGAAAAAACCTGGGGAACCAGCTCAGCTCAGCAGTTTCTCTTTCCGCCTCCATTCTTGCATTATTTATAACTTCTATATCCCAATTATTAGATTTCCCACCCGTTCTCAGAAAGAGCTGCATTTCTGAGAAGGGTAACCCATCCAGAAGGTGCCTTTTCCAAAGCTTAGGCCAAGGGAGGATGTTCCCATGGAGGAAAATTCATGTGCCAGTTCATGAGTTTTAATTGAACCTGCTCTTCAGACTTTGCAGACTTGTTCTGGTGCAAACGCAGCTGGTCACTTTGAAAAGTGAGAAATGAGCAGCAAACCCAGGGATTATGTTCTGGTCAGGACTGGAATAGCATCCTGAATGTTGTGAGGGCTTTACAAGACAACCAATATGTGCTGGGGCACCTGTGTGCTCTGATCTGTGGGGTCAGCAGCTGGCATGCCACTCCTTTTTCTGAGGAATACGACCGTCACCAGGCCAAGAGCCCTTCAGCTCTTGCAGCCCACACCCTTATTTCACTATAAATTTTTAGAGAGGAAATTTTGACCATAGAATTGCCTGAACTTTTTGATAAATAAAAGAAAGTAATAGAAAAACATTCTGATGCTGGTGAATTAATATAAAGTGATGAAAAATCTGAGTAGGATTAACAATATGTTGTCTGTATCTACCCCTAAGGGTGCTCTGGGTTGTAACCCAAATGAAATCCACAAGAGGAAACGAACTGGAGCTGGAATCAAAAAGGCTCCAGGCCAGCTGAATCCCTTCTGGAACTACAGGAAGGACTTTTCTGACGTAGGCTCTCACTCAAGATAACCTTTACTCTGATCCACCCCTCAGCTTTAGCACGACTCAGCTGTTTCACACCTACCACGGAGGACACCAGGAGTCTTCACAGAGACCTGCCATGGAGATGGGACCCTGTTTCACCAAACCAGCTTGTGAAGTTGTTAGAAGCCTCTGCATTTCACCTTCGCCATCCTGATCACGGAGCAAGGCAAAGATGCACTTTCCAAACACCTCTAAGTACTCGTGGATGGACTGGTGGAGGAACCAGGGATAACTGGTCTGGCAGGAAGGAAACCTGATGTATTCCACTACTTGTTAACACATTTCCAAAGAAAATACCCAAAAAATTCCTTCCACAGTCACGGAGCATTTAAAGGACAGTATTTAGTATCACCCTGTGCTCTAGAAGCTATCTGTGGGTTGACCTTCACCAAAAAAAAGAGTGAAAATACAGGGCAATTGTCTACAGTGGTATTTACCTTTTTCTTCAGGAACAAAACAAAAAACTCTTTTTTAGTATTTTTCGAGTGCTCACAGAGAGCAGAGCTCCAGTAAAAACCAGGTGCCCTCGGAAAGGAGTTTCCCATTTTCTGGTCTCCACTCTCTCATGACCCAGCTTACAAGAAACAGAGCTCTGAGCTTTGGGAACCCGCTGTGTGTCAGGGAAGGACTGAAAGCGGAGACGCTCCCACTGCCTCCGGCCTGCCAGACAGTTGGCCCTCCTTGGGATGAGGGCACCGCTGTCAGTGCAGGAAAAGTTTCACATCTTGACTCTGGCCATGACCCTCACTTGGCAGGAAGTCCCAGGCGACCTGAATGCCCTCGGTGACATCACTGTTTACTTGGACAGCAAACTGGCAGCGCCAGGTGGCACCCAGCTGAGGGGCATCATGGAGACAGTGCCTCAGTTTGCAACTTACAAGGAAACTTTCCTCAGGAAAAAATTGATAACTCCGACATCACCAGGGCATTCAAGAAATGCTGTGATTGCTTCTGTGTGACCAGATAATTTATCAATATCCGTTTACATCTGTTGTATTAATTCGAATGAAAAGAGCCACAGTCAGGTTTCTGGGGGTGGGAGAGGGACCGGAGGTGCTGTGCCATGGGTCTGGGACTGAAGTTCCTGCCCCACTTTCCGCCCCTACCCCGAGGGTCTCACACAGAAGCGATGGCCCTGGATTACATTTAGAAGGAGAACATCTCCAAGCCTGCCCTTGCTACAGAGCTGCCTACAGGCACTGACACAATTCCATCCGGAGCACATTC
>NW_008240228.1:6522526-6531744 GCF_000691975.1 Corvus brachyrhynchos
CATCCGGAGCGCATCCCTGCCCCCGTGGTCCGTCTCCGGAGCCGAGATGCGATAGCTCTGACCTCCTTACAGGAGGAGGGCTGCAAAGTAAACAGGCCCGGCTTACCAGGCAGCCAGCTGCTGTCTCCCCTGCCCTTCCATTTTCCCTCTCCACTCCCACACCCCACCCTTCCGAAAGGTCCAACCCATGGATGAGTGGGAGTGAGCCAGAGCCTCTGCCCATCTTCCCTTCCCGGCATCCCTGCGAGCTCCCGTTTCCTTCCCACAGGGAGGAGGCTGCGACGCCCACCTGGGTCATGCCGCAGTGCTGAGCTGAGGCACAGCCAGAACAAGATGCGGCCGTGGGAGGCTGAGCACACTCACGGCTTAGCAATCCTGGAGTGTCCCTGAGGGGCAGGGCACAAAACCAGGGAGTAATGTCAAGCTACGCGGATCTACGCCTAGGCAAACCTCCTCCGTGTTGGAGGGTTTTATGTCAAGGCAGGGAAAGGCTCCATCACGCCCAGCCAAGGAGGAGAGATCGAGGACGGACTGTGCCCAGGCACCTCCTCCCTCCTCGGAGCTGCTGGTCGGGGTAGGCTGCCTGGTGACAATTTCCAGGGAGGAAGAATGAGACTGAGCTGCTTTGGCTCTGCCCCCAAACTGCAGAGCAGCGGTGGGAAACCGCACCCAGGGAGACGCCCAGGGAGAAAAGGATGTTTTGTTGTGGAGGCTTTTGTTCTGGACTCTGTTTATTAGCGATATTTCACAGGCAGATGGAGCAGGGAAGCAATTTAAAGGGCCAGCCTGGAAGAAATAACCTGCTACGCAGTCGGCAGGTTTGGAATTAGCAACCAAACAAACAACAAAAACCAGATTCTGGGGCGGGAATGGGGAAGGATTTGCTGGCAACCTCCATAAGGCAGGCAACAGAGCTGAAGCAACAGCTGGTTTCAGCAGCTCCAGCACCAACCCAGCAAGGAGCAGCCCCGAGTCCAGACACCCAGAGACTCATTAAGAGGAAACACAAGACAGCACTAATTACCCCACAGCAGTGCCGAGATGATCCACCTGCTCCCACACAGGTACTGGCTCCAGGTACCAGAGATTCCCGAGACCTCCCTTGCTGAGCAAGCTCTGCTATAGCCAGAGATGCTCGACCGACTCATGAGGTCTGGACAAAGAGCGGGCCTAGGAAAGAAGAATTTTAAAAAAACCTCGGATTTGGACAGTGTGGTGGTCCCACAGGAGGCACACCAAAGCCTGCTCCAGAACAAGCACCTCCTTCAGATGCCAGAGCCCAAGACACAGCCGGGATCATGAAAAGTTTTGTCTCTTGCACTGGAATATGTTACAGGTACCATACGGGTTCTAACTGTTCTCTCTTGAATGAAAATAAACCCAGAATAACCAACAGAATGGGACAACTTTTGTTTTGGGGAGATGAAGACAGTACTTGACTGTGGGTGAGTGAATGCCAGCATTTCTCTGGATTAGGAAGTGAACTGGTTGGTAGAACTCTGGTTGGGAAGTGAACTGAGAAATGGAGCAGTTTAATAGTAAATATCCCCTTGAAACAGGGATGCTAAGAATTGTTCTGCAAATCAGCACAGCCTGCAGCAGCAGCAGTGCAAATCTTTGGCTAGGCTAAACCAGAAACATGGCTGAAGGCTGAAAAGGATCCTTCCCCAGGAAGAGGGAAATGTCAGATGTCAGCAAGTCAATCACCAAGTCAGACAGTGTAAGGCACGATTCTACCAGGCCAACAAGATTCCTGGTTCAAGTAACCAAGCACAGCTTGAGCCACTGGTTCCCAAAGAGCAGGAAATGTGTCCCATCCTCCCCAGGGGACACACAACACGCATCATCCGCTTCTTGGCAGGGGAATCAAGAGCACCACATCCAAACTGGTCTCCTGGCTTCTAAACTAAACCTTTAGTGGGCCAGTGGGTGCTGACCAGAGGAAGACAACAGGTAAAACTAAGCAGGCTGCCTGCATTTGCCCACATGGAAGTTTTAAATGGACACCAGCTGTTAATTCCTTTCTACATTCTTCACATTTTTTTTGGCCAACTCTCGACAAGACTAACAGAAACCTTTCCCCTCCAACTTTCATCTGATGCATAGATAAAATAGTCAGGCAAGGAGAAGAAATCTGTGGCATTATTGCCTTCATTTAAATGCATGCCTGTAGGTCCTCAGTGCATCCCTGCCCTTTGAGATGGGTTAAAGAGCCTTAATGCCGCCTAAATTAAGTCAATTTTTTATTCAGAGCATTTGCGAGCAAACAATTTGAGATGCATCCTGGGAGGAGAAAGCACATGGGCCAGAATGTAAAATCTTGGGAAATAAGATGATAGATGGGAAGCAAAAGCCCAAAAAAAGCCACATCTTCAATAACTCGGGTCAGTATTTTGGTTCTTTGATGTTTCCACTATGGTTGAGTCTTTTTTTTTTTGTATAAATATTTTAGTGCACATCCTTGTGTGGTGATTCATGTGAGATAAGGGATATTTATCATTTTATATATGATATAGTGATGACTCTTTCCAGGTTTTCTATGTCACCTTGCTACTCTTTGGAGTGCTGTCTCGTCCACCATCCCCAAGAGGTTACTCCCAGTGAGTCCAGCCAGGACCAGCCCTGGCCAGCCCTGATCCCTCCAGCCTGGAACTTGGCTACACAGCCAGCCAAAGGCCTTTTCCAGGAGCCAGGGCCGGGAGAAGGGCTCCTCAGCTTCCTGGGGCCGCAAGAGGAGCCCAGAGCACGAGGTGCCGTCCTCTGAAGCACGTGTTACTCACAGCTCTGGATTCTCCAAGAAAAACAGACAAATAAACACACCAATGACATTGGCTCCTTCAAAGCCTCCAACTATTGGATCCAAACAGCTTCTGGCCACATGTAAACAGGGCCTGGCTTGCACAGAACCTGCCCTGCTCACCCCGGGAAGGGGAACAGGAACAGGGACTAAACAACAGCCACATGGTCTAAAAGCTTTATGGTCCCTTGCATTGACCTCCCAGGGAAATGGTACCAAGCACTGTCACACCAAGAGCTCCAACCTTTCTCTTGGAACAGGAAGAGCCACTAGGAAATACACTGGAGCTGTGTGATGACTGCAGGTGCGAAGCCCAAAACCTGCCCACAAACCTCACCATCGCAGCACCGAGGAAAAACCGGCATAAGGCAGTGATATGTGAAATATCTGATTCTTGTTTCATTCTGATCTGAGGTTTTTGTCTGGGAAATGGATCCTCAGCTGGCACAGCCCCAGCCCAACAGCTGCATTGCTTTTCTACTTCCACAAGCACTCGGAAAGTTCGCCAAAGCCCTGTTTGTGCTGGCAGACAGCCAGCACTTTATTATTATGTACTATTAGTTCATAGTGAGAAACGTGCACTACAGGAAAAAAAAAAAAGCCCCAAGAAGCTCAGTAATTTGGTACAGATGTTGAAGATTTATGGAGCTCTCCCTGCTGGACAGGATCTTACAGATTGTTTCTATCACCTGTTTGCTTTTGGAGTTTTTAATAAGATAACTATGTGTGCTATCCTGGAAGAATCTTCCAGAATTCCTCCTTCAAAAACCAATAACATTTGATCTCCACTTGTCTCCTCTCAGTAACAATCTCTCCTCAGAGTTCCATAAATGCCACTTGATATTAATTTCATATTTAAATACAATCTTGGCTGTTGTTTTCATTACCCAGCAACTTTCGAATGCAGTCAGT
Source organism: Corvus brachyrhynchos (assembly GCF_000691975.1). Classification (NCBI taxonomy): domain Eukaryota; kingdom Metazoa; phylum Chordata; class Aves; order Passeriformes; family Corvidae; genus Corvus; species Corvus brachyrhynchos. The sequence continues at coordinate 6,526,236 of NW_008240228.1, forward strand.
CAATTTCACTCTTACTTCATGGCCCAGAAAATATACCTGACACATCAAGTCAAGTCCCCACCAGTTAGAATCCATGATTAAATCTCTCAGCATTCAAAATACCTGATAATTTTCACCTTTTTTCCTATTTTCTGGCAAACAACATCTGCTCAGCATTTTTGGGGACTGCTGCTTGCCCAGTGCACAGAGCCCAAACCTCACTCAGGTTAAGCTGCCTGCAAAACTACGCCTGTCCCATCCACATTTCTGAACCTTGGTCCATTAAATTAATTCTGCAAAATATTTGAAATGTGCAAAGCTCTGCAGCTGACAGCAAACACCATGAAAGTGCAAACACAAGGAAGTCCCTGGCATTTTTCATAACTGACCTGTAATGGTTTTGCCATTTCAAATTACATCAGGAATTATTTCTTTCCACCAGCACAAAATGGCAAAACAAGGTGCATTTCACTCAGAAATTGTTTTTCCAAGCATTTATAAAGGAGGATAAATCACCAAAAAAGGTTATATCTCTGCAAACCAGCATGTGGGACCACTGAGTTTCTGCTCTGGCACCTATCAAGAAGCATCCAGGCTCCCTCCCTCCTCACCCAAGGCACACCTCAATTTGGCTGGATAACCTGACATTGCCCTTCACCTTTCCCACAAGCCACAGCTGCTGATAAATTCTTCCTGAAAAATGATTTCATCCTTCCCGACTATGTGACTTACACAGCACAGATCCCATAAAGGTCAGGACCTCATTACGGATTTAGACACTCAGTTACCATCCGAAAAACAGTCAGTCTGGTAAATTTGGAGGGTTGGAAACAAATCTATGGAGATAATGTTTTTCCCACAGCTCTGAAATCGACTTTATCAGTCACAATTGTACTTCCTAGCACAAAAAAAGTTTTCAAATGTTTTACAATTCCTGTTTACAAGTTCATACAAGATGACTACAGCCTCTACACCAAACATGGGTAAAGAGACATTGAAGAGAGCACACAGGTGGGGTGTGTCCACCTCCCCTTCCTGAAGGGAATTCAGACGGCAAAAAGCACCATTAGGAAAGGACAAGTAGAGAAGTAGAGAAAAGTAGAGAAAAGCTCCATTTCACACCATGTTCTGTCACAGCCACCAAGCCAACATCTGCCACAAAAAACAACTGCCTGGTGTCTCTGGTTTCTTGAGTCACGCTCCCTGCATTCAGGGCTTCCTATGGAAAACCTCCACCTTTCCCTGAATTACAGAAGACTAAGGTCTGGAATTGTCTTGGGTTATGGAAATACATGAAGTAATTCCCATACAGGAAGAAAGACACATCCTTCACTTGCCATGATCACTTGCCTTGGATCCTGAACAGATTTGGCCTAATGTCAATATTATCTTATTTCATGTTCCTAAATGATTCTTTAATTTAATAAGAATTAAAACATTACCTAGGGAGAATTAGTACAACAGGGGTGATATGGTCATGAAGGAATACTTGCAAACAAGTGGAAGAACCTTCTTTAGCTTTTACTTTTAAAAAGCTCAGATTCTCACAAATTTCAGATTTACACCTGCAGATTTACAGTAAAAAAAAAAAAAAAAACCAACCCAACAAAATCCAGAGCAGCCCTGGAGCCATTTAGAAAGCGCTAATCCTGATCATTTTCCACCTAATGACTGTTTACTACACAGCCCTTTTAAATGCTTGGCAGCTCTCCAGATCTTCCTGCTTTTCCTTTCTCCCACACATCCCTCCTGACAGCCATCTTGGGCGAGGACAAACCTCCGGAGGAGAAAGCTCTCCACCGCCTTTTCAGCCTCTAAAAGCTCTGCTTCCCCGGGGAAATCCTGAGCCTTGTTTCACTTTCAAGGCAAAAACAAACTCTCCAAGCTCTCAAAGCCTCGCCAAATGAGAGCACAGAGCAGAAAAATTAAAACCAACCAGAAAAGTTGGGTTTTTTCAAGGTTTTAAAAACCAACACTGGTTTTAAATGAAGTGGGACCGGTTCTGTAATTCTCTGACCCCTACCAGGAACAGATTTGAGCAGACCCACCCCAGCACTTGTTCCAAATGCCATTCACTGTCACTTGGCATTTCAAGCTGGAACAATTATTTGTGGTTGGATGCTCTCCCCGCTCCCAACCAGCTGTGCTTTGATCTCCCCCTCGTAGCTCCCATGGATCTGGAGGAAGCCCAGCTCCCCTCCTTACCAAAAATGCAGCGTAACAGTTCCTTGGGGAAAGTGCAGCCCCACTGCAGCTCCCAGACCTCACACACGCCTGGGATGGGACCAGATGTCTCCTGGAGCCCCGACCACCATCCTCTTCCATGTCTTCCACCCACACGCCAGACTCCAGAACCCCCGGTGAAAGTGAGGAATGAGATGTAAAAGCACAATGGAACTTTTAACTGAAAGGATCAGGTCAGTGCTGAGTCCCTTTGTGATGGGAATTGGGATAAGACAGGACCTCAACACACAGATTTGAGCGAGGATGGTGGCTGCTCCAGGAACAAAGCAAAGGCATAACCAGTCCAATGTGCTACAATCAATATTTTAAATTAAATCAGTCCAGCCCATATTCAAATCAGGTCACCAGTAATTAAAGCATCCTTATTTGGAATGGTAAACCCAGAGAACGCCTGGATCAGAGCATTTCTCAAAGAGAATATATTAATGGGAGTGTTTGGAAATGCATGATGCACTCGTAAGAGGTTTTAATATAAACCTCAGGATTACACTATGCCAGCTTTTCAATTATGATATTCTCCATGAAAAGCCAGGCGCTGGCAGCAAGAGGTTAAAGCAGACCTTGGAGCACGACTTTGCCCTTTCTCTTCCAGAGGATCCCGCTGTTGGTTCCTACTCCAGCACCACGTGCAGCTGAACAGAAGCACTGAAGGTGGGATTTTAAATAAAACATCTCTATTAGTGATGCCATCAATGCCAACACAACACACAGGGGGAAGCCTCATAACTTCACCAGGGACAGCAAAATCACCTCCTGTAATTTCTAGAACGATCTGCTTGGCTGACTCCATCTTAACACTCACCACACTCCGACTCAGCCATTTTAATTCCTGAATGGCTGGAGTTGGCTTTCCCTTCACATGGCACTGCACAGCAGGCTCGGCTCTCTGGAGACCAGGGATCTCTCCCTGTAAAAGCACATGCAAGTGAAGGTTGGAGACAAAAAAAACCTGAGTGAGGCTGAGGGGAGGTGGTGAGCAGCAGAGCGAGGTAATGCGACTGAATAAGTAAAAATGCAGAATTTTTAGATTGTTCTCGTTCCAAACAGGCATCTCAGGAAAAGCTCTGCGCTCTGGTTCTCTCCAGAGGGTAATGATGAATGCAGGCTGTGTCTGTGCTGCTTTAACAGCAGCCCCAGAGAGAAATCTCCCATTCCCAAGCCATAGGAGTGGGCTAGCACCCACTGGAGGCTGGTGTGCAGACACGCTCAGAGGCAGTGCAGGAGCAGCAGAGTTGAGCCTTTTCCAACAGAACCTGGGAACCACAAGGATGCACAAGTCCCACTCCCCCCGAGCATCCCTCCTGCAGGCCCACCTGCCCTGGAGCCCCTCAAGGATCTCTGGACCCTGCAAACGGCCCTATTCTCCAAAACCAGGCATCCCCTGTGCAGAAGAGGGAGTAAAACCCAAGTGGCCACAACACAAGTTACACATCCATGCCCACAGCCCCCAGCTCTGCTCCAAAAGGAGATTCCTTCTCTCCAACAGTAGCTCCCAGTGCAGCAACCTCTGTAATCCACAAGGACACAGGGCACTGCACCAGCTTTGGAAAAGCATCAAAAGAAAAGGTTACCTGCAAATCCCAGGGTTTATTTTTGCCCCACTGCGATGCTGTTCCTTGCACTCCTCCAGCACTTCCAGCTCACACAGACTGGCACAACGGAGCAGAAAGGAAACCAAGTCCTTTTCAATATTCCTTTCTGACATTCCACCATCCTAATGCAAGTTCCAGGCAAACAGAGCCTTCTCAGAGTAGCAGAGAACAAACAGAAAACAAGCTCTGGCCAATAGATCAAGCTACAGGACCCACTTTGGTGCTTGTCACCCTACAAGTGCCTGAAGGATGATCCCTTCCCTCAGCTCTTCCACAGGAACTGCTGGAAAGGTGCTGGAGCTGTAAAATCCCTCTGGTCAACCATGACAAAAAGATATTTGTGCTGACTACCACATATTTTTTACCAAATACATTACAAAATGTAGCACCAAACCCATGTTTGTTACCTGAGCTAGAAACATCAAGAGAAAAGTATTTCCCTGACCAGAAATTTTAATTTAATCTGCCAGAACAGGCTTGTGGAAGGACAGACCCAAAAAAGCCATATTTGACACAAATAGATTAGACAGATGGTACAGTGTGGTATAAAGGGGATTTGTGCTTGCTTGACTTTGGCATGGCTGAATTACTTATTAATTGCAGATACACAAGAGTTGTACTGGGTATTTTACAAAGATTTAATGCCTATTAACACTTCATACCATTCAAAGTTACCATAGGTTCTGTACAACAACACAGGGTTTGTTTTGCAACTTAATTCTGCTGTCCATTTCAGAGCCTATTGTGATGTATTTTGCTACAAAGTGGGTATAAGCAGCAAAATTACCAGTGCTACACTGTTCCAGAAGCTTTGAGCTACCTGTGAACTTAGTGAAATTAGCTGAAAGATGAATAGAAACCCTGATTTAAAATAAAACCTCTGAATTCCTGAAGGCTGCTGAAAATCTCAAGCATCACAAGGAAAGCACCTTCCTCTGTATACCTCTGCTCCCTTCCCCAGCGGCTGCTATTGGATTATTGCAGGATCCTGGTGAAGCACAAGATTTAAAGACATTGTTGCAGGGATGAAACTCAAAACTGCGGACCACTGAAGCCCAAGTTAATGCCAGGAGCCCACACATATGGCAGGAACAGCAACACTGAGCACTGATTGAAACAAGGCCATTTTCCCTGGAGCTTCATGTCCCTCAGGATCGGTGTTTCGGGCGCCTACTGACACCACCCCAGCCCCATCCAGCACTGGAATTCCACAGTCTGGAGCACGCTGAGACTTGGTGGGTTTGTTGTCCTGAGAGTGGCAGCACAGCAAGGCACCTCTCCAAGCTGGCCAAACCCAGAACAAAGCCGGGTGTGGGTTCCAGGCAGGAGGGGGATCTGGAGAGCAGGAAATTACGGAGAGCCTCAGACATTCTGTGCAGAGCAAGGGCTGCCAGCTCCCGCCTCCCCTCCGAGACGGACCCAGCCAGGCACCAGGGCTGGCATTTCACAGGACAAAAATGACTCCTTACTCACAGCCTCCTCCCAGGCCAAAGCAGGCATCCATGACCTCATCTCCCACCGGCACAAGGGGAGGGTCTGGGCTCCTGTGTGGAAGTGTCAGTCAGGATAACCCAACCACAGACAAATTATCAGCTAAAATAGAACAACCACTCTCCAGTGTCCGACAGGAGAGTCGGTTGTGTAGGGGAATAAATAAACCAGCAAGGGGACAGACTGTGGGTTTGGGGAAAAGG
>NW_008240228.1:6531772-6534214 GCF_000691975.1 Corvus brachyrhynchos
TTCCCTACTGATTTGTGGCTCTGAGTGAGCACAAACAACACACTAATTAACCACTTCTACTGAGGGGTTCAAATTTAGCCTCACCATCACTCCCTCTAGCAACAAAACTGGCAGAAAATATCAAAAGCAACGTTTTACTCCCAAAGTAACAATTCCTGTAACTTTCTAGGTCTCATTTGAGACAAAACACCACCGAGATCCCAACCCAGAGCTACTTCCTTACCTGCAGCATAATGCTGGAAGCTTCATTTTCACAGGTGTTGGACACCAACAACTCCCATCAAAATTAATTGGGTCTCCAGTGCTCCAAGCCTGAGGCAAAACTCTGATCTCCTTCCTTTCATTATCCCAAACAGTCAGCCTACAGCAGCTGTGTCTCTAGCACAGGGATTTTGGGATGCCTCACCCTGTCCAGGCTTTGGGAAGGCTCAAAGGGTCGGAGCAGGGAACACAGAGTCATCATCTGCTCTGCAAGTCCAGGGAATATCCACAAAAAATTCAACCAAGAAAGAAATCACACCCATCAGTCCATTTAATTCAGTGCAAGTGAAACAGGAAAGTGGACACACCACAAAACATCCTGGGAGGAGCCCTGAGAGCAGCAGGCGGTCACAGGGCTATGCAGGAATTCTCTAGCCCCAGGAATGCTGCTGTAGGGCTTTGTCTGGCCTCTTTTTTTCCCCCTTTTAGGGCTTTTTCCCCAGGTCACAGGGCACCTGAGCACACCTGAGCCCACATCCTACTCCCAGGAAGGCTCTCCCAGCCTGTGTCCTGGGAATTCTGGTCCCTACCTCAGCCCTTACTGCTGTACTCTGACAAATGAAGACATGGACAAATTTGCCTGCAGGTACCCATGCCAAGATTAGGAGAAAAGAGGTTCTGAATCAGCAAAATTAGGGCCATGTTTGAAGCTCTACAGGAATTACAGCTTGGATTTGCCTGCTCCTCAGGCAGATTTTCTTTCATCAAGACTAATGCAGCTCCCTCTCCTTCCTCCCACTTGGATCTGCTACTAAATTAATCAAGGATGGTTTACGAGCAAGTCGAGGACAACGGATCTGCAACTCAGCCCTCCTGAGAACAGCCAGCCATAAGTCTAAACAACTTCTTTTTCTTTCTCTTCCAGAGCAACATTCAGCACTCTTCTTGACATAACTTTCAATTTTGCTCACCTTTCCAAAGCTGGTCTGGATTTTGTCAATGAAAAATAAGCACTGAAGCCAAGGTCCCTTAAGCTATTCCAGATACTTTTACTGTCATACCCTCCAAAAGTCATCTGAGAAAACTCAAGACATGGCTGCAGCAACCTGGGCATGGGCGGGCAGGTTCATGAGGACACTGTGATTTGAAAATGAAAATAACTGAATAAAACTGAAGGAGACAAAAGATGTGGGGATGCCAGGCAGAAAGGTGAAGGTGGGACCTGGCAGAAAGCATCAGGATCACTGACACTGGCAGTGCCATTACAGCCATGGAAACGCCACACCTGGACTATCCAGAGCTGACACCGCTCACCCATGCTCTTCATCCAAAGCTCAAATGTAACAGAGAAGAATAAAAATTAACTTACTTGGGAGGCCTGGTAACCTCTGTTATCTCCTGTGAGCATGCTCTGGCCAGGAAACAATGCCAGTGTGCAGAATTTAATCCCTCCAGGATGCTACTGAATTCAATAATGCACTTAACTGCTCACCCAAGCACCAACATGGTGTGAGAAGTGCATCAACACCTCTGTATGTGAAGTGGTTAATAGGACTCAGGTAAAGACATTTGGGGGACACTGGTGGCCTGCAGGGCAGCTCCCTGCACAGCACACATGGACATTTCATCACGTCAGTGTTGCCTTCCAAAGACAAGCCACTCAATTCTCCCTGGATTGCTAAAGGAAGGGGAACTAATAAACTCATTTCTTGCAGATCTTAGCTAAGACAGCTGCCTTTGGTGTGACAACAGGCACAAGCACCACACCTGAGGGACCTGATACAAATATAAAGCCAGGAATCCTGGCTCCACTACAGCAAAAGGCGACCTGGACAAGGGAAAAATCACTGGCTAATTGAGAGACCCCGACCAGCAGCCAGAGGCCACTGCAAACCAGGACTGAATCCTGGTGTGTGACCAGCCATGCCGTGCCCTCTCCGTAGCATGGTTTTTTTCTGGGTGTTTCATTTGTGACTGAAATTTGTGCCATTTTGGGTTTCCAAGATTTGGGCTTTGTGACCAGAGGAGGGTGGCTGGGTGCTAGGAGAGATAGAAGAACACACAGGGACCTTCCCTATCTCGGAGCACCTCCTCAAGGAGGGAAGACCTCCAAAGGCAGCTGCCAGGGCACAGAGAGGGAGCATTAGGGCGTTGAAGTGCTGCAATCCCAAAGTGATTCCAGACACAGCGACGACACAGAGATTTATCAAGCTCTTCCCTCACTGCCAGCCCTCTGGCACT
>NW_008240228.1:6534233-6544437 GCF_000691975.1 Corvus brachyrhynchos
TGGCATTCATGCTGGGGGAAATCCAGGACAAGCCTGGTAGGCCATGGAAAATACTGTCAGAGACAAAAAGCATTCTGGTTTTGCCTTGTGGGATCCACCTGCTCCAGGATTCTCTCCCAAGAAGACTCCAGCAGTGATGGATGATCATTAGAGGGGTTTCCAGCTGAACACAACTGGTTGAACCCAACTTAAGCTGATAAATGTTAGTGCTGGTCTCCTCCCCATAGAAAGGGAAAAAGGATCTCCTTTCCCTTGGAACTTCAAAGGCAAAGAGAGCAGCCCTGCCATCACTCACCTGGGCCAACAGGATTATATGGTCAAATTAGATTTTCCTTCACCCTTATTTTTGGCTAAACAGTGTTTGCTGAAAGCCTTTCTGGCCTTCATTTCCATGATAAAAGGTGGGCATTGTTTGGTTCCTTCCTTGCCTCATAATATCATTAAGATGACTTTCAAGCCACATGACAAATCCATTTTTTCCCCATTAAATCTACAGTGGTCATTTCTGTTTGCTTGTCCTTTATTTCACCCTAGAGGAAATTCTCTTTTCCAATACATCTTTTGTTGATGGCAAATGGAAGGAAATTATTTTGCTGAAACGGTATTTTATTATTAAATTTTGCATTAGTTAATGCCCAAGAGCATTGGAAGGGGGAGAAAAATAAACACCTGCCTTTCAATTTGTGCATTCTTGGAGTGTGTAGGCTGAGGATATCAGCACTTGGAGCACACACCCCAACTTGCCAAGCCCTTGATCTTCCCACCGAGCTCAATCCTCGGGATGCTCCCACCCTTGTAAGTGGCCTCCCAAAGGCAATTAGTGGCTTGCTGCAATTTTCAGTGCTCCTGCCACAGACACGGAGGGTTGAACCCACAGCCCTGGGAGAGAGGTAGGTGTGCCTCACACCCTCTGCCAGCTGCTCCCCAAATCCCTGTCTGGCAGCCATCGGGATTGGAGCCTTGTTCTGATGAAACATTCTCAATGCAGTTTTCTACCTTAAATCTGGATTTTTCTTCTCGCTTTGCTTCCACTCTTATTTCCTCCATTTCATTTTGGCTACTCCTCACTCTCTTTTGATCCACTTCCTGCTCATTTCTCTCTCCCACCCACTCGTCCTCTGTGTTCAACAACAACAACAGCAGATGAGGGGTGAAGAAGCCTCGGCTCAACTCTCACACAGCTCCAGCCTCAGGAGCGAACCTTTGACTCGCTCAATATTCAGCTTCTCAGCTAAGAATAAGGAAAGGATTTCTCTGCTCACAGCTATTTTTAACACTGCAGAGAAGGTTTAATATTTGAATATCAGAATTGTAATAGCATTTGCAAGAGGAATGGCTTATTTTTAGCAAAGCACTGGCTTTATGGATGCCTCACAATCATGGCACTGTAATAGGGAGAGGCGACCAAAGAGGAGATTGTGACACAGCCCCGTGCAAAGGCTTCTGCTTCCCATGTCATTTTGAATTCTGCATGGAAACAGAGCTGAGGAGACTTACCATAGCCTCCAATAGAAACCACTGTGCACAAAAGCATTAAAATACTAATTATGAAAGCTTTCCAACATCCAGCTGCTAAACCCAGCCAGGTGTCACAGCTAAAACCAAGTCTGGGAGGTCCACATACACACACAACATCCTTTCTTCCCCATCCCTCAGCAGACCTTGAAATGAAAAGCCATTAAAAATACCTACATCCCAAACTCCCAGCTAAAATTAACCATAGGCTTGTAAAAAAAATCCCTCTGCTGCATTTCTTCTGGCCTTTGCCAGGTTTCTGTTTGCTGCAACACTCAAATTACAAAGCCTCTTCCCCCTCGTTGTTGACATCACCAGACAGCTCTTGGCCTTCCTTCTGAACCCAGCAACTCAGGAAGAAGCCCACAAAGTTTGGGTTGTTTGGATTCCCCCACCACAAAATGCAACTTTTAAACAACACAAACTTCCAAACATGAAGCTAATCCCATTCCAATCCATCCCATCTGACCCTGCGGAGGATCCCCTGGCTCCCATGGCTACCACCTGCCAACATCAGGAACAGGTCAGAGTAAAATAACTCCATACCAACAGAGCCAGGAAAATTCCTCATTGTCCCTGAGGAGACCTGGGTTCCCTAGCAATAAATCTAGGAAAACGTGCCAGTCACCAAACAGTGGCACATCATTTCATCAAACATGTCACTTCTTCTGGGAATTGCTTCATCAGTCCTTGTAGGAGAAACCCAAACCCCAGGCAAGGCTGACATGGCCATTCCACTGATGGAGGAGCTGTTAACAGTACTTCACAGCATTATCATTATTATTATTATTAAGAAAATAGGTTGCAGTTAATTTGGAACCTCCCATCATAACACCCTGATTCCCAAAACACCACCCCAGGGAACAGGGAGCTCTCTATGGCAAGTCACATCCAGGACTTCTCCAAGGAGTAGCAAAGGGTTTTCCAAGTGATTCTTGGGGAACAGATCCCCGAGGTACAATATTCAAGGACCAGGTATCTGCACAAAACCCACGAGCACTTAGAGGCAGAACCCAGCATCCACCCAGCCTCTGATTCCTGATCCACTCTGAGGCCCAACCATTAACCCAACAAGGCCACCACTGACCATGTCCCCAAGTGCCACATCCACACAGCTTTTACATCCCTCCAGGGCAGTTGTGCCAGGGCTGGACAACCCCTTCCATGGGGAAATTTTCCCTAATATCCAACCTACACCTCTCCTGGTGCAAACTGAGACAATTTCCTCTCCGCAGAGACATATCCAGGCAGCAGGTGATGTCAGTCAGAACCAGAATGGACAGATTTTTAAAAGGAACAAAGATTTATTGCTCCTGATGACAGCCCAAATGGGAAATCTTCTTAAATTTTAACTTCATCAAGGAAGGAAATTATGTACCAAACATTCCAGTCTGCTCCTGTATGCTGAGGCCAGTTCAGAGAAAGAGGAATTGAGTGGTATATTCCAATTACTACACAGGTAATTTCAGTGCTTTGTGTTTGGGGAAAACAAGATTATCATTTGGAACACGGGGACAAGTGACTTGGCCATTTGCAAGGCATAAAGCAAATTCAAAACCTGCCTTGTTGCTCCAGTAATATTTGCATAATAGTTATTTATATGTATGATGAGCGCAAGCACAGTTTCAGGACAGTTAGCCAAGGTGAGTCGCCCAGCTCTTTAATCCTCTAATAACAAGCTTGGGATGCAATTTGGGAATTCATTCCCCTCTGATGGAGCAGCTGAGCTGCTGCATAGTGACCATTTCTCAGCACTCATCCCCATCAAATTGCACTGTTTTGATCAAGCCACAAAGCAGAGCATTAAAAATGCATACAAGGATACTTTTGCCCCTTGTTTTATGTATCTGCACGCCCTCCTAGCTCTCCTTTAGATACGATGGCCAAGCTACTAAATACCAGCAAGGAGCTGCATTTATCCCAAAATACACATAAAATTGTAGTGGTAAGTCTGCTACAGGCACCGATCTAATCGAGTTGGCTGAAAATTAATTTCAGGCCCAGGGCTCTTCCATGGCTCCCTGGATTCCTGCCACATCTTATGACAACCAGAAGTTAAAACTGCAAACAGCTGTCCCACTGTTAGAGGCACCCCGGAATAATGTGGATGCTCTGCTCGGGAAACTGCCCTAAAGGTGACGCAGGGGTTCATCACCCCATGCCAGGAATCCAAGGAACTTTGGGACTCTCTGAACTCTGCAGCAGCTCTGCTGTGCCACTGCAACCCCAAGTGATTCATGTTATTTTCTGCTGGTCAGCAGCAGCTGTAGAAACATCCCTCAGCGCTCCGCCTCGCCCTGGAATGCCCATGTGCTCCTCACCTGTCAGCCCTGCTGCAGCCAACACATCATTTGTCTTCACTGAGCTTCTTCCCCACTCCTTCAGAGGAAGATCCTACAAAGCCTCCAAAGTTCTGGTTTGCCTCCTTGAATATCCAAGCAGGCATCTCCAGATCCCCCTCTAGCCCTGCAGCTGATCTTTGCTGCACTCGCTGCAACAGCGTAATCTCACTTGGGATTTACTACCTGATTAGGATTACTCAGACTAAAAACACAGCTACATAAGAGCTGTGGGCTCCCTGCCCACAGAGAGGGATCACCATCCCAGACTCCAACATTTTGGGACCTTGTCACGTTTTTTAACAATCTTTACATTTTTAACATGGTTCTGAGACATAACTGAGCAACACAAAATTATCTCCGATATAGGTTGGACTCAGTGATCTCAAAGATCTTTTCCAACCTAGTTAATTCTGTGATTCTGAGATGTTCTTTTGTATATTTCTCTACGAAGAGGACTTAAAACCTCAAACCCCAGACTGTGATGATGTAAATAGACACGACATCCCATGCTGGGATGTAGTTGTATAACTTGGCACAAGTGGGGATTCAGATCCTTCATTCTCAAGCTTCACAGAGCGAGACGAATCACAGTACTGCAATGAAAATGAGCACGGAAGGTCCCTCTTTTCTTACTAAACAGTGAAGAAGCAGTTTTGAGTCTGATTCCTAAGCTGGCAGATAGTACAGACCATTACTGCACCATGGGGATTTGTCTGGGGAAAATATCTTCACTTCTTTGTGGTACATGTTTAATGCAAAGTCACCTTATTCTTGTTTGTCTAGCATACAATGAGAATAGGTCTCTAAAAATAACCTACTTCCCCCCTCTTCCCGTTCCTCATGGCAGTTTCACTTATTATTAGCCATTATTCACATCTCTTACATAAACTGCAATTTCTGGAAATTTTTATGCCTCCTGATACAAAACCTGAAAGTGAGCAAGACTGGAGAAGGCAGAGCTCAGTGAAACTCCATTGGATTGCAGGCTTTTACCTCTTTTTCCCTTTTACCTGGGTTTGATGTCATCACGTCCCTCCTTGGAGCAGCAATAAAGCTCCTTTACACACCCGGGCGCTGGGAAGCTGCAAAGCTGGATCAATGGGGCACCTGGGGTCAGGGAATCCCCCCGGGGCCACAGGGGTGGGGCTGCTGCACCACATCCTCCTCCCCAGCCAACCTCGGAGCACAACCACAATGCCCCACTTCATCCTGAGTGCCACAGCTTTCCCTTCCCGAGGGATTGTGGAGCAGGATAACAGAGAGCCTGGCAGCTGCTGCTGAGTGAGTGTCCTCCCCATGGAGAACCTCAGAAGCACAGGGGATGTGACACCACTCTGCTCCAAGCACAATCCATGTGGATCTAATTGCCGGGGCCAGGGATGTCAGTCCTGGTCCAGGCTTGTTGGGAGTCACATCTCGTGGGGCTCAGGAGCTGAGCTGACACCAGGCTGGCATTGCACACCAGAAGCTGAGGGATATTTTCCACAAATGACCTCTAATCCATTTGCCTTTCCAAGAGCGCAGCTCGTCCTCAAATCTGCAGGCACTAAAAGGTCATGACTTAGGGCACTCCAGGCTTTTTGTACTCAATCTTATGATTCCCTGACAAGCCCACTTTTGTTTTCCCTTTCACTGAGCTGCAGTGCAAACACACATCCAGGGAATGGTTATTTGGATCCATACTTTCCTCACACAGCCTCTCACCGGGGCTAAACAAGCACCTGCTGACTCAGGATCTCCCAACCTTGCTCCCAACCCGGCCGCCCCCGCACTTTCCTCACACTATCCCATTTAGCAGCCAACTCATCCTCTTTCCTAAGAAACTAATTCAGGCACCCCAGGTTTTAAGTTTAACTGGCTTATGCCAACCACTGAAGCTGCACAATCAGATTCTTCCCTCAGCAAACTTGACACAGGGCCGAAAATCAAATTTGCTTCTTTTTCCCCTTAAACAAAACCATCTACGGTCTGCAGTGGTAAACCACTGCTCATTTGAATATCCAAACACTGGCTGTTTGCATCCAGGGGCTGGTGCCAAAATGCTGTCACCCACAGCCAGCCCAGGCACGTCTGAGGCCGCTGAACTGATTCATCTCTGCCTTGATACTTCCAGATAGTTCAAGATGAATTTGAAGAGGCTCCTACTGACCTACACTGAGGTAAAACCCATCTCATTTCTCATTCAGGTGATGATGAGGATGATACAAGTGGCTTTTCCTGGGCTGGGACTTGTGTGGTTTCACCACAGCTTTTTCCCTCTTACCTGCAGCATAAGACTTAAGAGGGACATGACTGCTCTCAAAATGCAAATGGAATGTATTACCGAAAAAACCCGCCTGAACCCTCAGTCAATAATCCATTTTTAGGAAAGAATTTGTGCGAAAATGAGGTAAGTGATAACTTTGCAGATCTCCTGTTATCCACAGTGCTATTTTAGGGAGAGTGTGACTGCATTGGGCTTGTCGCAGAGTCCTGCTTCCAATCTCCTGGCACATCCCCAGCACATTCCAGTATTTAACGCACAAGGCTCGTTGGGATGCAGTCCCACTTATCTCCCAGACACATTGACTAAGACTTTCCCACATAAACTGACCCACCCTTTAGTAGCAAGAGGTCACTCAGTACAATCAGCCTTCAAATGAGGAAAACAATCAGGAAAAGCTTCTCTGATGCCAAAAACACCAACAGAATAAAACACAACAGGCTCCAGTGTTTGTTTTATGAAAACTTGAAGACTGCAAGGCAGATTTTTAAACTTGTGATAATCAGTGTAGCTCCACCAAAATCAACCAGATTTCTTTCAGGCTCAGGACCTGGCCTCCTAAAAGCATCTAAAATTGCTATAAGAATACATTACTCTAAAAAAGTGTTAAAAATAAAAAGGTAGCAATTAATCCATTCATCTTGTACTATGATGAAATTGTAGAGAGTTATTCATGGCATTATGGTCCAAAAAAGGTCACAGTATTCCACATTATAAAAGCAAATGTTAAGCTAACCAGGTTATCCTTACCCCATATGAATCCTACATGACAAGGAATTCCTGTTGAGTCATGGAGAACTGTCCTGACTTCCTCACTAGACTCCTGCATGATCCAGGCTCTAGCAAAGGGTGCTCTACTGGATGATCCTCCTTTATCAAATACCAGACTTCCATAAGGCAGGTCTAGGCCCAAAGTCCCTTTCCAAAAATTAGCTCCAAGCTGCATTCCAGTGTTGTTGTAAATGTGTGTGCCTCTGGCACCCCAGAGCCACGAGCCATCCACCCCATCTGCAGGGACCAGTGCAGATCACTCCGAAATATTTTCATTAAATATTTGTTTACTTAGAGAAAAGTCAGTGAAAGCCCTTGGCAAGAAAATCTCACCATTGGTTTAGCTCCTGAAAAAAGCCAACATCTGGAATGCCCAAACCCAAAATCTGTGGGTGTTCAAACAAATGTATTTACGTTAAATCAGTTTACATACAGCAGGCAGCACCTTTTCCCTTCTAAGCCAAAAAAACAGAGGAGCTACTTGCTATAATTAGCTAGAGCATTTGTAGTGTCTAGGCACTAAGCAAAATTGATTTTATGAGTGGCAAAAATCAGCTTTTGGTCCTGGTGCACAACCCCAGAGTGATCAGTCCCACCGTACCCCAGGCTCTGCTCATGCTGCCAGAGCTCACCATGCCCTGAAGAACAGGATCCATGCATAGCTTCCTTGCCCTTCCAAACACAAGGCTCCCTTTTATCATGTAAGAACCAAAAGCAGACACCCTATGTCATTCTGTAATAAATCAATCCATAGAGCAATAGGATTAATTCAGAACAAAAGGCAGGAACTTACAAAACCAAAAGCTGCAGATCTGGATTACTGCTGGATGGCAGAAAATCCCCACAACTCCTTGTAGAAGACCTTGACCACGTTCTTGGGACACTACTGGGGCTGAATCCCACAGCGAAAATAAAAGACTTCCCAAAGATGCCTGTAGGTCTGGCTTGGGAAAAATGTCTGGCTGGGATAAACTGGGTAATCAGTATAACCTTAAAATGTCAGGGCCAGGCTTGGAGAGGAACCTCTGCGTCACCTTGGAGCACCTCCCACCCAGCCCCGGCCACTGACGCCTCCAAGGAAGGGGGAAAATGGAAAATCCAACTCCACCATTTCAGGGTGGGGCATGATCCTCCCTGATCTCTGCAAGCACCACTGCAGCCCTGGCCAGGAAATTTTAGCGCAGGCATGACCTCAATGTGATGCTGTTTTACAAAACCTCGGGGCAAACTGAAAAAACAAAAGCTACAACTAAAGGTGTGCAAGTCCCCATGGACTGAGGGCAGGAAGGATCACAACAGCCACTCCAGCACTTCCTACAGGAAGACTGAACACATGAAGCATAAATGCTTTATTCATTAAGTTGGCTACTTCAAACCCATTAACCCCGTGCCAGTCGCTCACGTGGGCAGTGGGGAACGGCTGGGCGGCTCCAGGTCTGCATCTCCTCTTCTCTGATCACATCCTAGATCTGTGTCTGCAACTACGTCTCTTCCCAGACCCCACATCTCATGCAGAGTAGCAGCTGCCCATTCCAGGAATCATTCCATGCTGTATTGAGACATGATTAACGAGACTAAACCCAGTGGTCACACCAATCAAACTGAGCTGTCAGCCAATCCCTATTCCTGTCTTAAAAATAAAATACAAATACTTTGCTTTTCAAGGCAAGCCCACAGCTTCTCTGATGACTTGCAGAAGCATCTGTGTTTCCTGTTCTCACAAACAGAGAAGGAGAACTGCTTTCCTCTTGTGCACAGCTCTGGACACGTGAACAAAACCCGGGAGATCAAATCCAAGAGCATCACTCCTGAACATGTTTCACAGATTACAGGCTAATTGCTCAGCAGGTGGAACTTCAGGTCTGGCTACTTCTCCCAAAAAGGGAACAGCCTATGTTTGGAATCCCAGTAAACAGAAAAACTGCTAAATTTGGAACATTTACCTGTGAACAGTTTGGTGGCAGAGTATTTTTAGCTCTCAGGACAGAGTGTTAATGGCACACCTCTCCTGTTCCAAGGGCACGGCTGGTATGACCAGCGAGGCTATTCCCAGTATCCAACAGGTGTGGGTCAGCACCTGCTGCCATAAGGGCTTCACATGCAGTGCCTCTTTTGTTCACTCCCCACTGCCCTCTTGACATGAGGGGCTGCTGAACAAATCAAACCAACTTTCCAGCTCTTTTTAAAGTTCTAACACTCAGCACATTGTGGAATAAAAGTGGCTGCACAGCGGCATAAACGTGTTTCTCCGGTGGCAGTGGTGACACACCAAAGGAATTTCTGGTAGGCTAAAACACATGCAGCTTAAAAACAAATATGAGTTTGTGCAATGTAATAGGGGAGTAAATATGTTAAACAACCAAATAATATATTAAGAGAATAGCAGGAAAGTGATGAGACATGACAAAGTAAGAACACCCTGAAATGATCACCATTCAACAAGAAAAAACCTCACAGAGAAGATGATGAGAAAAATGTTAACAGTGATGAAAAACAATAGCTCAATATAATCCTCAACCTTAATCTGTCCTAGGCCACAGAAAGATGTATACAATCCCTGAGTACAACCTTTATACATTGGTGCATATCTTTTGATAATCACATACATTTCACTGCAAGCAGAAATAACACCTCCAGACACAGCCCCCCCAGCCATAAAATCTGTTATGAACTCAACCCTCACCTAACAATACACATCAAAGCTTTTCCATGCAAAACTGGCCTTTTTTAATGAGGAATGGACAGTAAAAAATGTGTCTGGGATTAACAACACAGGAAAAAGAAATAAAGTGGGACAAAATAGAAAAAAAGCTGCCTGCTTATATATATATATATATATATATATATAGAATTGATTTATGTTGCTCTGATCACGCTCTTGAATAAATTGGGGTCTACTGGGCGTAAGAAGAATTTTTCTTATGTCTTTCTGTTTTTTCAAAAAAAACCACGTAACCTCTCTGAAACCCTTTTTTCATTACAGGAAAAGCCTCCAAAGGTCCAGCTGTAACTGCTGCAACGTTGTATTCATGTTCATTAGAAAAACAAATTCACAACAGATCATTTTAAGAGTAATAATAAAAGGCTGACAAACGAAAACCACATGTGGGTGGGGGGAAATGAACCCAGCAGCGGGGGAAGCAGGCTCCAAACCAGGCTCTGCAGGACACAGATCCTAATGGATCACACTCCCCTCGGTGTGGAGCTGCAGCTCCAACACTTGCTTCTCCACACAAGTGGTATCTGGTCAGAGCAATCCAACACGAGATGGTTTCTCAGGTTTAAAGCAAGAGGAGGCAACTGGATTTACACA
>NW_008240228.1:6544541-6546527 GCF_000691975.1 Corvus brachyrhynchos
GGCAGGAGCGAATATGCCAGGAGAGCCCTTATGGCGCCACACAGCTCCTGCCATGGAGCACAGGCCTGGTCTCATCAGGAGTTTCCAGGCACCACAGGAAAGAGCCTGCACTGCTCTCCTGCACAACCTCAGATGAGCCAGAGAGATCCGAGGGGGGCTGGTGGCTCCTTGCCCTGACATCAGGTCACCTGTCCGGCCCCTGAGGCTCCAACACTTCCAAAGGTATTCCTAGACCCGGGAAAGGGCAATCAGGAAGCCTGTGGCCACAGACACCAGCCTGGGCAGGATTTAGGAGCTGACTCATGGCTAATGGGCAATGATAAACTAATGTACTGGTTGTTCACTTGTGCCCAGATCAGATGACTAAGGAATTTAGGTGCCTATGGAGATTAACAGTCTAAATAACTTTTGCAGTCTGACCCTTAAACATCTGCATAAACAGACTTTCTCCTCTGTGCTCCACAAAAGATGTCCATGCACTCCTCGCTAATGAAATACAATTATTTTGCAGGCAATCCAACTACAAATATTAAATCCTGTAACTGACCCACATGAAAAATAAATCCTTACTCAGGTGACGTAATGCAAACGAGCAATCCAGGCCCATCCAATAAAGGGGGTTTAACTCATTCCATTTTCTAGATGATGAAGGAAAAAGAAAACATCTTTCATAAAATGGTTTGTACTCCTGCTCCCCAGGGGCTCTTGGAGCCGCACACAGCAGTATCCTGGTCTCCATACATGCAGCAGGAGGGTTTTGCCCCTCTCTGTCCCACTCCTGTGTGCAGGGTTCAGTGACACACAGCAATTCCAAAGGCTGCAGCATCCGTGCCACCACAGAGATGAAACAGCATCTCTAACGCTTTTTGCCACATGGCTGCTGCAAGCTCCTATTTTATCCCAAAATGCTGCATCCTGCTTTAGTGAGTGTCATTTGCTGCACTTAACCTGCATTACAGAAAAACCTAAAGCGGGTTCTGGAACAGAACCCAACCTCCGGATTCCACATTCATAATTCCATGCTAATGCTACTGCATGAAATAACAAAATATTCCCTGTTTTCCTGCCTTTCCAGCACTGGTTGTGACACATGAGCCAGCCCCTCGTCCCTCCCCACAGCCCTACAACCATTGCTAAGTCATGGAGGCATCACTACAGCCATTTCTGTTCTCCCCAGAAACACGGGGGGAAAAAAAAACGCTAAAGGATAAGAACGATTCTTTAGAAATCACATCCCACTGCCATCACCCACCTTCCCAGCCCTTTATCCCATTCCATTTTCACTCCTGTCTCTCGCCCCAGAGCCTTCTGAGCATATGCAAGTCCTTCCTCCAGCGGAGTTTTCCTGCAATGGCCTGAGGAGTCACAGCCTCCCCTGACATTTTCACACGGCTGCTATCTCTCAGAATAAATTCCTCTCCGTGCCCTGCCTCTCTAACCCCGGCTCCGGGGAGCATTGTTCCCCAAGATGCCTGTCAGCACGATGCCGGGCTGCGGGAATTCCAGCCCTTTTCCTGAACTGTTCAATAAGCAGGTTTCATAATGCTGGTATCCTGTCAATAAAGGTCGAAGGATGAGCCAAATGCTCCGGATCTTGACAGTTTGTGTTTACTCCCTCTCCCTGCAATCTTGATCTTGAACATTTAGCATTTATACCTACGGACAATGCGGAGCACAACGTAGAAACACAGATCACTACTCACCTTTAAACAAGAATGCAATTTCACTCACAATTAAGATTTCAACATCACAAATTCAATGCTCATTCTGGATCATCACTCCAAAAGGAAAAACATCAGCTACTGAATGAAACGTCAGCCCCTGTGCCATGAACAAGGGTTTTTCAGAGCTGCTGCAGTCTCACAGACTCTAGCACAAGTCTGCCATATTTTTTTTTTTGTTAAATCAGGCCTGTACCCACCTAACAGCCAGAGCCATCCCCGAGACAACCGAACCAAGCCCACGCATTGTGCCGCTCACTGCGGG
>NW_008240228.1:6547235-6567165 GCF_000691975.1 Corvus brachyrhynchos
TGCTGCTCGGGCCTGCTCTGTGCTCACTCCAGGTCTTCCCCCTCCGCCGGCCCTCGCTCCCAGCCTCCCGTGGGTGTTATCCAGCCGCTCCCGGCTCCCCTTCCCTTCTCTTACATTTATTTGGTTATTGGGTCTCTCCAGCCTCCTCGCTCCTCCTCCTCTGACACCCTCTCCTATCGCAAAGACAATGTTGGCTCGCCCCCAGCATCCATTTCCTCTAGTGCTACTCTCCCTCCCGCTGCTCTGTCATTCCTAGTGGAAACCCCATCCCGGGTTTGACTTCCTCCACTGCAGTCATCCTCTCCTGCTCCAGTCCTGCCACCTTCCCACGTAAACAGCCTCCCTTTGCCAGTGCAACCGAATCCTAGAACCCAAGCCCAGCTGTCCTTCTGCCACACTTTCCCTTTTCCTCTTTTCCTGGGCAGGATTTTACCTGTCTTTCCAGAGAAAACTGCTGTCCCACAGCCAGTGTGCCTTTCCTCCCTTCCCCTCTTCTACAGCCAAGGTCAGAGGCAGACACTGCTTCTTCAGGTTTCCTTTGCTAATCCTGGCACCCTGCTTGCCTCCCTGTCCTGACCCTCCTCATGGTCATGCTCCTTCCCTCCTATTCACTCCCCCTCACCTCTCACTTGCTATGGACCAGTGCTATCCATGTCTTTTATTAAAAAAATCAACAAACCACTCTTGGATTCATTTGGCTCCTTGGTTATCTCTCCCTTTTCTCCTGCTCTTCATCGCTGCACTCACTCCTATTTAACTGCTGTCTGGAGTTCCTGTCCTCTGCCTATCTTAAACTCCCTCTTATCTGGCTCCTGCCCCTTCACACTCAGCCACTTTGCCAAAATTTCCAATATCCACTTCCTGGCGTAATCTCTGGAATATTGCTTCATTTCCAGCCTGTCAAATTTATCAGCCTGGCTCTTTTGGATATTTTGTTCTCCTTTGATTTCCAAGACTGCCCTGCCAGAGCCACCTCCTTACTGCTCCCACAGTGTGTCCTCCTCCCAATTTCCAGTGAGAGCCCAAAGGGACTAAGTCACTTAAACTTGGGAAAAGCTCCTCTGGCATTCAGAAAGTCTCTTTAAAATGTTCTGTCACATGAAGCCTACAAGATTCTTGATAAGATCTAAGAACATACTTTCATGTTTGTCGCTTGTGCTGGTTCATATCCAGACTTTGGGATGCAGTAAAAATGTGTGTATATGGATAGAAATTTTTAAAAATATATTCAAATGCTAGGATGTTAAGAAACATCCTAAAAAATCACCCTTCACTCAATTATTAATATCCATCAGGCAAGCTGGCAGGGACAAAAGTCTGCAATGCCTGGGAGTGAGCAAGAGCATGCAGCATATTTTAGGATTCCCTAACCCCCATAGCTCAAAGATGGGTGGGCCATGGATTCCCATGGAAATAACTGGGTAGGAATGAATGCCTGGAGAAGCAAGAACCAGAATAGCAGGGGACACTGTGGGCTCTAACCAGTTATCCCAGTTACTGACAGTCCTTTTCTTCTTTTTAAAGAGCCAGCATTTGGTAAAGAACAGGGCAGATACAAAGGTTTTGCTGCTGATACTTCACAGCAGCATCTCCAATTTGACAGAGAGCATGCTCAGTTAATTTTAAAAACTATGGCACCAATTTGTTTGTATTTTCAGCACGAACAAAGCCTACAGCCTGGTGACAATTCAGCAGGGAATACTCACAAGGTAAACTAGCAGCACTTCCTAATGTCAGCGAGTAAAGCCAGTCAGACAAACAGGTTGTTAAAATTCCTGCTCCTTTAACCAAATGAAAGGACTGGAATGAATGGCCATGACAGAAACTGTTATTAAATGAAGTGGAAAGGGGCAGCAACAATGTTGGGCAAAGTCACTCCCCTTCAGCCCCGTTACTTTGTAGTTAGTTTGACTCTGAAGCCCAACGCTTTTCCCCTCACACATTTTGCCCAGGCAAACATAGGATTTCTTCACCATTGAAGCAACATTTAATCTTCGGGTTTTTTCCTTTTGAAAATCTACCAGGCATCACACTCAATATTATTGTTTGATGCTCATCCCACAGAAACAGATCCATGTGCATATTGACACCTTCAGCAAGGGGAAAACACGGCACAGGCATGTACAGGTAATCACATTCCAACCTCTCTGAAAGATAATTTAAAAATAAATCCTAGTTCAAATAATGCATTGTTGAAATTGCATTGAATGCATTGTTCAAAATAAAATGAATCAAAATTGGAATCATAGAATGGTTTAGGTCAGAAAAATCCTGTAAGATCCTTGAGTCCAACCATTAACCCAGCACTGCCAAGGCCACCACTAAACCATGTCCTCAAGGCCCACATTTGAATTTGTATAAGGGTACTTCCAAGCAGATACAAAAGCAACACATCTAGACGAGACATTAAGAGCCACAATTGTTAAGGCAGTACTAAAACTCAAAAAAATCTACTGAAGGATGGTGGCAATTTCCAAGAACACAATAAAAATGCACACCAAGAAACTCACACTATAATAAAAAACGCCCTCACTGTTCCATTAGACTGGAAGAGCCTCCTGTTATCAGACAGTTCCAGTTCCGCAGGTTCCCAGCGTGACTGAGATCCATTCCCCTCACCAGACACACCTTTCCTCCAACTGCAACTCCTGGTTGCAGACACACAGTGGGGCTCCAAGGCACAAATCCAGACTGGAGCTTTGTCTTTTGTCTCGTGGCAGACTTGGCCAAGCTCTTGAGAAGAAAATCAAAGATGGGCAAGAATCTGCCCAGAGGGAAAACTCAGCTCCCTCATTGTGTGCACAGCGTGTCTGGAAGCAGGATGGCTCCTCTTACAAACATTTCCTCACAGAACCCTCTGTCTCTTCCTCTTCACAAACATTTCCCCACAGAACCCTCTTTCTCCTCAGCACCTTGGTTACACCCAGCTCAGGGTTACACCCTTACCTTCAGGAACACTTTGTAGCAATGCATTTCCCGGGATGGATTTACTGGGATATTTCTGTTTCCCAACAGTCACTGAAAACATAGATGTGTCTGATCCTCAATCCTTAGTTTGCCTTCTCTCTACAACCAGCTCAGGAGGCTGACCAACCCAAAATTCTGCATCAGGGAGTAAACACTCATCCAGGTATGCCCATGCAGTAGCCACAGGGAAAGGTGCGTGTGACACAGGAGGGGGCTCTACTGGGAGAAACAAGCAGCAAGGACATGCAGATCACTGTAACTCTACGCTCAGGTTGCACCTCAGAGGTCTGGCAATACTCTTTTGTTGAGGAAGTCTTATTTTTGTAAGTGCTCCCCAACTCTCTGTGCCTACCCTGTTCCCAGAGTATCCATTCTCAGCTGTTTACTCTGCACCATCAGTTCCCGTGAGCTCCAGGCCTATTTCTCCACGTGCCCAACATCCCCAACCCTGGAAAATGACTCAAGCACAGGGCACTTACAAAAGTTTGGCCTTGGCCTCAGCCAGCTGCTGTCTCCTTCCCACGCCACCGGAGTCAGCAGTGGAAATGCTGACAGTGTGAAGACAAGATGGCTTTCCTGCTCTCCCTGCCAGCATCACGGCAATCTCCAGTGGCCGGGAGGAGTCCTGGCAGGAATCCCTGTGGAAGGACAGGAAGCATTAGTGAGAGCTGGCAGGGGCTCGGGGCCAGAGTACCACAACATCCCCTGCAGACGTTTCCATTGTGTCCAAGGCAGTACATTAAAAAACTAAATAAATGGCTTGGGACCTGCTCTCATGTCCTGTGGGCTCCATACGGAAGAAATCCAATCACAACTGCAAAGGAAGCTTCTTGGCCCTTCAAAGCCCCTTTCGTGGTGCAGTAGTTTGAGGCTCAATGCCTCAAAGGTGTTGATGCAGCAAGGTTTCCTCTCCCAAAGAGAAATGGGGAGGAAAGCAGACCAAAATCCTCAGCATTTATCTGTCCCACAAAACCCTGCATAATTCTCTGCAAAAAGCTTTGCCCCTTATTGCCAAACATTATTCTCTTTCCTTGTGTTTCACCATAGTTTTAGTCCTCCATTTCCTCTGGATGCATCAGAAATGCACCTGATCAGAAATTTAATGGCTTTAAACTGAAAGAGAATAGGTTTAGATTAGATCTTAGGGAGAAATTCTGTGAGGGTGCTGAGGCCCTGGCACAGGCTGCCCAGAGAAGCTGTGGCTGCCTCATCCCTAGAAATGTCCAAGGCCAGGCTGGATGGGGCATGGAGCACCCTGGGATGGTGGAAGGTGCCCCTGCCATGGCAGGGGGTGGGACTGGATGGGTTTTAAGGTCCCTTCCAACCCAAACCATTCCATGATTTTATGAAAAACACACATCAGCCCGTGTAATTTGACAAAACAAAGTTGCCAGTTGCAGCTGGTCCATTAACTACTGCAGGGAAAACAAGTTAAATTCTTAGCCCTCTCCTAGACTTTATTCATTTTTCTGACAACCTGCTTACTTTTCCTACAGGAACTGAAGCTTTCAGGTCAGCTTAAGACATCAGCACATACTCCAAGAACCCATCAGCATAAACAAATTTTTAAATGCTTTCTGTGGTGATTACCTTGCTCTGGTAATGCTGGGCTTTAACTGCTGAGGCTGTGATTCCTTGTTCAGTTCCATGCAGCTGGACCATGTACAGGGATATGTCTGACATCAGTGGAGCCTCATCCAGGTGCAGTCATCTGCTCTCCCTGCCTTAATGCTGCCACACAGATGGATGAAATGATCCTCAGAGAGACACATTAACAGGAATTATTTACCAGAAGAAAGAGGCTGCTCTATCATTCGGAGCTCCAGGCTGGAGTTGCTCCCTCCCATGCTCACAACTTCCACGTTGGATCCTGGACACTCTCCACACAGGGGCTGTTGCTCAGGTGCAGGTCTGCAAGCACAAGCTGGCAACTTTTAATTCTGTGGGAAGCTTTAAGAAGATTCCCCTTTCCTCATTTAGCAGAGATCTCTCACCTGCCTCCATGCAGGACTGCTTATTCTAAAAATGTCCTGGCCCTTACCAGTCACCGCCTTAGTGAGGAACTCTCCACATGAATCCCAGTAATGAGGAATTTGAGTGTGACTCTCCCATGCTCTGGTGGGCAAAAAGCCCCCAGTGCCATGATTCTGCCTTACAAAGGATTTGGCCAAATTTTAAAAAGTCAAAAGCAGCCAAGCACAGTGGATTTTAAGGGCTTAAGTCATGGCCTGCAGGATTTCCTCAGAATCCCACACAGTAACACACCTTTTCCCAAAATCTGACTTTCATACAGCAGACGGATGTTCTGGAGTGACTTTGAAGTACCAAGCTTCATCTTTGAGTGTCATCAGAGTGTGCAGGCAACAGAACCCACATTCCCACATCACTCCCAAAGCAGGATTAGATCCATGCAGGATTTGCTAACAAGGAAGCTGGTGAATCCAATTTTATCAGCCCCCACCACTGCCCAGCCACGTGTCCACAAACCACCAGCAACGTTCAGCATGACAAGGGAAGCATGAAACTGCAGTTGGGAAAATTCTGGCAGAGAAGGGAAATGTAGGCTCAGCTATTTATAAGTGAAGTCTGGAGTCAGCTTCAGTGATCGCCCTATAAATAGTGGCTTGCCTGAAATCCAAGGCAGAGGATCTGGTATTCCATACACTCCTGCTCCTTGTTCTAGAGCAGCAGGTTTCTGCAGAATGCTGCTTTCCCCCTCTTGCTGTGGTACTATTTAAATGCTTTGCGAACTTTACTCCTACACACTTCAATTCAAGGTCCAAACATCGTTATTCCACGAGGAGAAAAAAATCAAGAGCATTATTTAGACCTTTGCAGAAAGGATATGAAGGGAAATCTTCTTCCAAGGCCGTACCTGCAACATTTCCTTCAACATTTTCACTTCTTCCTTGAAAAGTCCCTTTTGCGGGATAAAACCCTGCAGCAAACCCTGGAGGGGAGATGGGAGCCTCATTAGCACAGCAGCTAAGGTAGGAGGAAGGTTTAAAAGCCTGCTAATATTCCGATAATAACAGTTTCTCCACGCCTCGAGGATCCCAGCCATCTGTTGGAAATTTCATCACAAAGCAGCATCAGTGGATGGCTGAGGGGGGAATGGTGAATTGCAGGATTAAATCTTAATTGTGGGCTAGTTTTCTTGGAAAACTCTCAACTTTTATCTGTATTATAGTTAGCCAGAGGTCACAATGTCTAAATTCCTGTCTTTCAGCGTGTATGTTATTCCCAAAACTGCCAAAGTCTAGAACAAGTCAG
This sequence comes from Corvus brachyrhynchos, assembly GCF_000691975.1. Lineage (NCBI taxonomy): Eukaryota > Metazoa > Chordata > Aves > Passeriformes > Corvidae > Corvus > Corvus brachyrhynchos. The sequence continues at coordinate 6,553,476 of NW_008240228.1, forward strand.
AAGGCTATTGTTTAACACACTCTCCCTCTAGGAACAAAAACAAAGTGAGAAAAAACCAGCAAAACTCACACAGCAGGTGATGCTTCTTGCATCCTTCCTCTCCAGGAGCCCTGTCTCCTGGAAGGCAGCTTTGTTTCCAGTTAACCGAGTGGTCACCTCATCTTCAGAGGTTATGACTGGGTATTTTCATGAGGAAAATCCAGGGTATTTTCATGAGGAAAAATGTAAATTTTTCAGAGCCAAACAAACTGATCTTTCCCTGTGAGCCATAGGGATGAACTCAGCACACTTATTCCTACCTGGATAACACCAGGTAAATATCGTGCTCTGGTCCTGGGGAAGCAGCAGCTCCAAACCCACACGGGATCCTTTGCCACTAAAATTGGGGTTTGGATTTCACAAAAAAAAATATCCAGAGGTTTCTGCATTTGCAGGGAACCCAGTTTTGTAGAAAAGACTTTTATTTGTGGAAAAACCTCCAAAATAGGAAAGTCTGAAAAGCGGGAAGCTGGTGGGAGAAGAGGCCCAGTAAAATCAGACTGCCTTTGCTGCTTTGCCCCATTCCCAAGCGCTTTTAGAGCCTCTGTGCTACCCATGGAAAACGGCACAAACCCAGGGGACAGATCACTGATTTTCTCAGATGAATGTTTTTAAGCACCTGACAGAGAAAAATTTGATTTTTTTTTCCTTCAGTCCCATTCAAGGTACCACAAAGCACTTTCCAACTCAATGCTTTGATCTTCTCTAAAATGGAAACCTTTCCATTTTCTAGAATGGAAAAGTGGCCTTTAATACATGACAAGAGAGTCTGATGCCAGAATTTCACGATGAAATAAACGTGTAATGGTAAAGATTTGTGACGCACCTTTCCTCTCAAGTGCCTGGAACTCACTGTTTTATTCATATAGTTATTCAAAATCCATAGGTATAATGTTGAATAAAAACAAATGTGGGTTACATAAAACAGGTGTTGTGATACAAGGAACCAGAACCTGTGAAACCCACACAAGAAGAATGTCCACAAAGTTTGTAAAGAAAATAAAGGGGAGGATTTTTGGGACAGCACACCCCACACTAGTTGTGGTTCTTCCCCAACCTTATAAACACAGCTCCACACTACAGAAACAAACTGGAGCTGTGTTTATCCGGGAGGAAGTCGTAGCTTGTCAGGATACAGTTGTATAAATAATTTAAAAAATAACCCAGTACATACTGCATGTCCTTTTAAAAAGGAAAATAATAGAATGGAAAATTCTATTTTCCCACCATGCAGAGAAAGTCATTCAAGTGTCTTTGACACACAGGCCAACGCCTGCTGGAAGTTTCCTTCCTTGAGCTTTGGATCAGGTCCATGGTGAAAACAGGGAAAGTCATCGACATCTTTCCAATTAAGGTGGAAGAACTCAGCGTGCACTTATCACTTGGAATAAAAGTTTTGTGTTTATAATGCAAAATAGGGAAGGGAAGTAAGGGTTAAATGTAACAGCAAAGCAATACAGCGTGAAAATGCAGATTTTTTGGTGACCTTCAGGTGCTTTTGTTGCATTTCAGAATGAGAGATTCACAGGGAGCTATAAAAAACACCCAGTGGTGATAGGGGTAACTTTGGATATCCCTGTTCACCCTTGGCGGTCTGGTCTCATCTCACCTATTTTTCTCCCATGTTTTGCCACTTCCACAGTGGCTAATATTCCCTGACTTAGAACCCTGAGCTGCTGGGCACAGGAAACCAGCCTGGAGCCTTCCCTTCTCGGAACAGTTGTTCCCAAAGAGGCCAAGATGGAAATGAGATCCAGATTCAGATCCAGCAATTTTTTCTAAATTCCTTTGTCCAGATGAATCCATATGGGCAAACTGCTCTCTGCAGAGTGTTCCCATGGAGCAGGGAGTGCCCAGGGACAGCAGCCTGGAGGGTGCCAAGGCTGCAGCTGTGCAAGGGAAGGGTCATTCCATGAGCCCGAGCTCCCGGAGCTGCTGTCCCCACATTGCTCCACAGGTCACCACAAGGCACTGCTGGCCCTGCCCATCCCAATCCACACTCCAAACATTGCCAGGTCTTTGGGAGCAGGGTTCCAGTGTGATTTCAAGGGACCCACTCAAAACCAGGCTGGCACCTTCTGTGCTGGCTGAGGGGAAAGCTGCACACCGCAGGAACGTGCCAAGGACATCCCGCATCTCCCAGAGCAGGGAGAACACCCAGGACTGGGATTTGTCATTATTTATTTATTTCACAACATTTCTAGTGTTTATTGTGACTGATGGGTGTTGGGTCAGGGGAGCAGAGAATGATGCCTGAGGTTTTTTCACATTCCAAGGAGCAGCACACTGAAAAGTGTGGAATTAGCTTTGTGTTTTTACTCAGAAGGCTTTTCTACAAATCATTTCTGTCCTAGGACAGACTAAAATATTTTATCACAGGAGGCCCAACTCACTATTAGCATAAAGGTCACTGAAATGTGTTTTATCAGGGCTTGCCTTATAGATTTTAGAAGAGTAATTTAAAATTTTACATGTTCAGATATCTTCATAACTGACTTTGACATTATGACAAGGGGAGAATCTGGGTCAACTCCCAGTCCCACTCCCCCCGTTCTCCAGAAGAAAAAGATGCCATTACTTCTGTTGTTACTGGGAATGCTGCTGGAATGTTGCACCTGTTCTTGAGGACTACGCTTGGAAAAAAAAGTTTAGTACAGGAAAAGGATCAGACAGAAGTATAAAACAAGTTTCATTTTAGGAAACATGTAAAAAGTTAATTATTGATAAAAATTCAGATGTTGACTTCAGCCACAGCTCCAAAAGATACTGGGGAAGAGGAAGACATAGGTGTGTAATTCCATGTGAAACCAGGCTAAAAATGACAGTAAAATAGTCCAGGTTTGTTATTGCTCTTATTCCCTCTGTTTCAGTGGAGTCAACAGCTGAAGGAAGGAAGCTGGAGAAGCCTTCTCTGCCTCTATGTACCCCTGGATAGTTGTCCAAGTCCTTCCCTGGACGGAAAGGCCTCTTTGCTTCCCTTAGTCCAGCACATCAGTGCTGCCTCTTTAACTCACAGCTGGAAGTTTGTGATAAGGAAAAGCAGGAAACAATCTCAAAAATAAACAAAGACCTGTTCAGGGTGGATCCACATCCCCCTAAAAAGGGAGACTTTCCATTATGGAATTTACCTAGCAGTAATCCATATCTGCTTTTCACAATAAAGCCATATTCACTCAACGTATTTTTGCACTAAAGTTCATCAAAACTCCCAATCAGATCTTTGCTACAGCCCAGAAAAGCAAAGCATAATCTCGGTTTCCATTCCAGGGCTGTTGTTTGGAAATACCTTATTATCTCTCCATTAATTAAACTAAAATAAAGGTATGACTAATATACTTTAATTGTTCACATCATGACAAAAAAGGAAAAGTAAGTTTATTTTCTTTTTTAGCCATTGAAAAATGCTTGAAGATGCACCTGAGACCTCTGAAAGGCAAATCTAGAAATTCACCCACTTTCCTTTTTTTCTTTGGTCTTGCGAGATTCCAATCTACCTCCTCTACAGGAGGATCTGGTTTGGGATGGGGTGGAAGTGCAATGAGGGAGCGGTGCAAGACAAGAGGAGGACGTTCACCTTCTCCCCTAATTCCAGAAATCAACAGCACTTCGGGAAGCCAAGGAGAAATCCACTAGTCTATGTTGCAAAATGCCCGGTGCTATCTGGCCACTTAGGCTTTTGGAATTCAGATCGTCACACGAAGTGGAAAACAAAACAACGTGCCAAAGAGGAAGCTCTTGTTAGGAGATGGGACATAGGAATGGAGCTCTTCACCTCTGTGATGAACCCTTCAGGCTGTGGTTGAAGCACAGCAGCACAGGAGGGTGGAGAATCCTGCAAAGCCAGGCCTGGGGTTGTATCGGCACTCTGCATATATAAACACAAAGCTTCACTTTGCTTCCATACTTAGGATTTTCCATAAGGCATCGATTCCATTCTAAAATATGACTTTTACAGAAGCAGTACATTCTGTGCAAAACTGGTTAACTCCGTGCCCTCAAACTATCATGCGCTTTCCAGCATATAAATCCCAGACCTTGACATCTAAAGAATGCTTGGCAGATCCAGCAAGAAGCACAGCCAAGGGAGAAGTCAAAGGTATTTGTTAGGTTTCCAGCCAGCCAAGAATATTAACACCTTGCCCAAACTTAAAAGGAATAAAATTGTTGTGGTGCACGTGAAGAAGGGATTTTAAGACAGTTTTTATGTGTTCTGCAAAAGATTTGTGTGCTGGGTTGGCTTTGAATGCACTGTCATGGGGAGAACCCTCCAAGAGCTGCAAATATTCATTCAGAGTCCTGGCTGGACTTGGTAACCTCATCTCAGGACAGAACCATTTTTCATGTGTGCACATAATGGAATTATCTGGAAGCCAGGAGAGCTGAAAGGGAGAGGGATGCCCCCAGGTGACAGCCTGCCTTATCTCAGCTGCATTTCACTGAGTGTCTCTTCAGAAAACTGTCACTGGTCCAGTGCCTTGGACCAGAGGAAAACGGGAGTGAAAGGGATCCCAGAGGACTGCTATTCCTAGGGCACACCCAGATCTGTGTTTGAGATCCTTCTTTTGACAGGCCTTCAGTCACAGCCTCCACAGTGCTCCCTCCCTTCTCTATGCACCTCTTCAGCTTTTCCAATGCTAAAAGTTTGCCCTAAAATCCAGTCCAAATGATGGCACATCCTAAAGCAGGACAGTGGGATTTTCATACTGGATTGGCATCTCCCAGATTTTTACTGCCATTACTTCAGAGTGGTTTTGCACCAGCTGAGGGTCCCAGTCGTGGGCAAGCAGGGCCCTGCAGAATATTCCCCCAGACTTGGCAGAAACCAGTATATCTTTTCCTACAAGTTCAGTAGGGATCTCGCAAAATCCAGGCGAGATTTGAGTGGATTTTGCAGACAAACACCCTGGGAGCAGCGAGGGAGCCGCGCGTCGGCTGCAGGGCTGGGAGGAGCGGAGCCCTCCGTGCCAGGAGATAGCAGAGGCCACGGGGCTGGCCTCAGCCCACTGGCCTCCTTCCCACTCCTCAGAGCCAACAGGTCTCCACCCAGGACACAGCCTGGGACTTCTCACTCTTTTCCAAGAGGCCAGCAGGCTCCGGGGTTTGTAGTGAAGCTCCAGAAAAGATCTTTGTTTCATCTGCGCCATTGCTCAGAGCCCACAGGACAGCACTGCCTCCATAGCAGGTATTCCAGTGGTTTCCCAAATGATTTCATCGATTTCAGCATATTTCAAGGCATCGATATAATTCTCACATTTGGAGGAAAAATGAGATTTCCTTCTCTTCGCCCTGCCTCCCTTCCTGTGTCACATCATTGCTGCCTATGTCCGGGCTGCAGGAAAAATCCCTTGTCTCCAGGGACAAGCAGAGGTCTGAAGATCAGGAACAGCTTCCTCTCAGCAGCCAGTTCCCACAGGGAAGGCTGGAAGTGGGAGCAAGCAGGCAGAGAATAAAAAGCACCTTCTAGAATCATCTGGTCCCTGATGATCTTGGAACTCCAGGAGAGATTTGGGGCCTCCAAAGATGATTCCTCCTCCGGCTTTTCCAATGATGCTCACGCTGCTAGGCTAGGCTTGTGCAGCAGAGAGGAGCAAATGGAACTGATTCAGCTGCCACCAAATCAGGGAAAGCCTTTCTGTTCCTTCCTGCAGTTCCACGTGCTCATGGAAAGTTGACTCTCTAAGGAACAGCATTCAAGTGGCGGTCAAGCAGAGCAGATGTAGAAATGTCAGGATTGAAGGAACAGGGACTTCACAATTAGGAGTAATTGCCTGAATGCCACTCTTCCACAGGCCACAACGTCCCCCACCATCATTTCCTTCCCCAGCAACAAATCCTGGGCAAACTGGATTACATGTTTGTTAGGTTTGTCTTCCTTAGAGATTTGGAGGTTCCAAGGGGAAGAGAATTCATTACTCATTCATTATGCAGCCTATTACATTTTTTGCAGTGATTATTTACCCTCCTTGTTGAAAACAAAAAAACCCCCTCAGAACAAATAAAAAATACCAAACCACTCCTCTGACTAATGCAACTTTCCAGTGCTCTCCCACCTCCACAGATGAAGAGTTGCTTGTGCAACTTTAATTCAGCCCTCCCTGTGTTATGAACTATTACACACTATTTTTCCCACTGGGCCCCAGCCTTCTTTCTGTCTCCAGGAAAAATGATCCCTAATAGCAACAAGTAGACACTTGGTTTTCTCCTCATTTTTCTACATGTTACTTGATGCCTGGCTTTCTGCTCTTAACTTGATTTCTCATCTCTGTGCTGGTTTTTGGGTTGGTTTTGTTTTTCCTGGTGCTCATGACTAATACCCTGCTGCTTCCTAGCCCTCCCTGTCAATCCTCATTATTTGGCTTCCAATCTTTACCTCTGTTTATCTTGTCAGACTCAGGCTCCATGAAACCTGTTTCGTTCATGCTGATCTACTAAATTCCACTCCACCAGACCTCATCCTTGCACCGATACATCCCTGGAAGTGCTGTCTCCTCCCTCCTATGTCAGAGTCAGGCTGCCTTGCCTTGCTGGCTGCCTTCAGGAACATCTTTCAGCAGCCTGTGGAGCAGCAGCCCCATGGAAATGCCCCTGTGGCCTCAGTTTGGCTTCCCAGCCATCTGTCACCCCTGGACCAGGCCATTCCTTGCTCAGTGTTCAACCCAGTTTCACTCAGAGACTCTTATCCAAGGCCTGTTTCACCACACAGACTCTTCCCTGACAAACTCCAACAAGCCTCTCCCTGGCAGGAGGTGGTGTTACTGAGGTTCTATAATGTCTAAATTTGGGTTACTTTCACAGATGTGGCAAATCACATATCTGTGGCAATCACCTTCCTAAAGAGCAAGTCAATAAAGTTTAACCAACCTATAAAAAAACCAAATCATGTAACGTGGGACACACTTGGTTATGAGGAAGAGCTGAAGTGCTTTTGTTGAAAGTTAAAAACCCACGGCAAAAGCAAGTTCAGCCTGAGCCTGACACTGAGGGCAGGATACTTTGGTTGGAAAAGTTCAAATCTGACACTCACAAGCTACTGGAAAAGGGGAATTGGAACTCTCAGACACTGGGAGTGTGTCATTTATTGGCACAGGCACCTGAACTTTCTATAATACATTTTTTCAGCAGTTGAATTTCTTGGGACATGTCAGTATGTTAAGACAGTCTCTGCATGTGGCTTTTCCTTTTGAGATATTCTATCAGATATAATTTTTGTGAAAAAACAGAACCTGTTCCCACCTTCTGATCTCAGCTGAGTGGGAATGGCTGCAGCAGAGCAATCACCTCCAGAAAATTACAGGCAATTAATTCCACCAGCTGCTCCCCTCTCCTGCAGCTCTGTTTAGGAAACACTCAGCCATGTCAAGCTCTTTTGGGTATTTTTACACTGCTCAGAGCCAGGCCCTGTGGTTCTCACACCAACCTGCTCTTCTGCCCACATCCAGTGATGCTAGAAAGGATTTTCCTAAACCAAAACCAAAATCCCAGCCTTTCCTCTTCTGGAGAGAAGCAATGTAAATGGATTGCTAAGCCTGAAAGTCCATCACTGATGTTCCCAGGATGGGAACATTTATTTATCTTCTCCTGAGGTCACAGCTCAGCTGTGCGAACCAGGAACACTTCTGAGCAAGCTAATAAACCCGCAGTTAATACCCAGGGATTGTCTATGGGAGCAGGCTGAGTTATTCTTACAGTAACAGAAAGACAGGAGTGCAAATTATATTTAACCCCCAGGCAGCCCATTGAGCAAAAAATAGCTCTGGCTATGCTAAGGAACAGCAAAGTTGGGAGAAGAGCAGCCTAGCAATTGAAAACAGGCTTTGTGATTCCAAATTAATGTCGGAACCAGGCCTGGGCTCACACAACGTGGATGTCCTCTGTGGTCCCGGATGTATCTGTGACTCTGACCTGGCATGCAAAGCTCTGAGGTCTTCCACCTTCCACTTCAGTTCAGGCACAATAAATCAGCCACAGTCACGCACCAAACACTGAGAAAATGGTTAAGAGGTCTCCACACCCTATTTTCTCTGTCCTTTTCCTGACTGCTTGGAGCCTCCCAAGTCCCCCTTAGTCCCTTCAAACTAATTGCACTAAGATGTCCTGTCATCACAGAGAAATCTGCATGTTAAGCATCTGCAGGGTTTCTGCTCTGAGTTCTAGAGGGAGTCCCATGGCAGCACAGGCTCTGCAGCACATCCAGGGATGAAATGAGCCCTCACTCATCAGAGAGAGCACCACTGCTCCTTAGGCTTTGAGGGTTATGGATGTTGGGACATCATAACACACAGCTCCTTTAAGCCTAGCAAAGGCCTAGCCAAGTGTTGAAAATAATTTGCTTTAAGTTAGCAGCAATCCCTAGTGATCAATTTATCATCTCAATTCCATAAAATTTTGCCAGTCTTAGCATTCCCACTCCTTCCATGGGAATCTCTACTCATTACTAACTGATATTATATGTATCTATATAAGTATTCTGATATTATTAAGACTGAGATTCAGCACAAATCTACCAGACTATTCACACTCTGGTCAAGTCAGAGCCTCCTCTGCAGTAGCACCAGAGGCTGGACCATGGAGACACTGCACACACATGTTTTATTCCAAGTAATAAAGTGTACATGGAAATTGGAGAGCAGGGCAAGACAGCAGGACTGGCAGTGCTGAGCTCCTCTGAAGTTTCACAGCTCTGAAGAGAAGGTTTTCAAGGGTCCCATGTCATTCAAAGTGATGTGATTTTTTAATTGCTGCAGAAAGAACTCAGCACACAGACCTACGCCTTCAGATCCCTGCTTTGTTCCCGGTCCCCAGGTATCATCAACACTGCCACGGAAGAGCTGTGAACTGGAAGAGCAGTGCAGACATTGAAATGGAAATGAGGATACAATCATCTCGCCTGGCTCCAGGAGCTATTACTTACCCCCAGTGACTTCTGAACCAGTGGAGGGCTTAACAGAGCAGGGCAGAAGCACTCGATTCTTATGGACATGTGTTTACCCTGCAGATGTATCGGGATGGCTCCAACCGGTATGGTAGGAAGGATGTGGGATAATTTATAATAACAAAGTCAAGTGTGTGCTGTTCCTCTAAACTCTGCTCATCGGCCTCAGATCCTGTTCTCCACGATGCTCAAGAGCCCTGCCTTACCCTCACGGATGCTGGAGTGCCTCGGACTCGGGCTGGCATTGTGGGAATCTCAAGAGAGGGAACAACCCCTTCCTGCAATGAAAAACACTCCTTGGGCAAGCAGAGATGCTCTCACTGGTGTCCTGGAAAATGGCTCATGCTAAATTGGACCAACTGTGCAAAAGTCCAAACAGCTTCAGCTGTTCCATGTGTTCCACAAATTCCACGTGAGTCACTCCCACCTGTTCCAGGTTTGGGTTTTCTCAGTGTCTCTGCCCCAGCACTTCAAGGAATGTGCTGTCATCCCCTGCATGTGTCACTCCCGCTTGAATTGGCTCCACTGCTGCCCAGAGTTCCCGATTCACCACCGGCTGTGCCTGCCCCTGCCCCTCCAGCATTCCCCTCCTGGGCTTGCCTCCCTGCTGCACTGTGCCAGGAGCATCCAGAGGTTCTCCTGCCTGGCTCAGACACACATCCTGGGGACACAACTCCACCCCAGTGTCACTTGCTGTGAACAAAAAGACTCTCACTGACACTGACGGTCATTTCCTTTCAGGTCCAGGACAGCTACCTCCCCATTTCACTGGTGACAGTCTGGTTCAGCTTTTATGTTGAATTCAAACCAGAAGTGCACTCTGCCCAAAACAGTTAAATCCCAGCCATATTCACCTTTGCTTTGACTGATAAGGCTTCACATCATTCTAATCCATAAGAAGCTGCTCCAGAGATGGATCCATTGCATACAGGCTTTTCTTTTCACTTTTGATCCTGTGGATCTCTGTATTTAATTACGAGAGCTGAACGACGTTCATATCATATCTCCTGGTGCACTTTGCTCAGGTCTGGCTTTTCTTTTTCTGTTTGGGGAAGGAGAGTGTAGTTCTTGGAAGCACAGCTCTTTAATTTTAATATACTACAAGTGCAAGAGTAAGCTCACCTTCAAGTGCTCCTCATTGTCGATGCATGAATAAACAACTGGCAGGGGAGGGAGAACATTGCAAAAAGGTGCTTCTAGATGAATATGCTCAGCAGCCATAAAGGACCTCAGTGATTTCCTGGGGCACAAAGGCCTTGGTGGTACTGCTCTGCCACTTCCAATCAGCAGAAATGTAGTACTTGACAATTCTCCTTGACTGCTGAAAAATAATAATAAAAAGATTAAAACCAAAACAGAACTAGGAGAAAGAGAAGTTTATGTTAGACCCCAAATTGGCAGTACAGAGCATGGAAGAAGAACTGTCACTTTGCAGTGAGTAGAACAGGTAAAGAAGTGGGATACAACAGAAAATGAAGCTGGGAAAAATTCCTCTTATTGCATTTCTGCCTCTCTGTCTGCTCTGACTGAGAGTTTGACCTCTTCTAATTGTAGCCCAGATCATTGTGGGGTGCACTGACAGCAATGGGATCATGGCAGACTTAGATTATTGCACAGGCAGGTCAGGACTTGGGTCACAGATCTTCAGTGAAATGGACCCCATGCCAGCTTCATGCAAGCTTTCTACCACCAGAACACTAAGGATTGAGGATTTGGCCAAAGAGCTTGGATCCCAAGCTGGAGATCTTCTCATTTCAGCACAGCAGCTGCACAGTGGAGTTCACCTTTGGGCAGGATCTTCCCGACCCTTGTGGGCAGTGCCAGGCACTGGAACCAGGCAGCCAGACACTGTTATCAGTGCAGCAGTGAGTACTCTGCTCCTTGGCTAATTAGCTGAGCTAGTACCCCTCTCAGATGATTTATTTTTAGACCTTGCCTACAGGGAACTGAGCCTTTAAGAGGCTCTGGAATGGGTCAGCTGGAACAGACTGTTACATTATGTACGTACCAGCTGTGCTTGGCAATATCCACAGGCTGGGACTGAGGCACCTGCAGGACCACCTTCACCTGTGCCTCTTACCTGGTGGTTCCAAGGCACCACTGAACAGCACCCTCCTTGTGTCACCCTAACTCACCACAGGGGTTTACAATGTTCCCTAACAGATAAAACCAAAATCTGTGTCTAAAATTAAGCTTCTGCATTAGCTATGCATGGTGTAGCTCATTAAAAATGGATCCTCCTTTAGAGCCCTGACACATACGTAGGGAAATATATTGCTCCATGTGCACAAAGTACTGGAATAAAATATCCATTACCTGCATGTCCCTGTTTCAGCACAGGACTACGGAAAGTGGTGGTGGTTACAACAGCAGATTTGGCTGTCCTGCCACAGATTGTCCCTGCTGCTGGGTTATGCTTATAAAACCCCTGGGAAGGTGGAGGAAGTGAGGTCAGTGAGAGGCTGAGTGTCCCATGGACACCAAGTCCCAGGCCATGGGAACAAGCCTTTGTCCCAGAACAATCCAACTTCGACTGCTGCTCCTTTGAAGGTCACTCAGAACAGGAGAGCAGCAGTGCTGGAGAGCAGCCAACTTCTGCAAGCAGAAAACAGCCACAGGTACTAAGGAGAGTTTTGCTATGGAATAATGAGCTCACAAACTTGTTCCTCCAGAGCCAACAAGCAGGACTGCGAGGTCATTCACAGCAGAGCCCTGTGCCACAACCCTAAAGGCAGAGGGCTTCTCACTCGAAAAATTCTCCATGCCCAGACATTTCTTGAAAGGCCAGCTGCTTCGTTATAATTGTTATTATGGCTACTGCTATTATGTTAACATAGTAATACTACTGCTACTACTAATATTACTACTAATAATAGTTCTGCCTCATTAACCAAATGAGGGCTGCTGCTCTCTTTCTGAACACATTGTCTCACACGGAGAAGACAATGCACTGTTTTATTGGTACCTGCTGCTTCTAATCCAGGTGTTTGCTACAAGTGTATGAGGGAAAATCACACCCAAATATTTTAGCAAACTATCTGCATGATGGTCTGTGAAAATGGTGATGAACCAAGGCACAGGTGAAGAGAACTGGGAGTCCCAGGGACAAGGACTGCAGAATGTAATGCTTGTGTATCTGCTGTGGGTCCACGCCTTATTTAGAGGAGACAGACTTCTTACAACGTGTTTCTTAATATCTGGGAGTAGTGCATGAACCAGCATTATTGAAAGAAAAACAAAAAAAGGCAGTGTCTTATGTGCTGTAATAGGATTAAACTGTTTTTCAAGCTCAATTATCTGACTCACAATTATAACTTGCTACCAAGACAGCAGCAAAGCAATTCGTGGGATAGATGGCAAATACCTCCTCAAAAGGATGCATTCTCCAGCATGTAAAGTTGCAGGCATGTGTGAGCAAGCTGCACACAAACTAAGCAGTTTGGGCTTCACCAAAACATTTGTTTTGTACCTGTGATTTGGTCACAGAAAAGACATCATTTACCCGGTATGGTTCCTACATTAATCCTGCAGCCTGAGGCTCCTCTTCGGAGTAACTCGCTAGACAACAGGTCTGCGTGAACAAACACACATTAAATCCCTTGTGTACACGCCCAACATTCGTTCTCACCGAATTCTCTACCAAATCCCTTCAGCTGTAATTGCTGTGTTCCAGCCCCATCGCGTCATCCCGGGTGCCGCAGGCTCAGGGACCAATTAGTGACACAAGCCCCTGTCACCTAGGAGATGGGAAGGCAGTGTCTTAGCGTTGCCATCTTCAGAGACTCTCCCTGAGACTGGATTTGGGCTCTGCATGACATTTCACCACACCGGCAGACTCCCAGGACAGCTAATTAAATATTATGGCTGGCCATAATATTGCCACAGTTATCGTGGTGCCTTAAATTCATGAGAAGCTTTAAGGATTCCTACAAAGGAGGAAAGCAGCGTCCTTACAGAGGAAGTGCTGATGCTCCTAAAAACTGCCTGGCTCCCTGTCACCCTGTGGCTGGGGAGCTGAGAGGCAGGGATCAGCGATCTCCCCCAGTCCCACCTGAATGCCTAAAGCCCATCATTCTGTTCTAGCAAGTTCCTTCCTCTCTTTCTGATAAGGAGAACCAAATCTTGAAAAGCCTCTGCCTAGAGATACAGATCATGGTGACGCTGCCAGGATATGTTGCCTTTGCAATGCTTATATGAAAGGTTACTATAAAATCATGTAAATCTACGGTGTATTGACCCATTTCAGTGACAGGAGTAGCAATTGCTCCATGAAAAAGGTTTATAGCTCAGCAAAGCACCCCAAGTATGTAAAAAGCATTAGAAAATCATTCACTATTAATTATTTAAACAAAGGTATTTTTCTGTAATTTTGTACGGCTGGGATTACTCCAATTCTTAGGTTTAAAAATGAACAAGTCTACAAGTTCCCAATAAAACAGTGTGGGAGAAGGTTCTTTTTTAGATTGATTTGGATACTCAGCAGCAGAATAAACACTGCTCGGATTGCCCACGTTCTACCTTGGCATTTTATTAATGTTTAATTGACATTTGCAGTGAATAAATGTTTTAGTGTTTTCTCTGTATTGTTCTCTCACAAGAATAATTCTCGAGCAGCTGAGCCCAGTCTGTTGCACTCCCCATCTTCAGAGACATTCCACTGTCCAGAGCTGTTTCCAGGCAGTCTGCTCCAGGGAGGAAGGAGCAGGGAAAGAGGTCAGG